>NW_023270827.1:2001637-2176637 GCF_011800145.1 Mirounga leonina | reverse complement strand
GAAGCTCAAGAAGAAATGATTCCCTGAAGCACACATTCCTTGGCTTCAGAGCAGAGAGGGACTTCCTCTCTCCTACCTCTGGTCCTACTTCCCACCCTAGTGAAATGGAGCCACCACTTGATCCAGTCATCAAAGAGTTCTGCCCATCGGTGCTTCTGACCACGTGGCCACTGTCTTGTCCTCTTGTATGCCTGCTGACTAATCATATGTTCATTCATTCGTTCAGTAGACCTTTACTGGGGCCATCATACCATGGAGCGAGGAGCACAGCAGTAAGAAAGAAAGGGAAGTTACCTGCCCTCATGAAGTATATGTATCAATACATACACTTTCGGGGGAGCTCGGTATCAAAAAGTAATTAATTATATATGCGCTTAGTGCCATGAAGGAAGAAAGCTGCAAGTGCTTTGGGAGCATCTAACAGGAAGAGCTAATCTATAGTCTTAGTGTTTCCTGAGAAGATGAAGTTTTAGCCGGGTAGAATTTAGCCAGGCAAAATTGGGAATGGGGGCCACCCTGTTTCTCCATTTATTAGAAAAGAAGGGAGGGAGAGAGGAAACAAAATTACTTATTCCATGGGCCTTGTTTTACTCATTATGTAAATATCATGATATCATATTTACAGAGGGATAGGGGAAATGGTATATATCAGAATACCTCCATGAAACTTTGCTTTAACTTTTCCTAAATTAGTTTAAGACTGGATCTTTAACACATTCCCTCTATAACCTTGAGTCATACTATTCAACCCCAGAATTTCTGTGTATTTGCCATTCATTTTGCCTAGTAAGTGGACGTCTGCATAGATGATTGGTGGATCCAACTAAGGTTATCAAAATAATTTAGCAATACATCTGGCTCCTACTATTTTTATATTTCATAACATGTTTAAGTAATCATGAAATGTAGAAGTAAGATGTATATAATCATGTGATCTCATAGTGATTCATGGCTTGGTCCTGTACAAGACTTAGATTTCTTACCACAGAGATGTTCTAGCTCTTCCCTTTGCAAATTGTCAGAACTTGAAGATTCCATTAAAGATTCCATCCCCTCTTTAGCAAATGTCTCCCAGAACAACTTAAAAATTGTCTTTGTGGTCTTTGAAGCCTGTGGGCTAGCAAAGCAGTACTCATTGTCACTTAACCATTTGCTCACCTATTAGCAATTCTTGAGTACCCCAAAATTTGAACATGGCCTTTTTATTAAAATTGCGATCATAAAATTACCACTTCACTGTTTTCATGGCAGTCAGTAGACCTCTATGGATGCAGGGACTCAGAAAAGTGGGACTCATCACCAGCAGATTCCATAGTTATACTTTCTATGTATGTACTTCCTACATGTTCAGTATAGAAAGGATTATTATTGTCCCTGTGCATACATTGTGATAACAATAAGGGGACAGTGTTGTGCAGTATGAGCTGTTCTTGTGTTTTGAGCTACCCTTGTAGTAATGCTGTTTAATACTTCTGGAAAAAGTGCTGTTGACCAAAATGATGTTAAAGTTAGGCGTATCATGTTCTCATGGAAGCAGTGTTTATGTCCTTATGTATTTATGTCCAACTATGTGGTATAAATGACTGCATGCTAACTTAATGAACTAGATAGTCTAAGTCCTTGCAGAGCATACATCCTTCTAAAATGCATGAAATGGAGTAACAATACAAATATTGATTCAGCTTATTATATCTTCTCAATTCCTCCATTATATTTTTCTGGGTAAATGGTGAATGGATACCTGTATCCGGGTCATGAAAATAAGAAGACTTCCTTTAGTAATAGTTCTGACCAGCACCTTTGAAGTCTATTTGGGTCCCTGTCACCCCTCGATAACACTAGGCTGCCTTTGCTTTCTTACTGTAGTTTCCCTATAACAAAAAAAAAGTCAAGATCTAGTTGTTGGTCATCTTTCCTGAACTCCCATCTCATTAACACCCATCATTTCCCCTTGGACCAATTTAATTTTAATGTATGAAATCACCCCTATTTACACTGAGCATTTCACTCTCTGACTCAGCACCACATTGTTGTTTCACTATGTTAAGGAGGCTGCCGAGTTGTGGTTTAAATGGTAGCCAGACTGGAAAGCATTCAGGGGCGAGCTGAGTCCTGAATCATCAAGCCTCACCTCTCCATCCCAGATCTCATCTCGCATGTTCTACTATATGGTTGATTTCAGCCATCGCTGCTTCTTCCTTCCATTAACTTTTTTTTTTAAGTTCTAGAACTCATATACCCAGATAAACATATTCACTTAAATGACTATCCCCATAAGTACATTTTGCTAACTCCTCTTTGGAAATTACCTTCAAAAATAATTTTCCAGCTACAGACACAATGTGGGTTCATTACCTTACAGTCACTGAAGACCATTCTTGGATGATAACCTATTTTATCTCCCTTGCCACCGTTTTCTCTCTTGGCCCTCTCACTTTTATTTTGCCCCCAGGTTATAAAAAAGGCTTAGGTGGGGCACCTGGGTGGCTCAGTCGTTAAGCATTTGCCTTCGGCTCAGGTCATGATCCCAGGGTCCTGGGATGGAGCCCCACATCAGGCTCTCTGCTTGGCGGAAAGCCTGCTTCTCTCACCCTCTCATCTCTCTCCCACTCACCCTGCTTGTGTTCCCTCTCACTGTCTCTCTCTCTCTCTCTCTCTGTCAAAATAAATAAATAAAATCTTAAAAAAAAAAAAAAGGCTTAGGAGTCTGAGAAAAGAAGGCTAGGGAACAGACTGAGACCAGCAGCCTGCGGTGGGGTGGGGGTGGGGGGGTACCCTTTTGCCAAACCCACCAGGAAGCAAACTTAGTGAGATAAATTTGTCTGAGGGCTGTCTGCCAGCTACAAGAAGGAATGCTGATAACATGAGTGTGACCAGCTCTGTGTTGTGAATGTAAACCATCTAAATTACTACAACCAAATTTTAGGTCCATTGAAAACTCAGATCCAAAGAGGACTGCATACACAAAAAAGTATATCTCCTTCCAACTGTGTGGCTTTTAGAAAATAACTTCTACATGTACCATTTCACAGCTCTAATTTATTTCATGTTTTAAAACACTTTTCAGTGAAAACCTGTTTCGTAATTTTTTTTTTAAGGATTTTATTTATTTATTTGACAGAGAGAGACATAGCGAGAGAGGGAACACAAGCAGGGGGAGTGGGAGAGGGAGAAGCAGGCTTCCCGTTGAGCAGGGAGCCCGATGTGGGGCTCGATCCCAGGACCCTGGGATCATGACCTGAGCCGAAGACAGACGCTTAACGACTGAGCCACCCAGGCGCCCCCTGTTTCATAATATTAAACCCCTAGAAAGGAAGGCCTTATGGAAATCTAGTAAAGGGTGAAAAAATCATCTTTGAAGACCCAGTTGATAGAATCCAAGTGAGCCTAACTCATGTATTTTGTGCCTGGTGATAAAGTGCTGTAGTTTGACTGATGGGGACAGCACAGAGTGATTCTGTCCCCTGGATGGGCACAGATTTGAGTGTGTCCCCAGTGCTTGTGTGAGACATGAGGCACTCAGATGGCCTCTGTGTGGGGAGAGGGGAAGACATTTATCCTGCTTTCCTCCTCAGGGGTCATTTGACCAAACCGGCCTCATTTAGCCTCATGGTCCATCATCCAAAGTTAACCCCTCCGGAGTCTCAATTGCCATGGCTGCTTGCTCTGAATGCACTTGAATTTGTCAGCACTGCCCTGGTGCTGCTGTGCACCAGAGGGGCATGGGATGGCCTGCTACTGCCCCCAGCATTTAGCTGAATAGCGGTCGGTAGCTGTGTGTGCCCTGGCCTGCGGGCTCCCCCCTGCTGAGAGACTCATTCCAGAAGAGTACCCAGGTTCCCAAGAAATTAAAATTGGGGAGTGGAGGGAGGTACTCCATACAATAATAACTCACATTTGAGGTCATTCCCACCAAGATGTCCTTGCTTGGTTTCCATTCCCCGGGGCAACAGGCAGTGACCTGTAGGTTATGTATTCATTGATATGACAATCCCACTGTACAGGACGTTTTGCTTCTCTCAAAGGAGTACCAGAAATGCTGGGAACGTCTCTCTGCACGCACCTCCTGTCCTAGTTGTAGTGGACAATTAACACCTGTGCAAAACAAACGCACGGTCTCAATTACCCATGTGTGGTTGTTTAACAGAAACATGGGAGTTAGAGCAGTTGGCCAGATGTTCTCACCTCAAAAGGATGGTTTCAACCTGCCAGCTAACAGAACGAGCTCAAGAGAAAATGACATTGAAAAACCAGCATAGTTATGCCATAGAGGGCTCCACAGGGCTGGAAACTATTCATAATCTGATTTAATATGTCTGGGAGGCCAATGGTAGGGTACAAGACACATGTCTAAAAGATGCCATTCCTGTCTCAGGCTTTTAGACACTGATTTTGAGGACAGATCATGGCCAAAGGATTGTTTTATAAACTCCACTGAAAGTTGGTTATTGCGTAAGACATACTTGAAACCTTATTTTTTAGTCCTTTTGTGAGGAAAACTTCATGAGGTGGAAGAACAAAGCTGAATGCTAATAATTCTGTGGTAAGCAATAAGAAGAAAGACAGGGGAAAACACACTGATGTCGGTGATTATGAGCTACGAAGAAAGGCCAAAAGAGGTGAGGGTAGAGGGACAGAATTTGGAAGAAAACAAAATGAATCAGAAGAGTCGAAGAAACAGACTGTGAGCAACAAAGGAAATAACAAATAGAGCATCGGGGACAATAATAGAAATGATGAGATATTCAAGGTGTGAGACTGCAGAGAGAGGCACCAAGTTTGGGTGGGCTGGTTGTACTATGGAAGGCAGGAGGAGCCTGGGGAAAGGATTTTGAAGAATGAAGTCTCTGGCAAAGCTCAAGCCACCCAATGAGTGAGTTTCAGACTTTAATGTGGGACAGATACCCTAAGAGTCTTGTTCAAAATGCAGATTCCTTGACTCCATTCCAAGACAGTCTGATTTCCCTCTGTCGAAAGAACAGGGAAATGTTTTTAAGAAGGCCAGATGATTTTGCATTTTTTACACAGACGCAAGTGATCTTCAGACCTCACTGTGAGAAAACTCTGCAAACCAAAGAAAATCTTATAGCTTGTAACAGCATCATCAACTTTATTAGAAGAGAACAGAGGTGCTTGTAGGTAAGGAATATGCCCTGTGAACCCAGCCAGGAAACATGGAAGAGCGACCTAGAATTATAGCCGCAGAACGAGAGATGCTGCTGGCAGGCACAGTGGAGGAAGATCGAGCCAAGCTTCTTAAGTTTGTTTCCTGGATGGAGACCAGCCTTTGCCCTTTGCAGTTTGAGATGTCCCTTACCCCAATTGAGACCAAAAAAAAAGCCACCTCAAAGAAGCCTCTGAAAATAATTAAGCATGATAATTCTGGATTATCTTTAATTAGAGGGAGGCTCTGGTGCACTCCGAGCTTTGGAGGGTCATCCTGCATTTGCTACAAGTGATCTGTCACTGTGCCACGTGCACATTATTCATCGCTTTCACCTCTGATCTTCCCCGCCTCCGAGCACAGCCCTCTGTAGGCCCCTGCACTTAGGCTGCAGAATAAAAGAAATCTCCTCACGCTGTTCCTGCTTCCGCTGCTCAATGCCGTGTTCCTTCCAGGGGGGAATTCAGAATGACGGCATCTTCTCCTCCCTAGCCTTCATTCCGTGCAGGCTGCTTGGTGCCGGGCCCATGCCTCTGCCAAGAGCTCCAGCCTGTCCCTTGTGAGGACTTGGGTCCTTGCTGCTGCAGGAGCAGGGCCCAGGCTAGAGCCAGCAGTCTGTAAGCGACGCCAATGCTTCTTGTAGGCCCAAGGATGCCAGCAACGTGGGGGGAGAGAAGAGGAAAGGGAGTGAGGGAGACTTGGAAAAAGAACCAAAAAGGCCAGGTAGAATGCACAGGGCAGCCAGACGAAGACTGTGGCCGTCTTTGAAGGCCGACAGGCCAGCAACCATCTCTCTGCCTCTTCTGACTTTGTCTACTTGCAAGGCCTGCACCCGGCCAGAAAGCACCATACCTTCTACGGTTTATAATGCAATCCTTTTTCTTCTCCTTTCTGCATGAATTCAGGGCCCCCCTCAGTGCCTCGGTACTGGGGCTCCTGTTTGCTGCCTTGAATCGGGTGGTTACCTGACCACTTCTCAGGGAGCCAAGATCTGCTGTGTTCATCCTGCTTCCTGGCAGCACATAGGGTAACGCTGGCCTGAGACTAGATGGACCGTGCGTACTTGTGGAATTCAGAGTGAGATCATTCTTTCCTCCCTAGAACCCGTTCTTCAAGTTGCTAAGTTTTATATTAACAGAGTCCCCCAAGACTGTCTCCTCAGGTCAGGGAAATTGAAATGTACTTAAAATAAGTACCATCTCAATTAATGTCTCAAAATTAGGATAAAAATCCTGTCAAGAAACAAGGATGGCCTTTGAGGTCAGAGCTGGGTCTCTCTAGCCCATCCCTATCATTTATTTCCAGGCTGCAGTTCCGAGAATTGGGCCTTTTCTCTACACCTCTGTTGCCTCCCCTATATATTAAGGATAATAAAACCCCCTTTGCATAAGGTCATCAGGAGGATTAGATGAGAAAAACTGGTGTAAGAGCCCCTGAGAGATGTAAACACTCAAGTGTTTTTTCCCTTTTAATTTTGGATTGAGCCACTTTTGGTGGCTTATTTTCCTTTTCCTGGGTCTTAAAATAACATTTCTAGTGTGCAAAAATACTAATGAAGTAGCACCCAGTGATTCAATTAATAGCATCCACTTCACAATAGTTCTTGGAGGGACGCCTGGGTGGCTCAGTCGGTTAAGCGTCTGCCTTCAGCTCGGGTCATGATCCCAGGGTCCTGGGATCGAGCCCCACATCAGGCTCTCTGCTCAGCGGAGAGCCTGCTTCTCCCTCTCCCTCTGCCTGCCTCTCTGCCTACTTGTACTCTCTATCTCTCTGTCAAATAAATAAATGAAATATTAAAAAAAAGAAAATTAGTTCTTGTAAAGTTTAAGGGCCATAAGGCTCAGCACCGCCCCCCGTACACCAGGCCGCAACACATTCCCCCTCTCAGCCTTGCGCACGCTGCATTGGTTTTATTTTGAATTGTTTACTAAAGATCGACTTGGATTTTTTGACACATAGGGGTAAAAATCAAAAGCTAAGCTCCGGAGACATCAGTGCTACTTTTATTCACATTTCATTTGCAAGGAAAATTTGTGTGTAAATAGGAAAAATACCTCTTTCGGTAAATAACAGTCACGATGTGTATTCGTAGGTCTTCGTACAAAATTATCTTACCATCCTTCTCTCCCGTTGTAATGGGCTTCGAGGACTTCTCTTTGCTCTAAATGGGAGTATTTACTGATCAAGAGCATGCTGTTGCCTTCTCTTCTGCTGTAACCCAAGGAAGCAGCACCTTCTCACCTCTGGAGCTGGCGTTTCCATATTACTCATGCCAGTCTTTTCTCACTAATTTTACGATTATAATGAGGCAGTGGTGTACTAGTTAAGCACAGATGACCTTCTAATTGAAAGACTGTAAATTCAATCTCCATCGCTGGGCACCGACAGAAATTTAAATAAATATAGCTCCTAAAGCCCTTGTGATGGGCTGGCCTAATGACCAGGGGCTAGCAGAGCCCAAGTCATCTGTCACAGGGGACCGCCGGCCACTTCTGGGTGTTAACTACAGGACTCATTAGAAGCAGGTTGCCTTCACGAAGCCCAGTGAGACGAAGGACGTTTCCCCTGGCTTTGATTCGGGCACCGTGCCTTGCTGTCCTGTAACAGATGCCAAGTTGCTTTTTTGTCAAAATGCTTCCTAACACAGGAGTCTGAACACAAGGGGAAGCTCCGTTCTCAAATGGGACCTAAGCAGACAAGAAAAGCCTTCTCTACCAGGCCCCCTTTTTGTCTGCTGCCATTTATAGATTCAGATGCAATCAGCTGCCCAGGGCCGTGTTGACATCATCCCCTTGCTTGCTGTATTCACCACCATTTTTCACCCCCATGACCTTGGACAGCAATCCAATTCAGGTTTCCAGAATGAACTGCCCTGAGGATCAAGATGGGTATGTATGGAAATGGTCAGTCCAAGGAAGGAATCCATGGAGCTATAATGCTGGCAACATTTGTACCAAATAATTGAGTACTTGCCCTTGATATGTTTCTGACCTTCCATTTTGGCTTGAACATTTGTGTGCATGTGTCTCTTATTGTGAGCCACCTTAATTCTCTTTTGGAAACAAGTTGTATGTCTTTTTTTTTTTTTTTTTTTTAACAAACTGGCTGCTTTAAAATGTGTCCCCGGACCTTGACAACAACTACCTAAAAATGGCCCCATATTGCTGACAATGTCTTAAAGCTGGTTATTGGGTTGTCAGCATGGTGCATCTTTATCCTGAATATATCACACAAACACAATGGAAATTTCCCACTGCCTTTAAAGTTTTGCATTCTGTATATTTGGTTGTTAGACAAATAGAGCAAGCTTTGCCGACTTCATTTTCATTCTTGGCAGCATGTTTTTATCATAAGGCAGATAGTCATTAATTTACAGAATCAACGCTGGGAACAGCTTTTGTGATCTCATATTAAATTTTCCCCTGAATCCGCCCCTTGGCAAAAATTACTCACATCGTTAAAAAATATTTAATTAGGCTGTAGTTTATACCCAGCTCACTGGGGAAATGTTGGAATTAATATGATTTGCATGAATTCTGTTTCTCTTTTTCTGTCAGAGATTAGTTTTGAATTCAGTTCAGAGGGTCGTTGACACTGCCAAGGACTCACAATCGTGAAGGTCAAACAGGTAGCAAATACTTCCCCTGGGTAGGTCCCCTGAAAAGACAGCTCAAAATTGCTTTTAATTATGGGTTACCTGAAAGGCCACTTGCTGTTTTTATTTCTCCACAGATCCCTGAAACACTGTATGATTGGAAGTTTTAGGTAAACCATTTTATTCCCAACTAAAACAGGCCGGTTTTTGTGTGGAGATAGATAGATGTGCCTGGCTGTGCAATACCCAAATAATTTTCTTAGCTGCTCACTGATTTCTGTGGGTTAGTCACAAAGGAGAAAAGTCTCTTCGCTTTGTACTGGGATATGGATAAAGTAGTCTTACAAGACAGCCAGCCAGCAGAGAGTACATTTTCTACATAGCAATGTATCTGCTTGCTTAATTCTCTCTCACAAGATAAGATACAATGTTTAGTTATGCATTTCCTTGTTTATTCTTCCATGGGTCAGGAAGAAAACCTTAGGGAATTCACAATCCTATGCCATTTTTTTTTCAAAAGAAAATTTAATGGAATATTTAATTAATAATCTAATCAATCAATTAATCTCAGTTACATAAGTGTTGAAATCTAATTCTTTTTCACAGCTATATCAATAAAAGAAGCGAAATGGCTACCCACTTATCAGGATAATAGGAAACTGTTACAGACACAAAGAAAAATTGACATTGTATTAATTCCGCTACACTGGCCCTGAATTTGCCAGTGTTACCAGAGTCTCCTTTGCATCTTGGACGAATTTCAGTTCACTCTCTGGGACTCCCAGATACACCTCTTATGGCATAAGCTTTCCTAATGGTGAGAAAAAGAAGTGATGATTACCTTCTTGTGTGTGTGTGTGTGTGTGTGTTTCTTTTGCCTTTTCCTTTTTTTTTTTTAATTCCCAAAGATTTGGGCTTCGTAGCTCTAAGAAAAGTCAAATTCCAATAGTGAAAGGGCATTTAAACTTTTTGGACATTACCTCTGTCTTTATTGTTGCATTTTAAGTTTAAAAAATATAAACCATCTGCTATCAAAATATGTCAGAGCATACCATGCTGCTGACTAGCCAACTGTTGATGAAGAAATATTTATATTTCAAGTGATTTATATAGGGCTTCTTTCAGCACTGGAAAGATCAGTTTGACCCTTGATTCTAAAAATCATGTGTCAAGTCACTCGCAGGGAATGGATGCCAGGTGTATCTATTGCAATAATGGCCTTACTCAGGAACATGGCAAATGAGGATCAACACATGTTCCTGATTATTCCAAAGTGTTCTAAATTGAAAAAAACTTAAAATTAGAGAAGGGAGGAGAACCGGGATTTTTGAGTACATATATTCTGTTGGACATTGCCATGGTGGTTTACACACACAACCTTATTTAGTCCACAAAATACCTGATAAGGTAAATACAATTACTTCATTTTAAAGTTGAGGAAGATCCAGTTCAAAGAGGCAGAGTAGATAGACCATCTTTTTAATTCGGCCCTTTCTTTTACACAGGAACATACTGAAGCTAGAGAGAATATATAAGCCCCACACAGTAACAGAGTTTGTCTCAAATAAGAGGCTGGAACCCACATCTCCTTCACCTTCTCTCAGGTGTGTCTGAATTTTCCCTAAGACCTCCTGAGACCAGCTCAGACTAGAAAAGGTATTTGTTTTTAAAGATTTATTTATTTATTTGAGAGAGCGCGTGCACACACACGTGTGTGCACTGTGGCAAGAGCAGGGGGAGGGGCAGAGGGAGAGAAGCTAACTCCCCAATGAGTGGGGAG
Organism: Mirounga leonina; assembly: GCF_011800145.1. Classification (NCBI taxonomy): domain Eukaryota; kingdom Metazoa; phylum Chordata; class Mammalia; order Carnivora; family Phocidae; genus Mirounga; species Mirounga leonina. The sequence continues at coordinate 2,166,098 of NW_023270827.1, read as the reverse complement.
CCCAGTGGAAAGGTTGGATCTTGAGACCCTGAGATCATGACCTGAGCTGTAATGAAGAGTCAAACCCTTAACCAACTGAGCCACCCAGGCAACCTGAAAAGGTGTTAAGTAAAAAACAGCATACCCATTTTCCTTCCACCTTTATTAGTTCATTGTGCATTATTTGTGTTATAGCAAGCCAGTTCAACTCTTTTGCTTTCCTAAGATGCATGCATGTGGCTTTAATAAAATGTTTTACACAACAGGGTAGATGTATACCTTCCCCTCTAGTAGAAGGAAATTCATACAAACAATAGCATATTTACAATATTCTTTTTAATATATAACTTTATTAACAAGTGCCTGCTGTTTGATTTTTTTGAAAAAATCAAGTTGTAAACTTTTACTACAAAATAAAAATGAGGTTCTTAGAACTCTTAACTTGACCAGATAGGAAACAATTTAAAAACCTTTAAAGGTGTATTGAGAAAAACCAGGCTTTAAAAAAAAAAAAGCATTTGTCATTACCAAGAAGAGATGGCTTTAAGGTAAAAAATAAGAACCCCGTGCCACACAGATAATGCAGATAGTTCTAGCTATCTGGTCAGCGGGCAAAAAGCAAGCACTTAATGTCTTCAGCTCCAGTCTCTTGTTCATTATCTTGTTGCTGGAATTTCATGTTCCTTTCTTCTTGGTAGTTGACCAAACCGGATGATGGTAGAGATGGTAAGCCAGCCCTGTTCCACCTCGGGAGGGACAAATCCTCGGCTGGTGAATCGGCTGCTTTTGTGACCTTGCCATCTTGTGGTTTAGGGTTTTCTGGGCATCTGGGCAGGTCACTGAAGTTGCAGCATACGGGGTGCTGGCACGGAGGTGGCTGCTGACCTCAGGTCTCATCTCGTTGACTTTCCTTGTCTTCTTCACTGCTGTCCTCTCTAGGCGGTCTTTGGCGAGGAGGCCCCCAGCAGCAGGGTGGTCTGTAACCGCCATACATACTCTCACTGGTCTACCTTGTCCTCCTGCACCTGGGTTGGAGGGCCCCCCCAGCATCTCTCCCTGCACGGGAGGGTTGGAAGACTATGGTCGCTGCCCCTCAGCTCTGTACCAGTGGCCACGTGGGAGACATGGCCTGCAGTAGGGCCCGAACTGTGGGGGTCTGGCCTCAGAGCCCTCTCCCACCTGTTCTCCTCTCCCCACTCTCCCTGTGCAGGTAATTCTACTGGGAGTTGCAGCGGGGGGGGGGGGGGGGGGGGCGGGGCGCCGGGGGGGGCCTTTTTGGGGGGGGGGGGGGGGGGTTTTGGGACGGGGGGGGGGGGGGGCGGGGAGGGGGGGGGGGGGGGCCCTGAGACCTGGAGAGCATCTTAATGGTTAGGGTCTGCTGTGTATTTACTGCCTCGCTCTGGAACTCCACCAGAGCCTGTCCCATTTGCTGCCTCCACACCCTTTCTCCTTCCTCCACATCAAACTCCACCATCTCCCTCTCCCACCCTAGGAAGGCATTTCCTGGGGTCCTGGTTCTTTATGGCAGGGGGCGTACAAATACATCTTCCTCAGTGTCATTCCTGGTGATGAAACCATGTAGGTTTCTGACATCATTGAACCATTTTGCTGTTCCCAAAACCTTTGCTGGGATGACCTTCTTGTCTCCCCCTCACCCTGCCACATGCCTCTGATGTGAGAGCCGGGCTGGGGGTGGTTACTGGGTCCCTTGCTTTCGGCACCAGTGGTTCTGCTCTGAGCTCTCTGCAGTCCATTCTCCGCTCCCCACCCAATTCACATATTTATGACTTTTTTTTTAAGATTTTATTTATTTATTTGACAGAGACATAGCGAGAGAGGGAACACAAGCAGAGGGAGTGGGAGAGGGAGAAGCAGGCTTCCCTCGGAGCAGGGAGCCCGATGTGGGGCTCGATCCCAGGACCCTGGGATCATGACCTGAGCCGAAGGCAGACACCTAACGACTGAGCCACCCAGGCGCCCCTATTTATGACATTCTTGTCTGAATATATGAAAACCAAAAAAATGTGACTTAAAGACAGTGAGTGAGAGGGGTGCCCCTGCTTGTGTTCCTGCTCTCACTAACTCTGTCAGATAAATAAATAAAATCTTAAAAAAAAAAAAAAAGTGAGTGAGAGAGAACTGTGAAATTGAAGAAATTGTACAAATGCCAGCAGGACGAGGGACATTAACTCAGCCTTGCAAAAGGATGCAGGTGACTCAGGAAGCTGGAAGAATCCTTTTTCATTTAGTGTTTGGCTATTATTGCTGTTTGCTTTTCCTTTCTCCTGTAGCCCCCTTATTTGATGAGCACAAAGCTGCAAGGAGTCCTTGTTTAATCCTCATGTCTAAGGTGGCCCGTCTCAGTGTTTCATCCCGTGGTCTCAGAAAACTGCAGAGTTGTTACATGCCGTTTGCATCCAGTTTTCTATCTATTTGAAAACAAATATCACATCCTGTTTTCATTATGAGCAGGAATAAATTAGGAGAACAGTTCCTGAGAATACAATCTACCTTCCAGGGTCACCAGTTTTCTTATTTAGTGGGTCTGCCCCTACTGCCCTCCCATGGACTCCCCACCGCCCCGCCGCCCCCATCCCTATTCATACTGCTGTGCTCATGAGGCAAAAAATAAGCATAGTATCAAATTCCCGCTGTTTAATCAGGCTGTTTTACAACCAGATGTGCTTGAAGAAGATTATGGTTGAGATACATTGAAAACATGAGTTGTAACAGTTTGGGAAATTTATAAATATTTTGCAAAATATTGTGCTAGTGGTGGAGCATGTATTGATTTGTCTTATGAATTCTGATTCAGGGTGAAAGAGTAGACATGGGTAATTATTATCATGATGGCTACCATTTATTAACTGCCTGTTGTATGCCAAGCACATTACTCACCTCAACAACCCTAAGTAGCAAAATCCCCATTTGACAGGTGAGAAAATGGAGGCTTGGCAAGGTGAAGCAAGCTCTTCAGGCTCGCACAGACATTGACATAGCTAGGTTTTAAACCCTGGCCTTTCCAAGTCCAGTCAATGCAATGTCTCAAAGCAGAACCCTGGAAAGTGAGGCAGAAGCGATTCCCGGCCCTGATCGATCCCCTTCAAGTTCAGGATCTAAGGTCTTCTCTCTAACTTACACTGATAATAACCCAGGGTTTCAGAGAGGAGAGAGGCAACATACCAGAAAGCGTTTTGAGATCAGCAGTTTAATCAAATCAACAAATATTTATTGAGCACAGTGCTAGGTTTCTTGGAGACTATAAAGATAAATAAGAGATCATCCCAGACCCTAAGAAGCCTGCAGTCTAGAAAAGGGTTTCATAATAAGTGTGCCGATAGCTCAGTAGCTAAGTGTTCTGTTCCTTCAGTTCCTGGAACAAGTCATTTCTAGTTCTTCTACAAGTATGACATTTTTAAGACTGGAGATGAACACTGGTTAGAGAACATTCTCCTACAGCACACGTTCAATTGTTTTAGGAAAGAGCGAGAACGAAGGAGTCAGTACATATTTTATCCGTCCCCACATTAATACCTCCCCAGACCAGTTCCTGATGACTCCACACTGTTCTGGCCGTGAATGGCAAAAATAGTCCCCAGAGATATAGTTTGCACATGAAATTGTCCAAATACACATTAATTATGTACATTATGTAAAAAGATAATAGTATTACCTGTCCAATGGGGGGTGGGAGGGAGCACATCTTCGCGGATAACATTCTGTTCCAGCTGAGGAATGTCAGACTGACTGCAGGAGGGGAGAGAAATGCTGACTTTGCCAACCAAAGATTGCCTCTCACTCTGAAGTGCACACTCCTCCAAGCTCCTACAAAGCTTAAGTATCGATTTTCTGGGATGCCAACTACACTGCTTTCCCGTTCCTCGGCCTGAAAAGGCAGTGAGCCTCGCGTGAGCTTGCTGTCACTGTTTCTTTCACCTTCGAGGCTTCCACTCTGATGTGAGTAGATGCTGTAGAAATCGAGGGAAATTCTGTATGTACTTCAATCATGTTATGGCTGTTAGCTAATTCACTCTTGATCCCCACCCTAGGAAGCAGGGATTATCTCTCACAATGACGAGTTATAAAATGGAGAGACAGAAAAGGTACAGTACCTCGTCCGCCCTCATTCCAAGAATCAGTGGTGACAAGGGAGGGGGCAAGGAAAACAGACTTCTGCTGCCCAGGCTAATGCTCAAGACAGTAGTTCATGTTATGCCTTTAGACATTCATAGTATCACCTTAACGTTGTCTCTCCATTTCTGTCCTTTCCTTCTATTCCCAAAACTCTGCTTCCAGATACCCCAACGTACTGTACCAGGGCACCAAGTCAAGGACTATGGTTCTCACACTACTACTCCCAATACCACTTTTTCTTTCAAGCCAAACCTTTTCAAAAGACCAAAATCAAAACACACCAACATAGAGCTGTTCTAGTTGGAAAGTGATTGGGTAGCACCTCAAAGGTACCTCAGGGGCTCCTTCAATTGGCTCCAAGGCTCTGTAGATTCCCTCATCCTCTACCATGCCAAGGAGAAGTTGAGGAGGGAGATTATGCTTTTCATCAGAGTCTCAAAGGCTCCATGATCTCAGAAAGGTCTAGGGTATTTATCTTTCTGTTCAACACGAAACTCATGATCATCTCCCACTTACCGTACTTTATTAATGTGCTTCTGCATCAGACTCAAATGGCTTTGTTGAGGTTCTAATGACTGTGCCACAGTTTTGATTGAAAGTCCCGGCTGATCAGACTTGATAGCCCAAGCCTGGGCTTCTGTTAATATGATAAATGGAGAAGCAAAATCAATAAGCCACCATATTACTCTGGGATTCAAACCCTTGAAATCTGCTCATTTCTCAGTACAGTTGCAATGCTATTTATTCACTTGCTCAACATAAAGGGAATACCTACTATGTACAGGGATGGTACCAGGGAATTAGACAGAAACGGCTTCTGCCCTCAGGAAGCTTACTTCAATGAATTAACAGATGGTTATGCTCACTGATCACTCAATATATGCCATATGCTTTGTTTGGCACATTGCATGCGTTATCTTATTTAATTTGACAACAGCTAGGTAGATAACCATTATTTACCTGTATTTTATAGTTGAGAAAACAGTAGAGTAACTTACCCAAGGTGGGAAATGGTTTTGATCCCAGGCCATGTGCCATTCCTAACCAATAGTCTCCATTAGAAGCATGGAAAAGTACATATTAAAAAACCTTCTGAAACCTAGCCCACTTTGCATATACCATTAGTCATTAAACTGCAGCCGGCTATCCTGAATGCCTGACCAAATGCTTTTGGTCCAGGTAACATGCCCTTCTTGTCTGGCTCTCCTGGAAGGTGCCTCTTTAAATGTTCAGCAGAAAAGGCAGGAACTCATCAGTCTCAGCTAGGGGACTTTATTTCTAAATGATGCAATTAAAACTAGAACAAGAGACTCTGTAATTGTGGACAGTCACCCATAGCCATTAGATAGTATGAAAGGGCTGGCTGTAAATTCAGCTAATAGATTACCAGAAAACGTACCTTCAACAATCTCGATTTCATCTTAAGGAAGCAAGAAGGAAGCATTACAGGAATAATGACTCATTAGTGACTTGAAATTGGGATTATTTGACTTTGTTTTGTGTCCATAGATATGTAAGGCTGATGAGACACTAGATGCTGAGAAAATCAAGGGGATGGTCAATGTTGGAAACCAAAAGACTTCTTCCCAGGGATAAAGGAACCAAGGGAGCTTCACTAACTTGAAAACCTCTGAATGTTTGGCATGCGGGTTTGAGATCACCCCAGCTCCTCCCTGGTTCTCTAGAAGCTCAGAGAAGAGCTGGAGTGTGCCACATGGAGGAAATGGATAAGTCAAGGATAAGCAAAATTACAAGAGGGATAGCCCTTCTACTATCCTAGGAGCCTAGGAGGAAAATACATACCTGGGTGCTAGTAAAAATGGATGCAGTTTGCCCATTGCTTAGGTGATGCCTAGTGGGTGAGCTAAGAAGACACACTGCATACTCTGATGAAGTCCCAGATCCTCAGGAAAGAGAACAGGTAGGAGCTTACCAGTCTCTAGCAGTTAAGGCTGCCAGGTCCCAACCATCTCCATCAGTTTATTCCTGAGCTTTTATTCATCAGAATTCATTCCAAAACACTAAAACTATTGCCCTTGAGGCTTTCATGTTCTTTCGTGGATAAAGAAGACTGCAGCTGAGTCTTCACAAAAGTTGTCCATGAAATCCTTGAGTCATCCTTGTTTTGATTTGGTTTTGTGTTTTTATATTCCTCTCGGTATGGATAGCATGAAAATTTCAATTTGCAAAAGGATTTAATCAACAGCAAATGTTTTGAATCAGATTAAAACCCGAATACTTTAAGAGCTATGTGTTTATTCTGTCCTGCTGGGCGCAGTCACTTTATCTTGCTTCTGAAGGGCAATGCAAAGCCGTAGCTGCGCTAATGAATTGCTTGCAACACGCAGGTATGTTAGTGGTTAATAGTGATGAATGTTTACCTTAAAAATCCTGGGTTCTTCCTGAGAATGTTCCCCCTTCTCCTTGACACGTCAAAAATGGGAAATCATCTCTGAGACTGTTTTATTTGTCTGTGTTTTCAGGACAGCACATTTACATACTCGCGAAGGCAATCAATATAAGCAAGCCCAGGTCTTCCAAGAATCCTTAATTATATGTCTAAGAATGCATATGTATTCGCATGTAATACTTGTGTTTCTGCAGTGTTTCCCCCCCCAACCTTTTTGAGCTGACATGTGCTAAGACTCTTTGAAAGTGGTAAAATCGAGAGTGTAACAGGCAAATGCACAATGAGTTGTTAAATGTGATGGCAAAATAAAAAATTTTTAAAAAGCTTCAGTCAGTATGATCAGTTAAAAAAAAAAAAAAGACAGCTAGCAAACTGTCTATCATGTGATGAAATTTGACAGTAGGGATTATGGCTTTGATGGACCAGAACAGCTAATAGAAGAAGCTGACATTTTTGAAACCCTGCTAATTAAGGGTTCCTTCCTTAATATTAAAATAAAGTCTTTGTCTGGGTTTTATGGTTGGAGAATCAGGTGTTTTCATTAATATATGCCAGTCAGTCTTAATAAGCTTGGAGGGCAGAGGAAGTTATTATTGAGTGACCTTCTACAAAATAAGCATGTTGCTAAGGGCTCTAACCCTGCCCTGTTCAGACTGATGAATCTCATTTCCAATGCAAAAGCTTCACAAGAAATCCAAGTATTCTCTGTGCAATCACAGAAAATAATCCTTGTGTCTCTTGTAATGTCCAGAATTGCCACTTACTACACTACTACTGTACAATGAATATTACAATACATATTATTTTTCTAGCACAATTGTCTACATTTCTGAATTGCCCAGAATAGAAAAACTTATTGTGAAGACACTTGTATTGAAAAGTCAGCTCATTTTAATACTTTTCAAATAGTCATCTACTCTGTTCATGAATTATAATGCTCCAAATACATCTGACAATACTGGCTTTGAAAAGGAGATATGTCTATATTATTACATATTCATTTTCAAATAGATTTCAAACAGATTTTAAACCATTCATTGAAATTCATTGAAATGATAAATTCACAGTTGGATTTTGATTGACTCTTAATCCAATTTTACTTCTGATAAGTTTCACCCCTCCCTTCCCACCCACCCCCAGCCTTTCTCAACCAATATATTTTTTTGTTCTGCTATTGGTTTTTAAAGCAAAACTGATGGGATAGGGTAAAACTTGAAGGTTTTGATAACTATATGTAAAGCTTGTCAAATGAATTGGTAAATTCAGTTCAAATCAGTAAAGGCCCACCCTACAGGTGATTTGTCTGGCTAATTTCCAGTATACCCATGTTTCTCTGTAGAAGCAGATGTGTATTACAAATATCGGTTGATTCACACCCAGAGCAAAAGTTTGAAAGGGCTTTCAGTTACTGAGCCATAGAACCATCTCTAAATAACCTGGAAATATGCAGATAGCTAAGGTAGTTGGTGTTGGGATAATAGATCAAATCCCTTGAGAGTTTGTGGTTGCCCAGCATGAACCAGCTGCTCCTTATCTTGAGCTCTTTCTGTCTGTCCTAGGTGGAGAAGTTGGGTAATACCTCTGCTGGGGATTGTATGGTCAGGTAAAAAGACAAAAAACCTATTTAAGTCTCTTTGGAGAAGGAAGGAGCTAGATTAAAAACCATCCATCATAAAAACTGAGTTGATTACAGCATGCTAAGTATTGGAACAAATGAGACAAGGATCTTGGATTCAGGGCTTTAGCATGCGGGACAAGAAGTTCAAACTGGCGATTATTTCAGCCCTAGGTTTATAGGAGTCCGTTGTGTTTGAGATGCACACTCGAGAAGAAAAACAAGATATGACATTTCCTGTAAATGACTTATTGAAGCTGTTTTTCAGTAGTTTAAAAGGGAAAAATAAAAAGGTTAATGAAGACTAGCACAGATCTATCTCCTTAGGGCCCAAATCCATCATCTAGTGTTTACTGAGCCTCTACCGAATGCTTCCCACTGTCCTGGGCTTGTGTAGCCCACCACCCCTGCCCTTCTGAGCTTCAGTGCAGTTAGAACCCCATGGTGTCTTGGACAACTCCCTTTTTGTCACCTGTCCTTTCTAATTTTCTTCTCTATGTAGAACCAGCAGAGGAGTTGCCCTCCCAGACAGTTTGACGGGGAGTGACCTTTAATGCTCAAATTACAACTTACTCGTATACTATGTTGTGCTGTCAGATATCTTTGTCATATCATTTAACTCTGCAAATGTTTGCCCTGTCACTTCAAAGTGGGTTGTAAGCTCCTGGGGAGCCGGTGCTAAGTTTTAATGTTTCTTTTTATGCCCATAATCCAAATTCAGTGTCTTACAGAGAGCAGATGACTGATAAATACTTGATCGACTAAAGTCTTTAAATAGATTAAATCTAAAAATTCAGTCCTTTTATTCTAAAGACAGTCCTCTATGTCTGTTTTTTATTCTCTCACACCTCTTTAATAGCAATTCCATGGTATTCTAATACTTCATGTTCTTCCACTCCAGAAGAGTAGTGGTTCTAGAGCAACAGTATCCAGTAGAAATATGCTACAAACCACATGTGTAACTTTAAAAAGTAAAAATAAGCAAGAGAGATGGATTTTAATAATTATTGTATTTAATCTTTCGAAAATATTTTAATATGTGACAATATAAAATATATTGCAATCTTTTAATTTTTTACACTAAGTCTGAAACCTAGTGTCATTTTGCCCTTATAGAATATTCTAATTAAGACTAGCCACATGTGGCTACCCTATTGGACTACCCAGCTCTAAAGACTATTCATGGATAAACTCCCGGGGTGTATGAAAGCCCTAAAATAAAATGCTAAATTGTGTGTTGTCAGAGCATCTTTCTGGTGACACAGAAGAACAGATTTTTATCAGATTCCCAAAAAGGTTTATTTCCCCCACCACCATCAAACTCCTACCCTCAAATATCTTAAGAAACACAGCACTGCTTTTAGCCCGTGGAATGACTCCTTTTCTCTACTTGCCAGGTCTATTTACATTCCCTATTCTAACAAGACTAACTCACAGTCTGTTATTAAACAGTTGTGAATTTAACTTATTCCTTTAAAATAGCACCTAGAGACTGCTCAGGGTATTGACTCGTTTCATAGAAAATAACCTCAAACACTACCACAGTTGGTAGTTACAACAGCCAAAATAAAATAGAAGTATATCAGGCCTTTCTCTTACGGTAATTGACTAGGAATAAAGGATACACTAGACCTATGTGCCCACATGGCTTTCAGGAAGTTCCTAAGATGCACTAAAACATGTCAATAGGAAGTGTTCGGGAAGGGTCATTAATTGATCACAGCACAGAGCATTTTATTCCTTCTTGTTCTCTTCGTTGGGTTATAAACTCCAGGTTAACTTGACACCCACTTCCTGCAATGGCTAAAATGTTTTTGTATACCTTGTGATCTTCTTGGATGAGATTTTTCAAGACCCCTCACAGTGACCTGGAGGAGGAGAGCTGGTGGATGCAAAGATAGCAGCTATGGCATGACCTAAATCAGGGAAACCAAGATGTCAGTGGAACAAGCTCCTCCTTTTGTTTTGCTTTCTCTTAAACATGACGCTCTCTTGAGGTCTACAGACAAATTCTCTTTCTTAAACCTTTCTAGTTTTGTTTTGTTTTTGTTTTTGTTTTTTGTCATTCTTGTTCTTCTCCCAACAGCATCACTTAAACATTGGGACTTAGCTCCTGGTGAGGGCTTCGGTCATAGAGTAGCCCCTTTGAAAACAATCAGGTATGATTAACTCTATTATTTGTACGCATGAAACATATCCAGAGTTTTAGTCACATAAGCCACATTGTTTCTCTAGGACTAGAATAAAATAATCATGTGTTAACTTTCAAAACACAAATGGAAAAGGCAACTCCATAATGACTAGTGTTGTCCTTATCCATTTACCTTTCTTGAAAATAAAAGGGCTGTTTAGAATTAGGGCAAAATTTCGATTTCAATCTTAACTTATAAGCATTTTCTACTTTTTCTTATTCACATGACCAAAGAAGAAGGACAAAATTCACTGTTAGAATAACAAAAACAATTAAACAAGAATGAAGATATATTGATACTGAAGTCTGGCTATGCATAACATGCATCTCAATGTGTATCTAGATTTAAATGACAAATATTGAACCATGTAAAATTTGAGGATAATGGATTAACTATGCCAATATCAAGTATTTTATGTTGATTGGTTTCCTTACTACCAAGGTAATCAAGCTTTGAAAGCGACATCTTACTGTTTGTTTGATCTTCAGAGAAGAGAGTTTGACTTCAGTTTCTTTTTAAGATTCTTCATCTTTCTTGGCATCATTTCACTTTTGACTATGTTGTAACCTCCAATTGCATCCTTTTTTCCTTCCCAGCACTGTGATAAATACTAAAAAATCCTTTTTTCCTTCCCAGCACTATAGAGCCTTTTCTGCTCTACAGACAGTTTAAAACTATAGGAACCTTATAAAGCGAGGTTTTAAAATTTCTTGATTTAGGGGCACCTGGGTGGCTCAGTTGGTTGAACGACTGCCCTCGGCTCAGGTCATGATCCTGGAGTCCCTGGATCGAGTCCCGCATCGGGCTTCCTGCTCGGCAGGGAGTCTGCTTCGTCCTCTGACCCTATCCCCTCTCAGGTGTTCTCTCTCTCTCATTCTCTCTCTCTCAAATAAATAAATAAAATCTTTAAAAAAAAAATTTCTTGATTTAGTCACTTTCACAAATCCTTGGGCTCATTCCTGTGATGTAATATCCCTTCAGTATTACAGCATTCTCTAGGTTCTTCTTTCAACCAGTGTCTCTTAATGAAAGGAAAAGGATATTGACATATCAAAACTATTTTAAAACCACTGCCTTCATAATACGGGGTGATGGAGAAATACCAGAACTATAGGACCACAAGAAAAAATGAAATACAGTATATAACTTATTTCTTAAGCAGAAAAAAAATGGGGGAGACTTCGAAGTCCCGATTTCTTTTATACCCAGGCTATTTCTAGAAGTATTCAAATATGCTCAATTGTAGTCTGAGTAATGATCCAGCTAACACTTCTGAATATTTAACATTCAGCATCCTTGATCAATTCAGCTATTGGGAATGATAGTCATAAAAGCAGCGTAGTGTTCCATAGAACTATGCCTAAATTCAAAGCAGTATCTGCAATCTGTTCTTTGTTTCCTCTTGTGTTCCATTTCTCCTACAGCTTTTTTCTTTTTCTTCTCCGAGAACTAGGAAATCCACTGGAATTATCTTCTGGCACTTCTTAATCAAAGTTCAGAACTGGTTATGCAATATTCTCTTTGGATACTGTGGTTGCACATTCTCAAGTCGGGCACTCCAAGGGTTCTAGAAAAGTATACAAAAATACACCAACAGAGAAGTACTTGGCCTCACTGATTCCCAAAGGAGTTGAAATGTTTATTTCTGAAGATAAACACATGATATGGTATCTTTTAGCTCAAATTCTTCTAAGGGAAGGCTCTGTTAACATAGCTGTGAGAAGAGAGTTGGATTCATTTTCTTATTTGATGACATTGAAAGGATTTTTCATTCTGCCTCATCGTTCTGATATAGAACCTTTCTTTCTTCTTGTTCTACTAATTTATACATGTATTTCTGTAACAGACCCAATGCTTTTATGCGTTTTTCTTCAGATAAGTCAGCAAATACATAGAATGAGACAGAGCAGTAAAGAACATCAAGTTTCTGTCAAAACAGTTCATAAATATTCAGTAGAGTTCTGCAATATGTAGGAAGTTATGAAGATGGCATTAAGATACCAGTAAATCCAAAGAAAACCTATGCTAATCAAGCTATCACATCTTATTATATTTTATTCTTTTATCACTTTATTATCCCTCAATAATATAAACGTGACCCCAAAAAAACTACAAATCCTAACCTGCCATGCTGAGATAGAATTTCCATCTTATCCTGGGTCAGGATTTTCTAACCAGGGTCTTAACAGTGGATCTGAAAGCCTAACCTGGGAGTTCGTCTTCCAAACGGCTTGCCACTAACATCGTCCTCTCTCAGGTCTGACCTTCTATCACAATATGACTGGCATCCCTGTAGGAGCAGGGCCCAGCTGCAAAGGACTCTGGGAAAAGGGCTGAACCCACAGTGCCTCCAAGTCCTCCCGCAATCTCAATGCCCTCAAAAACAAACAAACAAACAAAATCCTATAAAAGACTTAGGAAATTATACCTTAAATGGCAGCTTTTGAATGATATTTTTTGTGTGATCAAAATGAACAATGCATTAAAGAAATAGGCCTTATGATCTTTCTTTATAAAAGTATCTTTCTCAAGTTGCTCCAGTGTGGAGAGGACTGACAACATTGCTGCCTGTTCCTCATTTGTACCTAACCATCTCAATCGAAGGAGCACTGGATGCAATGAGTTGCAGTGTTACGTTGCTGTAGTTAAAAAGTATTTGCTCACCCCAGGGGGCCAAGCAAAGGCTATTGACATGCTTGCTTGATGTATGAAAAGACAAATTAGTCCCCCATCCTATCTACCAGCAGGGTACAGTGACCCTACATGGAAAAGTCAACTCAAACCACTGTATAATATATTTACATTTTTTTTTCCTGGGAAACTTCAGAGTTACCAAATCAACTGTGTCTAGTGTGCAAATTGCATGCAAGCTAACAGAATGTGAATTAAAGTCGGGGAAAGCCATGGTTTAGCTTGACTATGCAGATGGCACTCGTGGCTACAGTCTGTTCTGGAGGAATCTGTGGTAGGTAGCCTGAGTGGGGAGCACAGGGAGAAAGGAGTTTAGACTAAATGACTGCTTATTACTCATTGCCTGTCTCCTGCCCCTGTACATTCTCAGCAGTTTTCCAACACACTAAGCAATGTGAGAGAGTAATTTCTCTCCGTGTCACGGGAGTAGAGGGAGATCCAGGGAGCAATGTTGGAGAGACAACTCGAAGTCCCATGGGTCTGTATACAATACATGTATAAATTAGTAGAACAAGAAGAAAGAAAGGTTCTATATCAGAACGATGAGGCAGAATGAAAATAAACACAACATGTTTGGGTTTTTTTAGCACCACATAAGGTGATTGGACTTACTATAAAATGAAGAGGGTCTTATATTTGCCTTACCATCCAGCTTGCACCAATCAGAAGAACACAGTATTAAGTGGAGAAAGGCTATATACCTTTCCATTATGTAGATCCTAATCAACATAAAATGAAATTTCTCCAAAGTTCTGTTAATTTGAAGGGATGGTTAGGAAATAATTTTTATGAAATTCTGTGAACATTTTGATAACCAACTAGCCACAGTTCTGCCGTAGATTGCAGAGAGGGGGTTACAAAAGATGGCCGTATTAAAGAGTGCCTTAAAACCTTTTCTTTCCCTGCAGTTGGCTTTTATAGAAGGTCGAGGTCTCCATGCATTCAACAAATACTTATTGGGGAAATAAGTCATGGTGCTATATTGTAACTCATTTTACAGGACAAATAATGTTATAATAATAATGCCATGAGGGGTGCCTGGGTGGCTCAGTTGTTAAGCATCTGCCGTTGGCTCAGGTCATGATCCCAGGGTCCTAGGATTGAGTCCCCCATCCAGCTCCCTGCTCAGCAGGGAGTCTGCTTCTCCTTCTTCCTCTACCCCTCCCCCCTGCTCGTGCTCTCTCTCTCTCTCTCTCTCTCTCTCTCAAAAAGAAAAAAAATAATAATAATGCCAGGAATAATATAAAAGAACCAACCTAAACTTGTCCAAATCAAGCACAGATAAAGCAAAATTCTTTTTAGGTCTAAATATCTATCTTTTATGCACTCAGCAAACACTTGTGATAGACCTACTGTGTAGGAGACACTAGTCCTAGTTCTTATCAGGCAAGTTTTGGAAGACTTGGTAACATTGGATTGGAGCTCTGTTTATTTTTCCTATTTCAAGGTAGCATGAAGTCATGTCTGTTCATCAAGTGAAAGATCCCCATTCTTGGTTCCTGCAGTGTACTTTGAGGTGCAGAATTTAGTGGCAGGTGAATTCTAAACAGTCTTCCTAAGAGAGAAAAATCAGACAAGGGGTAAGAAAAGTGGTTAACTGAGAGTTTGCCAACTGGGCTGATAGCCCTACTTCTACCAGCAAGCAGCTGGGTAAATTTGAACAAGCACTTTTAACTTCTCACCTATTAAATAAGAGGGCGTTCGTGGATGGTTTTTAAGGTCTCTCCCAGCTCTAAAATCTAAGAAAGTGAAGTGAAAAGCAGTGCGAGGAATGTTGAAAGTGCTAGACAAATGTAAAAAGTGAGGAAGAAGAGGAGGAGGACCCTGGGCTCAGAGACTTTTGTCCATCCCCATGTCTATCTCCCTTTAGTATACCTGCTTTCGTGCCCTTTTTTGGCCTGAGAGATGAGGGCCAAGCATCCTCAGGCCTGGCGTTGGGCGGGCTGCCTGCCCTCACCCTCCTTCCACCCTGGTGCTCAGAGTTCTTTCCTGAATAAAAGTGAAGCCCAAGGGTGGAGGAGCTCAGAGGTCCCTGCTCGCTCCGCCTCCCTGACTGCAGACGTGTTCTCCGAGAAGCGGTAGGATGACAAGGCAGACTTTGAACCAAATGCTACCTCCACTGTTAGCCACTTCTATTCAAGTTCTCCTGTAGAAGAGGGCATCAGAACAGTTCAAAAGAGTGTGTGTTATGAGAATTAATCCAAGAAAAGTATGGAAAGTACTCATACACAGCGGTGGATAGCCCCCCGGAGTGTTCCTGGTGTAGTTGGGGCTCAAAGCGTGCATCACGCCTGCCACACCCTCTGATCAAAGCCACGTCCCAAAGCCACCACCCAAACCCTCACCGTAGTTATGTAGGGGTGTGCATGTCTGGGGGTCACCCATTCTCATCCACCAAACACTGTTTGGCGGATGCAGCAAGCATCGTGTTGCTTCTTTCTTAAAAAGTGATTTCCTCTGCATGGTTTCACTAGATTTTCAAAACCAGGCTCTGAGGCAGGTAGAGAAAGTCTTGTTTTCAGCTCAGCTCTCGGGCCACTGCCTTACACTGTTCCCATGGAGGGTGCCCCCCGCCCGCCCCGAGTCACACAGAGCAGCCGTACTGCCCAGCCCAGGGAGGTTAAGTGAATGGCACAAGGTCACACAGCAGAGGAGGAAAACATTCTGATCTCCAAGCCAAGTTACGACCCCAAGTAGTTCGTGCCTTCCCCTCTGCCGTGTGACCTTGAGTATAGCACACGCAGAAAGACCGTGGTAGAATCAAATTCTCAGTGTCAGCCTTTCTGTCCACTATTAGACTCTGGGGTACCTGGTGGAAGATCCCTTGAGGGCATTGGGGGGGATGTGATGTGGCCTCAGTTTTGCTCTAGATGTGTATACTTGGGCCATTATATGATGGAAAGGAAATGCCTGCATAAGCGAGCCAAGCAGGCTGTGGAGACAGGGGCCTACTCCTCCTCGCCGCCGTTAAGACTGGCTTACATGAATATTCAATAGCCAGCACCCCTAAAAAATCTATTAATCTCCCACCTGTGTTGTCATCTTATCACAATCTGTAGTCTGTGCCAAAAGGCACATTGCAGTATTAAAGGAAGACTCGGAGAGAAGTGACAACAATATTAAAGTGCTGCCATTGGACCCGCTGCAGAATGCCAGTGACTTTCTCATATTCACTAATCCCCAAACAAAATAACCATCAAGAAATATTAAAACACACATTTTATTAGTTTCATTTAATTTCTTAATTGCTCAAAGTCAGTTTACCCATTTATTGCTGTGTGAAATGCTTAGAGGCAAGGCGCACATTAAAGGGATTATTTCCATGTAATCCCTCCCTCCCAGAGGGTAGGAACTGATCACTTATGAATCCTGATTTACGCTCTGTAACAATATCAAATGGAGGAAATAGTTATTGTAAAATGATAGAGTCAGTAGTCGGGTAATACGGTAGGAGAGTGTAATTTAATAGCAAAGAGAAAGTACCTCATTTTCGGTAAAAGTTATGCGAGCCTTTTTCAGGAATAGCTATTAACCAAACTGAATTTAGCCTCCCATTTTTCTGGCTCTCCCTCTGTTAATTGATAGATGTTGAAGATGTGTAGCCTGTTACGATTTTAATCAAATGGTGTCTGGGAGTAGATGTGATCATTTTACTGGGACTTGGAGTTCTGGGGATAATAATTGCTCTGGGTATTATGCTCTCTGTGACAGTTCGCCCACTGCCAGGCTTCCTTCTTGGAAGCAAACGAGTGCAGGCTCTCAGGTGGAATTTGGAGGGATGCTGCACATTACGCAGGAAAGGGAGAGGAGGTAGGAAGGAGTGCTAGGTAAACATCCAGCAAGAAACTTCTGATAGTCTGAACTTCTGGCACTGGGGTACATCAGAGCTGGCCTGAGACCATGAAACTCCCACCCATCAGGGACCTGGGAAAGAGCTTTTTCTTTTTCTGTTGTTGACACACCTGTCCCGGTCGTAGTACCTTGAACCCCGCATTATTTTAGGAGCGTTATTGCTCTTCTTGGAAGAAGGTAAGAATTATACCATCAGAAGAGCACAGAGATAAGGCCAATCCCTTAGACAGCAGGCACCCTAGACAGGGGCCTTGCCTGACAGCCTAGAAATAGGCCTGCCTTCACTGCAGGCTGACCCTCTTCTGATACTTGATATTCACTCTCTACCTTTAGAATCCGCCTGATACAAAGAGTATACCAAATAAAACATTTTTTTCAGGCCCTCAAGGAGATTTGTACCATGTATCTTATTAGATTGAAGGCAAAACAAGCTGATACTAGCAGAAAAAAAAAAGGCTGGTTCAGACCCCAGCTGACCTCTTCTGCATGGAAAATTCTCCATATGATTACCGAGCTAATGAGTAATATTTAATGAAAACATTATGCCTTTGCATATATTTGTAAGCAGCACTTCTTTCGCCTAAATTTACATAGAAATAAGCTGATATGTGTAAATACACATCTTGGAATTTGGTGTATTCTAAGGAAAATACTCCCCGCTATCTCCGGCTGTTTCTATACAAAGCCCAAACTTCTCAATAAGAAAACCATAGAATTCAGTCAGTCATCCGGTTGACACGAAACATGCGAGTATTTGATGATGCATGGACAAAACAGCTGAACGCCGGGCAGGCTCCTCCACATTTCACAGAGTGTTTTGGCTTTATGCAAACAACGATATATGAGAAAAAAAACTGGGCTAAACAATTGCTAAATAAATACGTACCCCCCCACACACACACACACACAAATCTTTCACCTCGAAGAATCCTTCAGCATTTAAGGATAAAGACTCAGAACTAGGATTGTTGCTGGGGTCTGCATCTGTTTCCTTTTCTGCTCCAGATCTGAGTCACAGGGGTGCTGAATTTGAGAACAGAAGAGCCGTTGACACCTTTCTCTCCCACCCTTTCTCTTCCCCCTCTAGGTGGAGCTGACAGGCAGTAGCGTCTTTGACTATGTCCACCCGGGGGACCACGTGGAGATGGCAGAGCAGCTGGGCATGAAGCTCCCGCCCGGGCGGGGTCTCCTCTCGCAGGGCACTGCTGAGGACGGAGCCAGCTCCGCATCGTCCTCCTCACAGTCGGAGACCCCTGAGCCAGGTGGGAATTGCAATCCCAACATGTGGGATGGTGGGCAGGACCTTTGCCAATGACTGCACTCGAGTTGCCAGTGTGAAGAGACTATAAATAGGTCTAATGGTATTTAACAATTCCATGCAGCTTTCTGTCCCGTGCAGTAATTAAATAAGGAAGAGATTTGAAAATAAGGAGACATTTTAATAAGTATAATCCAGAGATCTAATTTCAGTTGAACAATACATAGAGAAGGTACTAGTTCTTTTAGTTCCTCTTTCAAATTACTAGAGGGAAAAGGTTCAGATTTGGAAAGCCCTCTTCTTTGTATTGTTACTGTGGCTAAATGCAATGCATTTATTTATTATTCACCAAAATCTATGATAAAGGCTTCTTGACTATTAGCTTGTAGATAATTAAAAATATTAGGGACTTGCAGAAATCTTGGTTTCTTTTTTTTCTTTTTTTTTTTTGTAAGCATCAGAAGGTACTTGAAAGATGTGAACAGATAAATTAAGGCTAAAAAGAAAACAGAAATGGCTACATTTTAAACTGCCTTTCCACCCTCAGTATTTAATTAGATCAATTGTATAGAGGAATGAACAGAGGTGACATTCCTCATTGGGATTCCTTCCAGGATTCTTATAGACTTTGCATTCAGAATGTTCCCATTTTCATTGTGTTGTACTGATGATAATTTAAGTATTAGGGGAAAATCCATTTATAAATTAAACAAAATGACTTGATATCCATCAGTCCCCTAGTTCATCAAGCTGTTCAAACACGGGGAAGATTGGCTGGTCGGCCTGGGTCTTCCGAGAGCGCTGGTAATTAGATCTGCGAAGGATTTATTCTTTGCTGATTGGGGCTTTAAATTAATTGAAGTTCCACATTTGTGGTTTTGTCCTTTTTGTACTTTTTTAGAGGAGATATTTCATATTCTTGTGTGGTGGAGTGCTTGGCCAAGCAGCAGTGGTTTAAATGTTAATTTTTCTCATGAGAAGTTTAAGATTTTTAATGAATCAGGGCCTGATTTGAAGTGCAAAGTTTTATTTGCTTACTTGGGAAATTATTTTTGCACTCCTTAAAGATGCTTGTACTTTACTTGACATGTTGTTTTAAAACAGATTTGCAACACAAACTCATTTTATAGAAAGAAAAGTGGAAAAAACCTGCCTTAAGATTAATACTAAAATGATCCTAAGAAAATACTTAAATTTGGCCTGCTTAAAAATAATCACAGTATGTTTGCTCACACAGATGCGAAAAAAAAAAAACATATTTGCCTTTTTGGAAATATTTTAATTCCATCTAAAACCAATTCATGTTTCCTCGTGTAAGTTAACTGCAGCTTCTAGGGCATAATTCTGCAACATTGGTGAGCATCTTTCTCCAGTGAGCACCAGGCATGAGAAGAGAGAGTATTTAAGACTACTCTTTACCATTTAAAAATGAAAATAATTTTGTTCCCGGGGAAGTCTTGTCTTCTGTTGCTCACTGACTTCGCTGAATAGATGTCAGTGAGATCGTTGAAACTGCATTTCATCATGAAAATATTCATATCTGGGCAGATTTGAGAAACAGCACATGAAAATAGTTTTTACTCTTTCCTGGATTAGGGAACCTGGATTGCTCATACTCCTCAACACTCAATGTATAAGAATTCAAGTTTATAAAACCCTCATTGTTTCCCTGACTCACAAACTCTCAAGTGTAGATGATCTCCAACCTTCGACCAGGGAAGCCAACCCTCTATGTCAAAGCCCACAGCTAACCTTCCAGCAGAACCACCCCAATGGGAAGTTCAGAAACCTCAAGGCTGCCTGTTCCATTGGCGAACAGCTCTGAGAGAAAAGTTCTCTGAATATGGAGCCAAAATCTAAGTTTGCTGCAATGTCTCCTCACTGATCCCAGGTCTGTCCTCTGGGATCTTATTTCAGCTCTACTCCTTCCTCTCCATCCTAGCCTCTCAAATACATGAAGTCAGATATACCAAATTCTCCCTCCCTCCTGCCTTCCTTCTCCTTTGCAGGTCAAACAGCCCTTCATCTGACAACCATTATTCAATGGCATGTTCCTGAGACCGCCAGCCGTTCCTCAGTTTGTTAGTGACCCTCTAAGAATATGGTTCTGAGAACTCCCATGCAGCCCTCTGGATGTATTCGGACTAGTACAAAGCAGAGGGACCGTCTCCTCTCTCGGTGACCAGATCACACCGTTGAGCTTGATCTCTCCCCAAACACATGTTAAGGGTAACTTGTCACTTGGAAAAGACTTTGATCGGGAGAAAAAAATCCACAGCCTGTAAACCAGTTCTGCTGGGATATGGTAAGCTAGAGTCAAAATCAAACTGGTTAAGATTGATTATAAGAACTCTGATCAATCCCGTGCCTTCCAGGAGGCTCCAGGATGCATAAAACAGTTCTAGGCACACTGTGAGGAGAATGGCGTATCTCCTTTAAAGCTACTCTGTCATTCAGTATTGAAGTATGGTTGACAATTTACTTGAGTTTCTTTCCCCTGCCCTCCCAGCCTTCCTGGAGCCATCATAACTAGTAAAATTGAAAATTCTGCTTTCTACATTTCTTAGCCACTGGGGCTTATTAGCAACAGTGGCATAAGGGTTTCTCTTCCTTGATGAAGAGTATAGCTCTTACCATTACAAAATGTGAAACTTACTCTGCCTTAAAATTCTATAGCATTAGTTATTTTCAGTCTTAGGCTTAAAAGGCAATTAGATTGACTGCTTTAAATACTGAAAAGCAGTGTAGGGTGCTACCTTTAACTAAATATCTTCACTAATGCATATCACTGCTCCAAGGGAATTACCTAAAAAGTTCATGACAAGCACTACATCCCAAAGCTGCTTATGTTTCTTAAAGGCTGAAAGAATTTTAACAAGATTTCCTAATTCTTAATAATACGAGGAGACATTTTTGAGGACTTGTTCATTGCAACATAATCTTTTAAACTCTGATGAAACACAGATTCTTTTTTAAATAGTAGTGTAATTTTGTTGGAAAGGGGATATCAGTATGTGGTGATTATGAAAATGGAGGTATGGACTTTTTCAGAAGCCCTGATGTGTTCAGTGTAGCATTACTAAATGACTGAAATCTAAATAACATTTGGCATTATAATAAAAGGAAATAAGTGACTAAACCAGCCTAAGAGGCAGTGATACTGTGCCATAATAGGAATTCTCTTTCTCTGAACTGCCAGCCCTGTGATCATCTTATCTTGAACCAGTCTCAAGATAATGGGGAGGGGGGGGGGAAGCAGGGAATCTCTTGACTGTTGAAAATCCAAATAAATCTTTTACACATATGCCTAGTTATTCATAGTTTAGTAAATACTGCTGTATTTCTTTTAGAGAAATCTTAAAGCAGGCAGAAGAAAAATACATGGGTGGCCTTGTTTGTAAAGTTATAAAGTTCTAGAGTGTCTATGGAGATTCTAACCATTTTGGAAGAGATTGTGCTGTCCTGCAGGCTCCCACACCAGGGGGAGCGCAGAACCTCTCGAACGGGATGTCTGGTGGTCCCTTTTCTTTTTCTAGATCTGCATATATCTTTTCATTACTCTTAATGATTCTGTAATCTCAGGATTATGAGTGCTATCCTCTTCTCTTAATAAATTTCAGTGCTGCATCTTTAAATGCTTAATAAATAAAATAGCAGCTCTTTTAAGAAATCCTGGAGGAACTTTAAAAATCTCCTGATATTCCTTAGGTCAGGTCATAAAATTGGGCTTTACTCCTTTTTTATTTCTAATTCTAAAATTAATTCATTCTTATTGTGAAAACTTTAGAGAATGCAGAAAACAAAGAATAAAGACCACCAAACATCCCACTACCCCCAAATGACCACTGTTCATATGTATATACTCTATGCCTATCCTTCCAGATTTTCTGTTCCTATATATATAGGAACATATACATACTTATATATATGTATGTAGTATTGGGAGGGGGGGTCATTGTCTGTTTGTCTGAAATAAGATCATAACATACAGGCTTCTGCCTTTCCACTTAACCTCACAAGCAGCTTTCCCTGTCATGTTTCTCACTTTAAGATTTTATTTATTTGACAGAGAGAGACAAAGCAAGAGAGGGAACACGAGCAGGGGGAGTGGGAGAGGGAGAAGCAGGCTTCCCGCAGAGCAGGGAGCACGATGTGGGGCTCGATCCCAGGACCCTGAGATCATGACCTGAGCCGAAGGCAGACGCTTAACTGACTGAGCCACTCCAGTGGTTTGTTTCCCACTAGCTAACAATCAAGTCCCAACTGTAGGAGCACTGGCAGGAGTCACACACCTGGGTCCTGCTTCAGAGGGAACTCAGCCAGGACAAGAGGTTCTTGCAGCTTATTGAATGGGTACGAGCTCATAGAGAGAGAAATCAATACTGCACCAGGATTTA
Organism: Mirounga leonina; assembly: GCF_011800145.1. NCBI lineage: Eukaryota > Metazoa > Chordata > Mammalia > Carnivora > Phocidae > Mirounga > Mirounga leonina. Next base: position 2,143,570 of record NW_023270827.1, on the reverse strand, counting down.
GACAACTGAGCAAAATGTATGAGACAGTACTTTTGGTCAAGAATAACTACAGCAGCATGGCTCACCATTGATTGTCTAAAATAGAGGTTATCGTGCTCCGTCTAAAGTTTCAGACAGACCTGCCCTGTTACGGGCGGGGGGCGGTGAAGATAATCACTGTATAGTATGATCTTAATGCTATTATGCCCACTCTATGTCCTGAATATTTTAACGACAAGCAAAATTGAAGCAGTAGAGTCCTTGTCTGAATGCTAATAATCTGCATTTTCTACTTACGCGTGTGTGCCGTGGTAAACTTGATCAGCACTTGATTCTACAGGAACGCAGTTCCTCTGAATTCATTAGCCAGTTCCATAATAAGTGATATAATTAGATGCACAAATGTTTAGGAATAACAATAAAGAATTTAAAAATTTATCTGAGGATCAGATCATTATTTTGTTTCAAAAACTGCTGAGATACACTTGTACCTTTAAGGGTGAATGACTTACCATCTAGTATAGGGTTGGTGGGGGTGGGGGATGTTCTTTGATTTTTTTTTTTTTTTTTTTTTTGGTTCAAGTTTCCTATCAATGAACTGAATTTAGAAGTCAGGCAAGGGAAACCATCTTACTAACCCCACATCCAACCTCGGTCCCCAGACAACGTGACTGTATCTACAGCCCTCTCCGCTGTACTGCAAATGTCAAACAGAAGGTGTAATGGATTTAATATTAGCGCTGGCCAAGGTGTTGAGGGAGCTGTTAATAATGTCACTCCAGTTATTGATCTGAAGCCTTTAAAAATCAAAGAAAAGTGAGAGATCCCCTACTGGGGAAAGGCACACAGTGACTGGTTTTTATTGCCAATATATTTCTACATATAGAGTGGCAACTTTCTGGAATTATGTTATCACCATTAATCTCTGTGAGATTTTTGGAGTCATTATATGGTAAGATAATATCGTGGAGACTGCTCTGCATGCTAATGCTCAAAGATCAGACCAAGTTCTTTTAGACATCAACAGAGCTTGAGACTGTGCATGGTAATGACAACATTCAAGTTGTCTACTGTAAGACGTTGCTTAGCACTAGATTTACTCTTGATGGCAATGTTGGCTCCACCGGAAGTATAAAATACGAACTCTAGGCACTAGGGTGAGCTGCACTCGCCCTCTGCCTTTCTAAAACTCTAACTACAAACCATGTAACCACGAACCACACAGTGACTCACTTGAGATGGAAATGAATTTTGTTCTTAACAATTAGTGTACCTTTTCAGGAAACTGCTAATCCTTCCATCTGAATGGCAGTTTGTCTGCAATGAAATTTCTGCTTTCCATGGTCCCCAACTAATAAATGAAATTAAAATGTATAATTTATGTTGAATGTTTATCAAACTGTAAACACACACTAATTCCTTTCCATATTCATACAACATAAGCAAAGATAAATCCACCAGATAACGTACCACAGTTATCTCCGATGGATTGAATATAAAATGCATCTCTACTGTAGCAATGATCCAGACGAGTTCACGATTACCCAACATTGGCCTGCCCCCTCTTAATACCCACATGCGCACATATGTGTCAAGTCTAGTCAGAAAGCAGCCTAACAAAAACTAATCTTTTCATAACCCAAAGAGATCATCATTTATGCATAAACTCAGCTTTATACCAAAAAATATATACGCAAAATTATTTCCCTTAGCTATTTCATCATTATTTTGAAACGAAATAAATATTATCTTTTGCCACTCCTGAATGAAGATGACGCATCTATGCTAAAAACAAGTCAGTGCTATTCCAGAGACTGCCTTGTCAAACTCAGAGTGCTTTTTGTGCCTCAAAAAACACTACCCTGAGGCAGTACTATTTTTCTCCTGCAGAAAGAAGACTATTTCTAAATGTCACTTTTATCCCCAGCTATGCTAAGCAAGAGCATCTGGAACTGCCACAGAAGGGAATCCATATTTTCCAGAGCTCTCTTCTGGCATTCAAGGCCTAGGCACACATCACCTTAATTGGTGTGAGCTCACTTCAGTGAGCTTGTCTGTGCGTGATGAGGACATTTCAAAGCAGCCTTAAACTTCTAAGATCTTGCCTGAGGGAGCTCAAGAAAAGTCAGGTAAAATCTCTTCTTCCCACCAGGCTGTGCTGGCCTGGGACCTGAGCTCGGCGCTTCCAGGCCAGCTCCCAGGTCACATGGCGGCAATGCATGACAACATTTCTGGGCTTGACACCCTGACCCGTCGAAACCATGGTGGTGACTCACTTAGCTACAAGAGAACAGCCTCCCTTTTGTTCCCAGAGAAGATGCTGGATCTCACCAGAGTTCTGCATGCCATGCTGAAACAAACGTTCTCTTCCCAGAGTTAAATCACAGTGGTTGCAACTCAAAAAAAAGTGCAGCTTTTATATAAATTAATATCATGGTATTTAAGGGGTAGCAAATTGTTTGTTCAATAATAGAAGCACAGGACTCTTATCAAAATACACAATAGTTTTACTCCGTTTTTATATAGCATTTTTTTTCCCTAAACCTTCTATTGAAGGTTTAGAAGATCAATTTTTTAAACCCATTATTTTTAACAGTTATTTTATATAGCTTTCTAGGTCATAATTTTGACTTTTCTTTACCTGTGGTGATAAGGGGGTACATTTTCAGAGGTTCTAAGATGAAACCCAAGACAACTTGTTAACGGTTGGCCTGTCCTTCTTCATTAAAACAAACCAACAAAAAAGTGGCTGTCTTTGTCATTGGATGATCACAAATTACAGATTCTATTTCTCGAACTCTTGCCTTGAACAAAGCACAAGTTATTTGCTTTTAATACATATCGCTGCACAGAAATTTCATCCCTGTCGAAATTATATTATTCCGAAATCTTCGTCTGCACTAAACAGCAGATTTACGAAGGATCCGTTACCTGGCGTTGACTGAGCTTTGCAGGGTGCACAGATCAGAAGAGGCAGAGCTGGCTAGAAACCATTTCCACCCCTAGTGAGCAATTTACTCATGATTGCTTGGGGAAAATACTGGAAATATTGCTTCTGTGTAAAGTTAGCAACTTCCAGTTGTCAGCTCTTTGCCAAACAGTTATTCCCGAGTACGGCGTTAGAAGCGAAGTGCGCTCAGGCCACTGCGACACGGCTGGTACTCACATCCTGCCTGGAGTGTGCAGACCACAGAAACCACTAATTACAGGAGTTAATTCACACACTGTCCCTCTGAGGCAGGTCAGTGTGTTAGCCCTACTTTACAGATCGGGGGCGCAGGGAGTGATGGAAATTCCAAGTGGCTTGCTGCAAACCACACGTTTTTCAGCAGCTAAGGTTAGAGTAAAGGGTACAATATGAGGGTTGGAGTAGGTACAAAGCCTAGGAACTGGATACAAAAAGGAGACAAAACCCTGATAGCGGACCTCCAAGCAGACCCTGGAGAGGAATATTTTCCAAGAGGCTTCTGGCATCCAGAGAGAAACCTAACTATGCCCTTATGCAAATAGTTCATTGGCTAAATCACATTTTTGTTAAATACAGTCTCTCACTTAGGACTAAAATCCTCCATTTGATCCTTGTTCCTTCCTTCATCCCTACACTGAAGCTCCTCACACTACAGTGAACAGTAGCATCTGAATCAATTATAGGCAAAATTCAGCCCTGAGTCTCTTGGTCCCCATTAGCTGCGCGCCTCCTCGGCCAAAAGCACAGCCAAAATTGTCTCTGTGCATTTGACCCCGGCTCTGCCTCAGGCTCTGGGCAGCTTTTCCAGGCTCTTCCTTTCAGAACCAGTCTTGCAAGATGGGCATGATGTAGAAAAAGAACAAGAAGAACAAGAAGGTCCATCAGGAGTCAGTCATATCCTCCTGGAGGTATCTGCTCAGGAAACACAATCATAGTTTCTTGGGACCCATGGAAAACATCGCCTATCTTCTGTTGACAAAACTAGCTTGAGAGAAGGGAAGAATCAGCGTCTTGTCTGTAGTTGTTATTAACTAGAGTGAATGCTTATTCAAGATCCAGGCCCACCTGATATTAGAGATTCTGTAGACTATTCAGTAACCATTGATTGCATATCTGTCGTGTGTCAGATGTTATACAAAGCACAGAGGAAACGAAGATAAAGCTCCTTGCCTTCCAGCAGCTGACCATCATGTGAGGGGGACAGATTATTACTACAATGCAAGAGTGTGATGATGACAATCAGGACACTTTGGTGTATGGGTAGGGCAGCATTGTATTACAAGCCAGTGCTGTTGGCATTCCTGGGAGAACTGTCTCGGGTTTGAAATGTCAACCCTGAAATTAACAGCCCACAAGTGTTGCTTCTTTGGGAGCAAGCTGCTTTGACATGCCCAAACATACATAGACCATGACTGTCAGGGACTCTGATGCACACCATCAAGGGCTTTTTGGTTGGTTTTTGTTTTGTTTTATTTAATTAACCTAAAAAATGTCTGCTGCATGATCGGTTCACAGGAATATTCATTCTTCTGACTATTGCTCTTTTTGGCTCTGTAGGAGTGTTCTGAATGGGAGGTGTTCCCAAACTATCCCCATCCCACTGATTTCATTAACAAATTCAGGAAATGCTAGCTTTGGAAATTTGTACTGACTCTTTTAGCTTTTTCTACCCAAGGTATAACTTGTTGCAAATACTCTAGGAACGTTAATGATGATATTAACAAATAGCTTTTACCATGTTTTACCTTTATGTTACAACTACAAGAGTTGGCATGTTGAAGTAATGTATTTCTCACCATGACCCTCAACCAAAACTAGAGATAGTAAAGGGCTTGCCTCACACCACAGTGGACTCCATGGCCCTAGGATTTGAACTTGGGCCATGTGTTTTGAGCACTTTGCTGGGCGCTTGCAGAGAACACAAGAGGTAGAAGATACAACACCTGCCCTTAGAAAACTGATCATCATCAGTAGGAGACTTACACACAACAGCCAGTGGAACGAGAACAACAATAGTGCTGCTACCCTCAACTGGGGCATAAAAATGGCAAGAGGTGTAAGAAGTCAGGGAGAGGCTCAGTGACTGTGGGAGGCTTTGATGAGAAGGGATGATTCGCATGTGCTGCATGAAAACTGACCTAAGAGCAAAGAGGTAGGATGATCTACCAGGTGAATCACCCCAAGTGGCCCAGTGGGATGCATTTGGGAGACAGGAAGGAGCCCTGTCTTCCTCACTGAAGCAAAGGTGCATGCCCATCTAGGATGGAGCCAGATCCTAGAGGAGCTGGAATGACAGGGAGAAGCATCTGAGAATGGTATGAGATCCTGGCTAAAGACTGACCAGGTATAACTTACTAAACAGAGCAGTGACCCAATAAAAACATTATTTTATCATTTAAAAATACAAAACTAAATTTTGAGTTTGGAAGGATCCTCCCTTGTGGGTCATCTTACATGACCAGCTGTGGACTCTTGAATCCCTTTTACAACATAACTTCTAGTATTCATTGAATGGTCACCTAGTGTCAGACACTCCACTGAACCTAGTATATGAATTGCATCATTCCTGCCTCACAAAATACAATGAGGAAAGTACCATTATTTTTCCCATTTTATAGATGAAGAAAAGAAACTGAGAAAAAAATATTAATGTGGAAAAATCACACAGTTAGTAGGTAGAAAGCCTAGGATTTGAACCCAAGCAGCCTGACATCAGAGTTCCCATCCTTAACCATTCCATCAAAGTGTTTCTCAACATCTATCTAAAATAGCTGTCCAACCCCTAACTGAGACCACATCCTCCATCCTTCCCAGGCAGCTCTGTTAGAATAGTCTTCCCAGTGTTACGCTAATTCCCATCTGCAGGTAGCTTATGTTCACTGGACTTGATACCTGATTCTTTATTTTGTCAAGAATATGCAGGATATGTTGAATAGAGCAGACTGGAAGTAAAGGAAACCATTCAAGAGACCATTTGTTTAATCCAAAAGTAGTGGGTAGATCTTGAGAGGAAATACTGAAGGGCCTTGCAGCAGAAGAAATGGTGATTTGGACATAAGATAATAGAAAAAGGTAGAAATGTACCTTGTGGCCAGTCTTTAGCCAGGAGCTAATAGTGGCTAATATTCTAGAAATTATGCAAGTCTCAAGCTTTCACATGATTAGGGTTGATGATACCATCTGTCCACTCTTTTTTTTTATCAACTCGTAATAAAATCTGGAAAAATTTAAAAATTATAAAAATACATATGCTATTGATCATAAAATATTAAGATATAAATTCCCCTGGGGTTCAAAGCTGTTCCTCTTTATGGTTTATTAAAGTGTATCATGTGCCTGTGATAAAATATCAGTCTACTGGTCAGTGCTGCTTACTTGTCAGGGGATTTCCTCTCCAAATAAAAATACCAGAAAGAGCAATGGTGAAATTAGTGACATCATAAAAGACTAAAACTCTGCTTTCCTGTGTCCAGCCATCTGTTTATTAAATGGAGCGAGTGTTGATGTTGGAGGAGAATCAAAATTATCTGTTGATCCCCTAAATTACTGTTAGTCAAAACAAGGCAAAAATTGATATAATTGATCATATAAAAATGAATTAAAAATTTGACTAATATGTAGGGAAATACTTTCCATTTCACAGAAGTAACATAAAAGTGTAAAAACATAAGCCCAGTAGTCTAAGATTTGAAAAACATTCACTCATTCATTATTTTAGTCACTTAGTCATTATTTATTGCATGTGCATGGATGGGTCAAGCTCTGTTCCAGTTCTTGGAATATACTAGTTACCAGGAAGGTCCGTGCTCTCACAGAACTTATATTTCGCCAACTGATGAGAAGGAATCAAAAGGATCTCTGTTGAAAGATTCAGTTCATAGATGTCTCCATTTTATAAACAAGAGGTAAATCTATGCATCAATTTGTAATGGACCTCTTGACCTCTGCTTTCTAGAATGCAGAGCTGACACAGATTTTAAGCCAGTACTTCCAAAATGTGTTCCTTATTGTACCTGCCCTGTGAGATGTTCTTTGTTAAAAAGGTTCCCTAAAGAGCAGAGGGAAAAGCTTCATAGCATATCTTCTCACTGGAGAGTAACGAGCATTAATTTAATGAACGTTTGAAATTTCTCTGATCGATAAGGCTATTTTGTTTGAACTCATCTTTCCCAATTTATTTGACCACGGCTAACATTTTTTTTAGAGGGAGAGACTTCTAACACCCCAGAAACACGTGATTAAGCACACAATCTTGTTTCTGCCAGATGGATGCCACTCCTTCCCATCCACGCCTGTTCCTTCTTCCAAGACACTCCTGTGCAAGCAGGATCACTCTCTAACCACTCAGCCCAATGGTCAAATTATCTAGTTCCTTTGCTAGCTCTCCCAAATATCTCTCACTGGTCTTCAGGGTGCCCTTCAAGCTTTCCTAAACGTGAGCTCCTAGGTCAATCTAGCTCATAATCAACTGTAAAGTTTTAAGTCAAGACCTGTCTGCTCCAAGTTTCACAATTTTTAGAGCAGCCCTGAGCTTTCAGTTGCAGTGTCTCATATCCATCCCTCTTTTACCCTGCCCTCCTATTCATTTACACAGGCAGAGCACAAGTCTCTGGTTTCCCACTCACCATAGCAATACACCGAGAGGTTATGGTGGAAGGGTATGATTATGGCTGCCCAGAGCTCTGTCCATGGCTTTCCTCCCCTGAGTGATAACCCCAACCAGTTACCACTGGTGGTAGATGCAAGGGCATATGTCAGAGCTGTGGGACAGGAGACGCAGTATGGCGTGGTCATCAGCTACTAGGTTGTTTTCTCTGGTTTGTAGCAATTTAATTCAATTCTCTTACCCATATTATGGATTTTAAAAATCGGCAGTCTTGTTAACTTGCAGGTTACTCTAATAACTAAGAGTTGATGACAAAAGATGACAGTCCTAACCCCAATTGTAGAACGTACCCCTTAAATTATTTCTGTAGTAGTTGCAAATATATAAGTACACAGGGTCTTAGAACCAGATAGCTTGTGTTCATGGGTTGAACTTCGGGCTCTGTCACTTACTAGAAATGTGACCTTGAGCAGGTTAATTAACTTATACCACTGTTTGCCCATTATACAATTTTAGCTCTCTGTATAGATTGGAGAATGGGGTAGGAATAATCACCTGTTGGTTTTAACCTCAAAAATAAATTAGCATATTAGCATACCTTATAAGGGTGTTGTGAGTTTATACGTCTAAGATGCTTAGGGATGGCTGGGTGGCTCAGTCAGTTGAGCGTCTGACTCTTGGTTTCAGCTCAGGTCATGAGCTCAGGGTCATGAGATCGAGAGCCATGTCAGCTCAGCGCAGTCTGCTGGAGATTCTCTATCTTACCCTCTGCCCCTCCCCCTACTCACGTGCTCTCTCTCTCTTTAAAAATAAATAAATTTTTTAAAAAATAAAATGCTTGGAATAGTAGTATGGCACGTCATAAGTATTCAGCAAGTATTATCATTATTACTAATCGTGTTGAGCTAAGTATTCTCTTATTACCAAAGTTATTCCTTATGGAAAAGCTAGCCGGGGGTTAACTGACATAAAGTTGGCATCTGTACATGTAGGCTTAAACTTGGGCTTCACTGACACCATGTTGGAGTTATGTGACTTAAAGGGCTCAGACTCTACATGGATCACAGTACCCAACAGGTGTGCTTCTGAAAATTCCCTCCCTCCCCCTTGCCCCTTAAGTGGAGTCCTTTTGGAAAGCCTCCATTTAAGAGGAAAGACTCTTTCAGAAATACATAATTTACCTTCCTCCAGCTTCTCTAATGCACAGATTCTGTTTTGCAAATTCACTTTTTTTTTTGTATCCTCAGTTTTTTTAAAGCATAACAGAGGCACCTAATTCCTGTTCTCGGAGGCCCATCCCACTGTTTCTAGATTCTGAACACCAAAATATACCTGCTGCCTTCCCCTTTTCTGAGGCTAGCTTGGAGGCTGCCCATGCCCAGGTCCACTTTGGAATAGACCTTGATGTTGGTCTCCAAAGGTTTACAGCTTCTAGACTGGCCCATTGAAATGTGTTCTGCTTAGGACCGCATGATTTAGCCCACACATGGCATACATAATGTGCTTGACTGCTATTCTCCCTCTTTATCTGGCTGGGCCGTCATGACGTCACCATGGCCACAACACGGATCATGCTCCACAAGAGACTAAGCGACACAAAACTGGATGTTAGATCTCCACAACCTGTGGCTCCTTTTACTATCGGATCAGCTTTCACGCATCCTTCCAGTCTGTGCTGGAGAACAGGAAGAGGTACTCCGCTATTGGTTTGAACTTTAAATGAATCCTTTTATTTTGAACTGAAATGAGTGTAGATTTTGTGGAGTGTTTCTGTAAAAGCAAAAGAGATGCCCAGATGCCCCAGCCATAGGTACTATATATGGACTTAAATAAATAAATTAAGAAACTCATTTCACATAGGCCACCGAGCAGTCATGAGATGTTAATGACTTTTAGTCACCGCCAACCTGGACAAAATTCAAGCCAATGACCTATGGGTGAAAGGCTCTATATATCCCATTACCAATCCCCTGAGCCATCCCATTGTCCCTGACAAGGTATTTTATCATACCTAGTACAGGGCAGTACGGTAGTCCAGATTCCTATACCATCAGAAAGTCTTCTTCCATTGAAAAGAGAGCATTTTAAAGAGAGGCAGACCTAGTTCCTCAAATAAAGAAGCAATTGCAATTAAAAAAAAAAAAAAAAACTTCTGGAAGAAGGTTCACATGGGTATACCTACACACATATACACAGCACTGAGACTTTTTTTTAAATTCCAGTATTTTTTCATCATGTTTACTCCACTGCACATTTGATTCTGCCTCTGGATATCTAGTAAACTGGCATATCTTGGAGTTCCATTAAAAAAGTCATTAGTTTTAGTTTAACATTTGTATAAAACTGATTTCGTTAAACCCGTGGTGCTTTCTTTCCTAGCTTATTTTTAAGTGTCATAAATAAATGACTTAAGTGTCCCACAAGACAAATGTTCTTTAATCATCTAATGCACTCATTTATCCTAAGCCTTAACCTTAGTCCTAAATTAAGTCTGTTGCAAAAACATAACTTCATCTAAAAACACCCATCAATCCTACATGGTTTTGATGAGCACATTTAAAAAACATAAACAATCAGACAGTTGTCAATCTAGGTGAAGCCCCGTCCCATTTAAGAGTTATTCACCAGGAGCTATATTTCATGCCCATACTACTGATAGAATTATAAAAGAGAATGGCTGGAATTCAGGTCTCTGCTGAGACCTCATACTGTGAAACTGGAAGGGGGGGATGGGGCTGTGGTTTACAAGAGTATAAAATGAAGCAGACTAGACAAAAGATAATCCTTAGTCCACATCAGATACATTCTGTTTTACTTGTTTTGGGAAGCTATTAATACTTTGACAATGTTGTAAGTGCATTAAAATGTCATGATCACATATTTAGTAAATTGCATGTCATGCCTTTGATTAATTTTCATTTGTTCATGGTCCTAAAAATCTGTCAAAGAATCTGGCTGCTCAGAGCTTATACATGAGTAATGATCACCGAAAAGTTTGGTGCAAGGAGAAAAGAAGGGAGAGTTTGATGGAATAAACACTTGACTAAATTGGGTACTTAGTACCTCGTAACTAAGAATTCACAGTTTGGTGGAATCTTCGTCGGATTCCCAGTTTCACTCTGAATTCATATGTCTTTCTTTTGCCCTTTCACAGTAGGGCAAAGATAATCTTCCCATTTTTCCACAGGCTTCCATTGGTCCTGCAGAATTATTACCACTGAGCCCCTTAGGCTTGCTGGATGCTCCCCCTACCCCGCCCCCTGCCACTGGGGCTTTAAAATTTTTTTAAAAAAATAGATAAGAGCATTCAGCAAATAGCTAGATTGAGAATAAACTCACAAATTATCACCAAGGCCCTTCCTCTGCCATAATTTGTCAAATCTGCTGATAGGAAACAAATTCTATTCATAAAGATTTTATTTGGGCGGGGGGGAAACTCTTGTGATTTGGTAGCAATTCAATTATAGTTTTGTGAGATAGTGAGCCCGGAGAGGGAATCCAGACTGACAAGAAATATGACAGGACAGTTACAGAGTGTTTATGCAATTAAACTTTCACTGACAATACCTGCAGAATGATGAATGCGTGGGCGGAGGTGTGTGAGCGGAGGCAATGCCCCACAAGTATTACCCATTTTTCATTATTATACAACTGTTCAGATCTTTCAAGAACAGCCTGAAGTGAGGTGGAAAAGAGAGTGCTGTTCTGCAGCATGTTAACCAAATGCCTTTTTTTTTATTATTATTATTCCCTCCCTCCAACGGGTCTTGATGTGCCAGATGATAAAAGAACATCTATTTTAGAAAAATGTTTCAAAAAGATTAAGATTTACCCTGAGCTTGACATATATTAATTTTGGATACCAAAAGAGGTTTTTATTCTTTTTTCTATCTGCAACTTTATATCACTTCCTAACCGATGGCATAGTGCATAATTAAACTGTTGGGTTATTCATTTTATGCAAGCAGGTGCAAAGGGCACTATAAAAGTAGGATTTTACTGATGGTAGATTAAGAAAGAAAGGAGAAACTTAAAAGCCTTTTGTAGAGAACCACAAAAGCTCACAGAAGAGATTAATTTGGCTGGGCAAAGTCTGTATTATAATGCCTCGGTCTTCCAAGGATATACGAAAACAGGAAAATTTCAGGATTTCAAGAGCCTCTGAAAGACAGTGTAGAGTTTTTCAGATGAACAGCCCTGACTGGGGTCCTCATGGGAGACTGTCGATTTGGGTGTGATTTTTATTTTTTTAAACAAGCATTGAGATCATACCAATGTCTTAAAAAGAGCTTTAATTTGTGTAAACTTCACCTTGGCAAAATCAGCAGTGCCCAGAGTAACAACTGAAAACCAATGGCAAAGTGAATTCCTGTCAGACCCCAGAGATTGGATGATTCATCGTGGGGAGGTCAGGGAGAAAAATGTTCTAGCCCGTGGCACAAAGATGCAAAGGTTGATGTGAAAACCACGTGTCTTCCCTTAATATTTACACATCTATTTAAATTAATGAGACTTTACTTGGGAGAAGGAAATGAGATCTATCCTCAGACCATTCATTCATTCCTTCATTTTGACCTCTGGTAAGCTGTTATTGATAAAAGGTTTCTTTGTTTTTCTTTAATGGTTGATGTTCCTTTGTTAACATTCCTATCTCCTCCTCTGAGGACATTAAAAACCTTGAACTTTTACATACAGATATTCAATTGTTATGCCCAACCCCCATTATCACTTTCCTACACTTGAGTCCAGACCCAAAGGCAGAGAGCTGTAGTTGCATGCCTACCTAAACGACTGTTCTGGAATGCATTTGTGGTTCAATAGTGAGCCTCCACATGCCCTTGTGGAGATTACTGTAAGTCAGACTCACATCTAGAGACTATGTTTATGTGATCCCATCAGTTTGGTAAATTCAGTGAAATAACTGGTCACTTCAGTATCAGCAAAAATCAGTTAACCTTATTTGTATTAGAAGTGACTTGACTATACTCTTCTGTCAAAATGATTAATCCAGAAATCCCCTCTAAACCATGGTCTAAATTTAAGAGTTTCCTAGAATTCTCTGCTCTGTCAAAAAGCTGCACTCTGTTACATCTCTCCCCAAAAAAAGACCTGACTTTGTCAGATGTGATTTTTTAATATGCACTAAAATTGATAGTTAAAAAAATATTGTTTTCACATTACTTAGGTGTTAAAATTACACGGTGGTGTTCCTTTATTTTCAAAAACCAAACCTAATCCTGTTAATTCAAAGTGAATAACAAACAGGACTAAGACTTTTTCCCAAGTTGTTACATTTATTCAACCTGCTTGTGTTTTGTTCTTCATCATAATTATTTCCAAGTCAAATCTGCACTGATTTCCTTGCGGACCCGCGTACCTCTGACTAACTTAAAGAATTGAGCTGGGATAATTCACACAATTCCTCAGGGGTCATGTTCACTGTTTTTTTTCAAGGACATTTTTATTACAAAGCTGATGAAATTTGCATATTAATTCATTTCTTTCAATTTTTTAAGATTAAATGTTGTCAACATGTATCAGTGCAAGGCTCTGACAGTGCTGATGAAATGGGTCAGTCAAGCTTGAACATTCAGAGTAATGCAGCCATCTGCAACCCCCTAGCCCCTTGTGGAGTTCCGTGCTACCATTGCAACTTGATTAAAAAAAAGTTTTATTCAATGCAGGATATTAAAACATTATCTAAGAAATGATATGTGTTAGTTTTTCCGTTTACTCAGAAAGTGAATTTGACAACAAAATGGGTCTAAGGAGATCCTTGCTGACTTGGAGTTAGCATTCTGTCATTCTTCATTAAACTACAGCCAAAAAAAGCCCCCTAAAAAGTTTTAAATTTGGCAAAAGGAACATAGGAGAGAACTGGATTTTAAGGTTTCCTCTCCTGGTGAGGTTTGAGGAGCTCTTCCCATTCGTATTCTAAGTAAGAAATGATGATGGGAAAACTGATAGAATGTCTGAGATCTCTTGTAACTGATGTCCCCGTGTCCTCAGAGGTAGACCTGCCCTTCATTTTATACACAGCTAAGAAACATGAGCGTTCCTTGGTTCCGCCTAAAGCCCTCACAAAATGGTACCGATATTTACATGGAGATCTTCATTTCTGTCTATGAACATCAAGCTGTATTGATTTTATCTCATTTCCTTACAGTCAAAGCATATACTTCCATCAGATACTCTCAAAGAGCAAGGTCACCTAGGTAAGAAATCCCTTTAAGTGTTACATTGCCTTTCTGGGTGAACCCTGATGGCCTTTCCAGATCTTTTATTTCTATGTGTCTGCTTTTTGGTAGAAGCCTCTTTCAGTGTACATAATGCCTTGAATAGACTCCAGAGGCCTTGCAAAGAACAGAGTGGTTTTGGCTGCGGCCATGTTTGAGTGGCAAGGAACCCTACCACCACGTCACTTCATCGGCCCACACAACTAATCAAAGTACCTCCACAGCATGGAGGCTCTTCGAGGCTCTTCAGGGAAGACCATACAGAACCACAAACCCAACATTCCAACTCCTGTCTCTGCTTGAGATGGCCACTCCTGGGGACCTTCTATAGTAGCTCATAGTGTTAAAAATAAACAAAAGGTATTTTCTTTCAATATCATTTATAGTTAAACCTGCTCGTGTACTAACTGCATTAGAGACTCAGATTGCCAAGGTTCTTACCCTTTAGCAATATGCAATAATTGGTTTATCCCTGGGCAGAGCATTGTCCAATATATGTACACCACCATTAGCTAGAAAAGTTTGTTTCCCAAAGTGGAAAAAAAAAAATATATACACCACATAGTAAGAAGGGAACAACAGAAAGAGAAAGTAGTCTCAGAAATGGTTTTATCTTGATTTTGAATTAAACTCCCAAACTCGTATTGGATTGAAAAATCAAAATCAGACTTCACATTGTCGAGTTGGAAAATGTCAGATATGAAATATTTAAACTGTGGAATACAGTCTTCAACTTTGGGTTATAAAACTTTAATTTTGTGAGTTAGTAGCACTCCAATAGTTCAATATTTTTAATTCTACAAATCCATGTTTATTAACTTTCAAGGTTTAAACAGTATCACCAAGTCTATTGAAACTAAATTATTCTGACTTGTGAGAGCTATAGGGTAGCTATAATTTGTTTTCTATTTCTACATAAGTGACAAAGACAAAAGAAAGAACAAATAAAAGGAATTGATTGCCACACAACTCCTTTTTATACTTTCAAAATGACCTAAAACTTTAGCTGATGATTAAAACCCAGATTCATGCCTGTAGTTTTAATTGTGGAATTTTCCTGTGTGAGTCAGGTCGCGCTTAATACAGAGCTACCCTTATATTGTTATGGGGGGGGGGGGCTTCCATACTAGTATCTCTGGGGAGTTAACCATATTCCTCTCAAAAAAGAAACTGCTTTCTGATCTTCTCTGCATTTAGGAAATATGAACTGGGTATCCTTCCAACAGTTTTAAAAACCCTCTACCTCAATTTTGTGACTGAAGGAGAATATTGAAAGTAGTTGCTAATAGCGGTGGTGACTTTTCATCTTCCTCCAATTAGTGCTGTCTTCTTCTAACTCCCCAGGTGTGTCATCCCTGGTCCTAGTGGTTACCTAACCTGTCACTGTTACTCTGTCAACTCATTTAACATTTGTTCAACACCTACTATGTGCTAAGTCAGTGAAGTCCTTTCATGAAACAGATGAGGTATCACAGAAAAAATCCTCTACCAGGAGAGAGCAACCCACATTCCCCTCCCGGGTCTGTCCCTACCAGCTGACTCACCTTACACATGTATTGAGACCCTTTGAGCCTCCTTTCTTACCCACAGAATCAAACGAATCCTCACGCACAGAGTTGTTGAGGGCATCACAGACATAATAAATTTGAAAGTGCTTTAAAAACCCCGAAGTGTTTTAAATAGCTCAGTAGAGTAATACATTTGGTAAAGAGTGCAGCACAAGACTTTGGGGGCTATCTTCTGATTTTTCTATTTTTGTAGGTGAATAATGGTCGCTAGGATTTTTACACTCTAATACCATATCCATAGCAGCTGCTGTAGATTTCAACATCTAAGTTAGATTATCCAACACAGTTTTGATGAAATTCATTCCCCCACCTAACTTAATCTGTATGTAATTTAGTTTGCTGCCAGAGAAGGAAAGTACATTTGCTGGAAGCCCAAACTCCTGGTTTCCAGCAAGAAAATTCAGTACGTTTCGTTTATTGCTTTTGTTTCATATATAATATATATGACTTCATTGTGATTTGTTCAGGGAAGAGAAGTAGAGGGGTTACCCTTGCATCTAGAATCTGCTGATCATGCGCTATAAAAGCATTACCTACTCCTGAGTCACCCAAATCAACTTGGAATACCAAGTTACTCTCCCAGGGCTGTTTTCTCTGCACATATATGAGCTTATAGTCCGTGTTTCTCTTGTAATGATACATTCTGTGATGGGTCTTTTCTGGGCTATACAAAAGCCTTGTCTTTCTTCCACTTTGTGTTGATGAAGCCAGCTGCTACTCTTCTGAGGCCAGAGTTCTCTTAGACTGCTAGAGAATCTTGTTCAAAGTGAAGATTTTTATCATACCCCCGGACACCCCGATGCCTGGTAACATCACTGAAACTTTCCGGAGCCATCTCTGTCATCTGTATAAACCTGCTTCCCGTGTCCATCAGACCGCAGTTCTGTTCACCTTCTCTGAAGGCCAAATTTGCCCTCAGGCTGCTGTGACTCACACAGCCAGAATTTACACAACAGACCATGGTGGGGGGTGGGGGGCGGGAGGGTGAACTTTTGTTCTTGACTGGAGTCATTGCCAGTTAGGATGAACAGGTTTTGAATTATGTATTCTCCAACTCGAAAAACCTTGTCTTCTTTTTTTTCTGACATATAATCGAATTATGAGGGATGGGGGGAAGTTGAGGGCAATGGGTTTCTGGCATCATTACAAATAAAAGTTCAGTCTGTAATAAGCAACTAACCCAGATCAGATTGAACCTTAGTCAGTCTTCTCATGTGGTGACAGGAAAGTACAGTAAACCGATACCCAAAATGATGGTAGAGAAGTAGGTCTTAAAGTTGTAACTTATCCACTAACTTACTAAGTTTCTAGGAACAAGCACATCAATCACATATCCATGTATATCAAAACAAGAAAAATTATTTTCTTTTTCTTGAGAATATACTGATTTAATATATGGATCTATTAATGGTGGTGACACTTTGAAGAGAGCTTGTTAAACTTGGTAAAGAACTGTGTTCTTCAACCTAGCATAGACAGGGTAGTTCGGTTTTTCTCCTCAAGTGTGTCTTTCTCTCAAATGGGTACAATTACAGTAAATGACCATGAGAACTTCCATTCTGGAAGAACTCCCTATACCTAATACTTAAGGAGAATGTCTTCTTTCTACTTTGAGTGAACAGAGACTCATTTTACAACTCACACATCCCACTATCTGCAAAGCCCTGTAGCAGAGCTGCCCTCAAGGAGCTGGGGTTCTGGTAGGGCACCGAGAGGGTAAATGACAAGTTACACAAGCCGTCACTCAGTTACAATCACGGGACAGAAAAAACAACTACACGTGTCAAGATACACAACAGGGGTGACCTTCAGAATTTTTAGAAGATACATAAAGATTAAGTGTTTTGATTCCCCTTTTTGATTATAAAAGGAAAGAATGTTTTTAAATACATGTTATAAATATATATCAAATATATGTGACTTTGCCGTGAGATTGGGCAGTTTCTTATGCTCTTTGGGAAGAGGAGGCAATTTCTTGATGATTTCATTCATCAAAGCCTACTTGCTTCAAGAGACGGGTCTCATTAAAGGCCTCTCCAACACTCAGAAAGTATTCACAGAATGCTACAGGAGTATCTTATGTTGTAAAAGAATGTTATTCCCCAAAGGAGATAAATCACATTTGTAGAACTTAAAAAATATATTTTCTCATTATTTTAAGTGTCCACATTCTCTCTTTCTTTCAGGTCATTCTGAATTGGTGGTCCTCTGCCCTAAATATTACCCGTAAAACCTTAATTCCCTTCCTCAGACAGATTTCACAAAGGCAACTTACATATTCTAGACCTACCTATTTTTAAAAATTCTTTAAGAAAAAAACATAAGAATATCCATTGTAACTTTTTTGCTCTTGCAAAAATGCATAGAGCTGATCTATAACTAGCGGGGACTTGACTCAATAAATGAAGTTCCACCCATGGACTAGAATACTGTGCTGCCATTAAGAAAAAAAAAAATGTGGACTGTATACGCATATTTGAATATGGAACAGGTTCTAAACTATGAAGCCAAAAAATTGGCAAAGGGCAGAACAACATGTAGAGGCTGTCGTCATTTGTGCACCGAGCGAACTGCAGACACATATGTTGACAAATGCATGGAAGATCTCTGCAGGGATATATAAGAAATTGGGGACACAACAGAAACTCTGGGAGAGGTTCTAGGAAATTTGGAAGCAGAGTCTGAAGCCAAGTTTGTTTTCACCGTATAATCTTCTGTAGTGCTTGAACTTTTTCCTTTTTCTACCACGTGCCCGCTTTCACTTCTATTCTCATGTTTTTAATTGTCAGAAAATAAACATTTAAAAGCCGAGAGAACCAGGAACTTATTCTAAGATAAAATTAATGAAAATCAAGTAAAAGGGCCATAGCTTTCTTAAATTATACTTGGATATCACAGCGGATCCTTGTGTAAGGAAAACAGCCCTGCTAAATTGTAAATTCGCATTTATAATATGTCCTTTATTCCTAAACCAGAGTGCACTCTCTAAATTAGTTCTAGGCGCTCCGAGAAAGTTATCTGCACTGACTCACCAAGCAGTTAGCTCCTCTAGGCTTGCAGAGGAAAGGGCACCGGGAAGCAGCTGCATTTGTGGAGGAGGAGAAAGCGAATCAGGACGCAACCCTGTGACCTCTGGCAACAAATAGAGCTCCGTGTGAAACGGGCACTAACAGAACATTCCATGCCGAAACCCTTTGCCTGAGCTAGAGTAATTAGAACTGTACTTCAGATTTGGGATTTTTCTCTGAGGTCTCACAGCTTATGAAGTCAGCAGAACAAGGTTATTAAATGATAGCCTAGTACCAAGTCCAAGAGATTTTTCTAAATGTAGAAGACGGAGCGAATGCAAGCACCAGCTGAGCAGTCCTGTGGGCGACGCGGTGAACCCGCCACGGCACAGCTAATGACCTGTTTTAGGGGCACAGCTCATATATTCCAAATAACAGGGGGGAAAGAATTCCAAATAGCTTAACATCATTAAACCCAAAATGCTATTGGATCCTTCCTCTGTGGCATCATAAAATACCTTATCCAAGTGGAGACGGGCTATGCTTGCTGTAAATCACGGAAAGTTTATGCCACCCCAGATGCAAACTTCGCACTAACTTGTTCACTCTGGGGAAGGTTCACGGGTTTGCTTTGTTTGGGGGTTTGGCTTGGTTTTTTTTTTAAAGCAATAATAGTCTTTGTAGGATGGCTGCCGTGTCAGCATTTATCTTGAAACTCGTGGATATGAGTTCTGACTGGAGTCACCTTTCTGACAAGTGTTATTGCGACTGTGTTTTATATCCCTGTTCAGAATGGTTTCTAATGATAATGCTCTGTCTACCTCGCTGCTTCACACTAAATTATAGATGCCACGATGACAGGGCAGACTGCATCCGAGCGCAGAGCCTGACTCCCTGTGTGTGATGTCAGTGCCTCCGCCCTTCTGTGCCTGGAATTAAAAATGGGAAGCGGAGATATGCAAAACATTTGTGCTTAAAAATAATGTTCTGTGAGTTATTAAACAAGTGATATTTCATTTAATCAGCTCAAGGGATTATTTTAAATGAAAAGGCAGAGAGGATGATTTTATTAACACATTCCTGCCCTAGAGTCCTACTATAATAATTCTTTACCTGCCTAAATTAAAAAGTTATAATTCAGTCTGTCTACAGGAAGAAGTTCTGGGTGATTGGATTTTATTAGTTCTTTGATTTTCAGTTGCTCACAAAAGGAGGTAAAGGCCGAAGAGCTTATCCTATAGCTGTGAGAATGTTTTAGCCACTTAATAAATCACCCCTTCTCTAGATGGTGATTGTATCCAGGACCTATAAAGCAACTGTGCTTCTGAATACAGTATTTTATCGAAATGGGGGCCATCTGACCAATCCACTTAGATATTTGAAACTCCCTGCAAGTTATCCCACCACATACTGAAACCAATGTGGGAGACCTAGGTACTATCCAAAATGTATTTCTAAATGTTATTTACTTGTCGATTACATATAAGACAGTATGTTAGGATCTGGAGGGAGAAGAGACAAAGAGAGGAATAAAATCGCACTTCTGGCCTTATGGGAGCTTATAGGCTAGTAGGGGAGGCACCCATTGAAACAAAGAATACAAGGGAGTCCGTGAAACAAAGGGCAGAGAAAAAGAGCACAGAAGTGGCTGACTTGAAGGTTCCAGTACCTACCCTGACCCAGTGCAGTGAAGAATCACCATTGTGATACCTTTAATGAATATGGTATTTTACAGTTTACCACATATTTTTAAATACATGACCATGTTTGCTCGTTTGACTTTCAAAACAATCCTCTGCGGTTAGGGGTATATTATTTCCATTTTACAAATAGAAAACTGCCAACAGAGAAATAATTTTTTGCCTAATCACATTGATCTCATAATTTAAACCTGAACTTCAAAGTCTGTCCTTATTAGAGCAGAATTTGCTAACCTGGGAATCTGTTCTGTCAACCCATGTCAAGAGAAGTACTGTACAGAAAACTGGGTGTATGGACGAAGGTGCATGGTTCTTGGGAAAGGGTTTGCTCAGATTTTCAAAGCGGACCATGATTCCCAAACACAGTAAGAATTACTGTTGCAGTAGATTCTTTCATCAGTTTTTATGTGCAGCTTTTCACTTAGGTCACTAAATTGTTTTCATGTTTCCTAGAGAACAGGGAATATGTCATGAGAGTTACAGTTTCCAGGGTATGTTCCACTACCAGCTGCCTCTGGTCTCATTGATGCTTACAAAGAGGGTGTTGAAGCATCTCTTTAGCGATCTGTTCGTTCATTCATTCATTCATTCATTCACTCATTCACTTAAGCATTTGAGTACCTACAGTCCTCCTGCTGAGTCACTCTCTACCCATGAGTACAATGTGTAATCAAACAAGTTAATGACCTGTTTGTTCAACCCAAACCTCTATGTGCAAAGGTTTCTACCAGATGCTTTGAAGGATATAAAGATGAAAAAGAAATGGGACTTGGCCTCAAGGATCTTAACAGCGACTAAGAGAAGGGAATTGGGAACAACTGTGTAGAAGACGCAAGATGAAATTAAGTTGTGGTAGGAAGAAAGTAGATCATCAAATTGTTCAGCCTTCTAGAGGGGGATGCAGAAATCAACACTGGGGAGCATTCTGGAAGAGTGCTTAAAAGGAGTATTTTCAGTTCTGTCCTCTCTTCCACATTAATTGTCATGCTCTTTCAGATTCTCTTCAAAAATGCACATGGTATTGGTCATCTGGTTACTGCTCCCACCCAACTCGGGTAGTTATCCCTACCCCTTGGGCAGAATTATCTTGGCTATATAAAGGAGGAGGGAATTCAGCCAAAACTGCATTTGGTGGGAGAGTGGCTTTCTGTTGCATTTGGAACATACTCCTGTCATTTTCACTCATTTTCAGCCCCTTTGATGGATCTCTCCAGTTGGAAAGAACTCAAAAACAATTTCAGTGCAGATGCAAATAATCCTAACAAATTATTCTATAAATACACCACAAATAGCAATACTTTGTGGGGTTAATAGCGCTTACTTATCAAATAAGAAAACTGAAAAACAGAAGCTGTGTCCATGTGAGGCAAGTGGCTGAACTCTGAATCCAGGGATCTGTCTGGTTCTTCCGGTCAACACGACTGCGCTACATACAACCTGGAAGAACACTAACCACGGGTTGGCTCATGAGCCGTAGGGATTTGTATCTTTTTAAAAGCAACTTGCCATCTGCCAACTCCTGCCCTCAATGTGTGTGGGGAAGGGGAGGGAGGGCATGCGGTAGAGCAGGGACACGGGGACCTCATCCTCTCATGACCAGAGGCATAAGAGTCCAGCCAGCTCTCTGAAGGGCAGACAAATCGTATTACAACGCTTGCAAATTGGGATTGCAGAAGCCATGGATGGGAGTCGACATGCTTCGTCCTCTGTTACTGAATAAAGGCCATAGGGTGGCAATTCTATAGATGAAGCATCAACCCCAAAATTTCAATTTAAGCTAGACGTCACATTATATGGCCTCATATATATCAAACATCCTCCCGACTGAATTAGAACGTTCAGTTTAATACAGTAGGTAATGAAATATAAATAAATGCTTTCCTGAGTCGACTTATTTTCTTTGGAAACTGCATTTAGAAGGAGGAGGGTAGAGGGTTCAGGGTTGGAGTAGAAGAATTTTTGTACTATTTAATGTAGAATTTACAAACATTGTGGCCAAAAGATATTTTAGTGAAGAGTATTAGGTCATTAAAAAAATTCTCCTAGCCTTCGTTCTTCCAGAATCAGGGAACTTCCTAGGTTGAAAAACTATAACGGTTAAAAATCCACGACTATCATGTATGGGGGGCAGTAGTACGTGATAATAAAATTTATAACAACAATAATAGCAAATGACCAATGAGAACTTTCTATGTGCCAGGCAAGGTACATATATTATTCCATTATATCTCACCAAACTCACTGAGGTAGGAACTCCCATTAACCCCATTTTACAAGACAGTTCAAATAAAGTCAGGAAAGTTAAGTAACTTATCCCAAGGTTTCACACCAGTAAGTAGCAGGGTCAAGATTTGAACCCAGTGCTCTGACCCCACAGCTCATGTTCTCTTCCACCTCTCTGTATCAAAGGCAAGACTCTGAGAAAGTCAGACATACCTGACTTTGAATGTCGTCTCAGAGCTGGGTAACCTTGGACAAGTTCTTTTATTTCTAAGCCTCAATATCTTTATCTGTAACATTGATATAATAATGCCACGTCAAAGGATCAGTGAGGATGAAAGAAAACCGTGTAGAAAAGCACAAAGCAAAACTCATATTATGGCCCATTACCTTGCACGTAAGTGTTCTACAAAATCTAGGGGATTTCTGGAAAAATAAAGAATGGAGATTTGTGATAACAAATATATGAAAGTGACAAATTAGATGGCTAATAGAAGATTTGATAGTATATCAAAATTGGAATGTGTATACATATAATTTTTATCTCTGCAGATTACTTCGCTTAACTTTTGAGTTGTTCTCATTGCAACTATCAATAGTATTTTAGCTAAAAAATTAATTGTTGAGTGTGAACTTAAAAAGTTAACGTGGCATTAATGAAGCAGATCACTCTCAGAACCTGGAAATTGGAGGTGCGGCCCCGGTGGTGGTTCAGACGTTATTTTACTTTTCCACTACAGTGGGTTCTATAAAAAACAAAAAAATAAAAAAACCCTCAAATATAAAAATAAAAAGGAGTTCATGCATAAAGCATGATGCCCTGAAGCATATTAGATCTGTTTATCTCTTTGTTTAAAATGAATGCTACTTGGTACAGTTTACATAACATGGCAGGGATCAGCTTGATAAAGTGTTTATATCACCTGGGGAACACACCGGCTCATTTCCTCAACACCTTTCCACATGACTAGCTTGCCAGCAAGTATAATAGCAAACAAAGTTTTAATAGGTCAAGAGCAGAGTAACTGCTCACATTAACCAGAGGGAGAGAGGGGCTTGACGCGCACCAAGGCTAATAACTGACACTTTCAGCACGCATTTCTGAATGCTGTTTAATGGGGAGCTTAGAAGGAAAGGCTTTTATAAAAGCCTGAGATTACTGACAAGCTTTGGGTAGAAGGAAGAGGGGAAATGGAGCGGCATCGCCATGCATGCACGCTTGAAAAACGCGGGTGCACTTTACGGCAGGTGGCTCATAAACCATTTCTCCCTCACTTGCCTGCTCTAGCAACTCACAATTAACTCCATTATTAAGCTTAAGGATTGACTGCAGCGCTTCCATTTTCTTTAAAGCTGTCCAAACGAAGAGAGGCCCTCATTTTTATTTGTGTGTTGTCTAAGTGAAGCTGCTACTTAGAGACTGTTTTTGTCATATCACATCAGTTTTGCTGAAAGCTGCAACAAGGCAGATAAACATATGATCTATCTTGGAACCTTTTCTTTTCTTTTCTTTTCTTTTTTTCCTACTAGGAGGGGAGAAAAGGTGGGATGTCTTTTTTTCTTTCTTTCTTTCTCTGCAACTTTGTCTTCCCGGGCAGTGTGATTATTTATGAAGTTAATAGCATCTGCAGAGTTCATAGGTCCCTCTTTTTCCCCCAGAAGCACACACAATAATAAATTTCAATAAAGTTTGGGGATATGAATAGCTGTGTTGCTAACCCTTGCTTTGGCAGCCGATAAATGGCAGAACATGCTCAATATTGTAGTTATGCTTTCTGCACTACCAAGAGGGGAGGCAAAAATCTGCTCTGTGTTTAAACAGAAGAATGGACAGCTTCCTTTTGCTGCAAAGTCTGTGTCTTTTGTGGGTATGCTATCCTTGAAGCCTCTTTAATAATGCAGGATGTGGAAAAGCTATGGCGAGAAAGAGTTGGGAGTTCATGTGGCATGTTCCTTAGACACTATGCACTGTAGCAAATGGGAAACTTTGTCAATATGTATCCAGGCTCCAGAGGGATACAGATCAGTAACTGAATCATAGGTAAATAGATAGATTAGATATGGCAGTGGCGGGAAACACGCCGAAAAACAAATCCATGAGAACAATTTTACAGGGCCTGCCTTCTATTTTCATAAGGAGACTAAGCCAAATAATCTGACAAGGGTGGAAATCAAATCATCTGTCACGTTCCTCTACCTTTCATTTATCACACAGTTTAATACCATAATGAAAAATAGCAAATGAAAAATGAACTGAATGACCAATGAAAAATGCCTTCTCTGAGGATACAGGAATGTGTTGTTAGCCTAAATCCTCCACCCCTTTACACATGTAACTGCTAGGGGAGGCCCTCTGGTCACATAGCCCATTTCATTTGAGTATGACAGTTCCTGGGATGACATTAGCATTGTGGTTGGGAGAGTCCTCAAGACATAAAAGCTTTCCTCCGTCCCTCAGTCCTCTCAGGCTGCTACATTTTTTTAATCCCTTCTTTACATCAAAATCTGGGCTAGGACAAGGTTGGTCTATGTGGACAGAGGCCCAGCGAGTCCACACTCAGCCATGAAGTGTAGTAGCAGGAAGAGAGGATAGAACTATCATTTACGGACTGTTCACCGCGTGCAAAGATTGGTCTTCACAATCACCCATGTAAGGCAGTGCGAACCCCATTTTCACAACTGAGGAAACTAAAAATCAGAACAATTAATTTGTCCAACGCCTGAAAGTAGTAGAAGGAGAACTTAAACCCAAGCCTAGCTGATAACAAACCCTGCGCCCTTCCCACTGATCTCCCTGCTTCCCGTAATCCAAGAAGATAAAAATGTCCTATAAGGTGGATGCTAGGGCACCAGGATGGAAGTTAGGAGAATAAAAAGGAACTTGGTAGATGGCTTTAAATATATACTCTAAACAATAACAACTAACATTTACTGAGCACTTACTGTGTGCCAAGCATTTATCAAAGTACTCTATCAATAGTCCGATCATCACAATAATCCTAGGAGTGGGTACTAGTCTTACTGTCATTTCCAGATGATGAACCCAAGGCTCAGAAGTCAAGGAATTCACCCAAGTTTACCAGGCTAGCAAGTGGTAAAGCGTGGACTCCACCCCAAGCATCTGGTTCCAGAGTCCTCCTCTCAACTACTAACTCTCACCATCTCTTAAGCTGAAAGACCGGGAAGGAAGTGAGAACTTGCCTGGTGCAAAAAGGATATATGGCAGCCCATTGGTTTATTATAAGAAGAGGCTGTCATTTATTATAAGAAAATGGCTTTAGGAACAGCAATAAATAGGTCCATTTACATAACACCACCCATTAAAAAAATATATTCTTCATCCTCAATCCTCCCATCCAAACCGTGTGTAGGCTTAGGGAAGAGATAACATTTATTCTGCCCACTTGGTACAGTCTAGCAGATTGTGGGTACTCAAATCAGTCTCTTGCTCCTAAGCCAAGATGATTAATAAGGCAGAACATATTTATTTCTAAGGAGCAGAGGAGTTGATTCTGATTGAGACAGTGTGTGCTGTTGAGCCGCAAAACAAAACTGACCTCCGCATAATTAGGTTGGACGTGGTGGAGTGAGGACTTGAACACAAATAGTTCTATTTTGACAAGCAGGATTCAAGAGCAGCTGCTTTCTTTTCTTTTTCTTTTCTTTCTTTTTTTCAAAAGGAGGATGATGATTATTTAATATTTGTTGAGTGCCAACAGTGTACTCAGCGCTGCTCAAGACCTAGGAACTAGATGTTGGAAACTGCCTGAAGGGAAACGTTAGCAAATTAAAATCCAGAGAATCAGCATGAAGGCGGCTGAGGAATACCTGATTAGAGGAAAGCTCTGCGCCCGTCCCAGAACAACAACAAAAAAGGCAGCGATAAGGCAAGAAAGAAAAAACCTGTATGGTTCAAACCGCAGAGATGCAGTCGGGTGGAAAAGTATGCTTTAAAAGAGAGAACTCCCACCCAAGTGAAGCTAATAGAAAGGAACATAAACTTCAGCAAGCAAGATGGAGGGCGGGAGAAGGAAGAATAAATTCAAAGAACAAAGACATCAAGGCAAATGATCAGCCTTTCTACCAGGCCTTCAAGAGGAGGCGGCCTGGAGGAAAGGTAGCCGCGGGTCAGGGGACTGGGATCGGCTCGGGGGATGCCCAGAGCACCGCTAAATTATTGTTCTGCCTGTGTGTGGTGTGGAGCGCGAGTAAATCTCTGGCCAGGCGGGGGTGGGGAGGCGAAATGCACTTTTGGTGGCGAGGGAGAAGCTGTGTCCTGAAGACGATGAAGGCATCAAAGAGAGCTACCGTTGAAGAAACTATGTTCCATTGCCCAAGAGACAGATGGACCTCATTGGCAAGTCCTAAAGCAGCCAAAAAAAAGCAGCTGACCATGACCTTCACCATATCCCCGGTGATCACAGCGATGGCAGCTCACAGGCCTTGGGACAGGGAGCTCAAGGCTCACCTCTCAAGGAGTGAGGTGGCATTCTGGAAAGAACCAGTATAATAGTGGAATCAGAGCAAATTGGGGAAGACTCAGAAGCTATGGAGACCTTGCAAGGAGGCCCCGAAACCATGGATAACAGAGATAAGTGGTGGATGTGAAGCATTCCGACTTTCAAAGGACCTTTAAGAAAGAATGAAAACAGTAATTCTTGCAAGTGTATTAAACAAAATTGGTAACCATGGGCAAGTGTTAAAATTCTGTTACATCTTCAAACTAGTTAAGAAATGGAAAGCAAGGAGTAGGAATAAAAGGCCATTTCTTTCCATAGAAAGAGGTTAATTGTGGGGTGCCCGGGGGAGAATGCTGATACCAGCTTTCTTCAGGCTTAATAACAATCCCGGAAGAGGAAGATGAAAAAGAATTATTGAAGGGTATTTGAGTCATGGAAGAGTCTGAGAGAGTCTAGAAAACACAGACACATGGGGGAAGAAACAGGGAAATTAAAAATACTCCAGCAAGCAAAGATTCAGCTAAAGCAGGCAGAGGGCCATCCACCTCGGAAAAGAGGAGAAGCTTGGGATCCCCTGCACATGTCTCTCTAGCGCTTGGCATACTGGATGTAGTTGCCCTAAGTGTGGTCCTTTTGTCGGATTCACTGAAACTAGGGCTTAGTCGTTGTTTGTCATCAGCTACTATTAGACCTCAGCTCCTCAGCGTTTTATTTTCCTCTAGCTGTGAAATAAGGACAATAAAATTGGTCTCATTTCTAGGAATACTGAGGAATCAGATCTGTTACTGATGGAAAATTCCAAGTGAAACAGTATTACCACCCCCCCCATATATTTATTGATTGAATTAGTGGACAATTCTCCAAAACACCCAAGTGGCTTTTGTATTCCATTTTTCTGCCCGCCTTTGGCACATGACTAAAAGCTCTTTTCTGTTCACAAAAATAGCTGCTTTATTTCTATAGATAGCACCAATGCATACCCTGTGTGTCTAAGTCAGTCATTGTCCCCTGGAGAAAGGTGGTTGTTCATGAATAGGAAGTTAATCAGCTTCTTATAAGATAAATTCTAGCTATTTCAAATTTAAAGGAAATACTGTCCCACCCCAAACCTGATGAATAATATCTCAGGAAGCCAGGAAGTGAATTTGTACCCTGCTACTTCCCGCCCCCCCTCTGCCATCCCCAGCCATCTGGAGAAGAGGGCCCACCCTCTGAAAAAATAACCTGGGAGGGCAAGAGTTTAGGTGGATTTTTGTGGCTAAGTTGGATGGTGTCGCAGAACGTAAGAGGGGCCGATATTGTAACAATAGCAGAGTACTTTACAGTTTAAGTAGTGTTTTCATGGCCATTATTTTGTGTGATTCTCACAAGAACCCTGTCGTGGGAGTCCACACACCATCATTTTATAGATGAGAAAGCCAGAGCCCAGAAAGGTTCACCTCTAGTTAATGAACAAAAGAGCTAGAACTCCAGCTTGGCTGTTTTAACTACCCAAACCCATTTTCTTTCCAATTCACCAAATAAAAAAAGGGAAGGAAAAAGGCTTGCCCTTCCTCAGGACTTAAGTAACCCCCCTGCAGGCATACAGAATAGCTGGTATCTACAGACCCCTCTCCTATTCCCCTGCCACACACGCACACACGCACGCACACACACGCGTGCACGCCTATTGCGCCCCAGCCCATCCAAGAGAGTATTGAAGGTAAATGAAAGTGGCAACTTCGACACTCCCACTTGTTAGCAAGAGCAAACCACGGGAGAAATGTGTTTACATATTCAACATTACCTTTAGGAGGCCTGTGGAGACTCTGATTTCTATTTGCACTCATCTTATGTTAGTGATTTTCATATTACATTAGCAAATTTAATCTCTGCTAATGTGATAGGAAGTTACTAACACAATGAGACTTGATTTAACAACTTGCAGGCTTTGGTGGCAAAAGCAAAATTTGCTAGCAGAATACCAATTCTAATCTGTAATTAGAGAATAAATCAGGATACAGGGACATCAGACATTCACACATTTCAGATCTAGAGTAGAGCCAAGGTAGAAGGTAGGAAGTTTGGGACCCAAGAAGTTTGTGAATGAGGAAGAGACAGCTTAGGGAACCACTGTTGGGCTTGAGGTCTTACTTATGTTACTCTGAGCTAATGAGTATAATTTGTCAATTACACAGCTTCTTATTTACTAGACTTACTAGATCCTCGGAGAGCATGGGGGTTGAAATCACCAAAATAATGATCAAATTTCATTTATCAAGCCAAAGTAGCATTCTTCTCCAACAAGCCCTTCCACTCCTGTGCTGGACAACTGGAAAGCAAAGGGCTTAGCCTCACTGGGGCTGCCTTGCTCCTGATCACTCTGTTGTAAGTACCAGTAATGGGGAAAACATACAAACAAGGAACCCCCAGAGAAAGAAAAAATCCCCAAGTGTGGGGAATAGCTTCAGGACAGGGCACCATCGGCTGTCTCCAGGAAATTCTGAGGGGCTCCCTCTACTAATTCTTATTTATTCTAGGCTTCCATAATACACATGATGGAAGGCAATTGGAAATGCTTTTGAGTCCCGGTAATAAGCCAGAAAAAGTTGA
The DNA here is from genome assembly GCF_011800145.1 of Mirounga leonina. Classification (NCBI taxonomy): domain Eukaryota; kingdom Metazoa; phylum Chordata; class Mammalia; order Carnivora; family Phocidae; genus Mirounga; species Mirounga leonina. The sequence goes on along the minus strand of NW_023270827.1, from coordinate 2,114,233 downwards.
CCATACTTTCTAAACAAACTCTCCTTTTCTATCTATACATTACAAATACATAGTTTAGATCACAGGGTGGCCAGATGCTCCCAACATCTAGAAACGTATTCAAAGTACCAAGGTTCTAAGGTAATAACCCAACCTTCTCCCATAGAACTGTTGAAATACTTGCGTAGGGGGGCGGCTGGCTGGCTCAGCCGGGAGAGCACATGACTCTGGATCTTGGGGTCATGTGTTCAAGCCCCACGTTGGGCGTAAAGATTACTTAAATAAATAAAACTTTTGAAATATCTGTTTAAAAGTTCTTCTGGAAGCAAACACCTGTTTCAGACTCACCCACTTTCATGACTGAAACCCCTCTCTATTATTAGTATTTTTCTTTTGCCAAGCAAGGGTTTATTGCTATAATATATACGTGCTTGCACTGGATAATAAAACTTCCCTGATTACATTATAACTGCACATTAAAAATTTACTAAGATAAAATTAATGTGATTTTAATAATATTGTTTTAATATACAGAATGTCAGGTGACAGCAACCAAACTCTTTGGAATTCAGCGTGCAACCCGCCTCCTTTGCAGCGTCCTCACAGCACTAGCCGAGCAGGGCAGATGAACGTTGTCTGTTAAAATGTCTGATGCATGCATCCCAGGGGAAATAGCTGAACTTAGGGCCTTTTAAAATGTGACCGGACGATGCTTTGGAGACTGTAACGTAGGGAACTTCCCTGCATGACAGGGGACTGGGCCAAACCAACACATAAGGAACGTTGTTGCCTGCACCCTCTTCTATGAGATTCAGCCAGAGAAAATAACTTCAAAGAATCCTTTGATGGAGAAAAAAATGTTTTCATTTGCCCGTTTTATGATAGTGCTGCAGGATACTTACAGTTGATTTACTATAATGACAGGACCGATCTACTGTCCCAATGGAAAAGAAATTCTACCTTTCTCCTACCACCTACCTGCCACATTTATTATTCCCAGCTAGATGTGCAGACAGGCAAGAGATGGGTTAAAGAGAAAGATGGTTGGAACACAGCAAATAGAAATCATCAGACTCCCGCCAGTGTCACTTGCACGAGGCTGCCTGTGACCCAGGGCGGGAACGTTCCCATGGTCAGGTGCCTGCTCGCTTCAAACCCCCATAGAAAGAGCGGACCTCCCAGCTCTGCACGGCAACTGAGGGGGATCTGAGGGGCCAGGGAGAAGTAACAGCCTGGCTTGCACCCCGCTGGGCAAAGACTCAGCCAGAGGAAGTGCCAGGACACTGTGCTGACCCACTTCGGGGCCCTTCCTCTCTGTTTGTTCCCAAGCAAAAGAGATACAAAAGCATCACTATGGCATGGTGAAAAGTTGGAGAAGCATTCTGGAAATTGACATGCAAATAAGCACTCCAAGTACTTCACTTTGTTCAGAAAATTCCCATCGCCGGGACCTATAAAAACACCAATCAGAAGAGGGGCAGTGATGGGAAGGGGCCGGTTGGTTTTGCAGCCAGTCTCCCCCTATAAGGGATTGTTTCTGTTTCATGTCACAGTGTGAGCTGCCACAGTTAAAACTAAGCACACACCCAGCAAATGACCTAGAAGACAACAGCTGCAGATATGTATTCTGTAATAGCACCCGTGCATTCGAATAGCATCTTCTAGAAATGGTCCTAGCTGCCCACGAAAGCCCTGAGATGCACACATGCTTCCTAACCTGGGTTCATGAGAGAAGCCAAATGTTTCACACGGGACAAAGGCAACTGTTTCCACAAAGCCAACTCCTACACTGAGCAGATGCACAACTTCCTACGTAAAGACATTCCAGTTCTAGACAGGGATCTTAAGACAAAATCCCTGCCTTAATCACTTAATCACTGCTTTTTAAATCACTGATAACCTAGATGTCAAGCTCCCACCAGCAGATCCCAGGACATACCCTATACAGTGCTAACTGGAGTCAAAAATGACCTATGAGAGTGGGGTTGCTGCCTGGTGAGTGGCCTGCACCAGGTTTCAGAAGGTCCCTTTGGTTGAATTTATGATAAACACCAGACCCTGAGAGAACTGGCCCATTCTTACAGTGGGTAGCATGGGCCGTGTGTAAAAAGGAGGCATAAAGGTTGGAGGAGAAGAGACAGAGGTGAATGCTCTGGAAATGAGTGGATTCGTTCTGATTCTAATATTAAAACAAAGCAGAAAGCCTACTTCTTTTTATACTTTGTGTTCTGCTCATCTCACCAACAGGAGGCAGATAATCTGTTTTGTACAAGGCCACTTACCATCATTGTCTTCCTCCCCTTCCCAGAGCCAACCCTTCCTGAAAATTATCACTCCTCCCTTTCCCTCACTGGAGACATTCCTTGTCAAGAAAATCGAGCCACACACTCAAAACTCTGAATTCTGTTGCTGGATTTATCATCTGTCTGCCAAGGAAAAGTTTTTTAATTCAGCAGCAACTCAATGGATTTAAAATAAGGAAATTGTAATCCCATATAATAACAAGTCCAAAGAAAGGACAAGGCTAAAATGGGTTAATTCAGTGGCCCAACAAGGTGATCAAAAGCCAGGTTCTTTCCTTCTTTCTGCTCTTGTCTCCTTAGCATATGGGTACCATCCTCAGCCTTGCTTCTCACTTAAATTTGTAGCGACAGCCACATGCTCACAACAATGTCCCGATGCAGAGGAGCCTTTTGCTTTGTTTTGTTTTGTTTTGTTTGTTTGTTTGTTTGTTTGTTTTGGGGGGGGTTCTATTTGGAAGGTGACACAGAACTTCTCCCCAAAGCCGAATCTAGCAGATACCCCTGAACCTCTCAGGGCAGCGGTCCCCCGGGGGCATCCTCAACACCTTTCTTTCTCTAACATCCTGCATTCAATCTCTCAGTGAGTCTTGTCAGCTGTCCCTTCCAAAAGGGTCCTGAAGCTGACCACATCTCACCTGGCCTGTGACAGAGCCCTCGTAATGGTGCCCCCACCTTCGTCCTTTCTTCATGTTCTCAGCTCAAGAGCATGATCGCACCCCAATTCCGCTGAAAACTCCCGTGTGGCTTTGACATCGTATTGTCATCGTATTCAGACATATTTAAGGCTATATCCTGGACAGCCCACGCCACTGTTTTGTCATCTCTCTGCCTTCCTCCTCGCCACTCTTCTTCCCAAACGCTGCACTGGCCACACTGGCGTCTGCTACTCCTTAGACACACAGTGCACATTCCCACCTCCAGACCTTTGCACAGACTCTTTCTTCTTCCTGGAACATTGGTCCACCAGATAGCCAAATTGCCTTACATCCTTCAAATCTCTAATCAGATGCCACCTTCTCAGTGAGATTTTTTCCTGGCCCCGTGATTTTATATATACTCCCTCTCTACATCCCCTGTCTTCATCCCCTGTCTTACTTTTCTCCATAAAATTTCCTACCATCTAGCATACCATAATTCACTTATTTATCTTGTTTGTTTTTTTTAACTTCCTATTAGAAGCTCCACTGGGGAGAGTTTTCTCTTTCCCACGTTGGTAACTTAAGAACCTAGACCACTGACTGGCACCAGTAGAAACTCATTAACTACTAGTTGAATGAATAAGTTCTAAAACCAGTTATGGGCAATTAGACCCACAACGGCTTTAACCAATCAGGATTCATGCCTGTGGCTGAGCTTGCATCCCCTAAAGAATGCAGTAGGCAGAAGGAGATGGGTACTTGGGGTATTTTTAAGGAAAAAAAAAAAAAAGACAGGAAGAGTTTTGGTTAAGCAATCAACAGTCCTGATGTATTCCTTGATTTATTTCCCTTTTTAAAAGCAAGAGAGGTAATTATCACTTATCCCAAGTCAAGAAAAATGCCTTACTTCATTGATTCTATTTTTTCCCACATTTCAACATCTCTAACTTTGGGGTGCATCTTACAATCAATGCTATCTTATGCTCCTGCAACTGGCAGTATTTTTTTTTCTTAGAGCTTCATAAAAGGATGCAGGATCTTAGAAGGATGATGTCTTAGAATCAGTGAAATACCATAGTATCCCTTGAAACATGGCCTGCTTCTGAAGTATGAAGCAATACTAAAGAAGAAAGAATATTATCATCATTGTCCATAGACACATAGCCGGCTGCTATTAAATAAAAAAAAAAAAAGTTTTGAAATCTCTCATGATCTCCAGCAAAACTGGACATTCTCTTTTTCTCTTGCCTTCCTATTGGGAGGCTTTGATTTAAGATAATGTCTGAGCAGAGAAGCTTCCTTCAGCTCTGTCATTTGACCCAGATTGTATGTTTTTATAGCCTGAGCCAATTAGTTAAAGTGACTTTGACTATAATAGGGACCTGTGACATTCCTCAATATTATTGCATTAGTCACCCTGGAACAGTTTCTGGCTTGTGTTTGTAATCTGGCTCTGATTGTGCCTTCTTCATCTCAATATTTATATGATTGGTTGCTGTCCTGTAAAATAATGACCTTTGAGTCCTTGAAATTAAACCCTCTCTGATTTTATTTCAATAAGTCCTTGGCACTTGATAGAACAGTGTGAATCACCTTTATTGTTCTGATTACTAATCAAGCGGTTTTTCTTCTTTCAATCTTTTTAATTGTTATTAATCAAATGAGGATTGGGTCTGGAAGTCAGGAAACGGGTGGTGCTCCCAACTCTGTTCCTGCACAGTGGGGTAAACCTGGGCAAATAATTTACCTTCCTCTCATTTTCCTTGCTGCACCTGGGGAGGTTGTTCTAGATCATCTAGTTCTTTAAATCTGTGCTGGAATGGGTTTGTAGTGCCAGGCCCAATCTGTGTTTTACTCAGACTACAATCCCAGCCTCCATCCCAAGGCTGCATTGGAGGAGGGCTGGATCTCATTAAATACACTAACTTATTTACAAAATGAAGTTAGATAAGCCTGAACCATGAATTCCTTGAGGGCAAGACAATGTCGCATTGACTTTTGTAACCTATTACTAGACAGACACTCCTTGAAAATGGAGACAGTAGCTATTATAATTCATTTCTGTATCCCCAGTAAGCGCTTCATACTTGGCTGTTGATGAACAAACAAATAACTGAAATGTGGTAGTCTAGCTACTCTTTCCTCTTAGCCTTGATGGAAACCGTAGTTTTCCACTCCTTCCATTCTTTCTCCGTTCTTCCCTATATTTTTCTTTTTTTCATTCCATACTCTTCTACTTTTGCATTTTTTTCTTTTTGCTTTCTTTTTTTCCTCTTTTTTTTTTTTTTTTTTTTGTTCTGGTCCATTGGTATCATGTCATTTTTCATTAATACAAGTCCTAGTCTCTTTCTTGTGCTAAAATATGCGTGACATGAAGGTTACTATTTTGACCATTTTTAAGGGTACAGTTCCATAACTTTAAATACATTCACATGGTACACCCAACGCCACTATCCATCTCAGGAACTTCTCATCACCCAAACTGAAAATCTGTACCCATTAAACAGTAGCTCCTCAATTTGCGCCCCCACCCTGAGCCTCTCTAAAAATTGGCCTATTCTAGGTACCTCATATAAGTGGAATTCTCTTTTATTTTGGAGTTTTCCCCTTGCTCCTTCTGACCCTTCTTTCCCTCTACTTCTGCATTTCCTTTTCGTTCCTCCTTATAGCCGCCCTCTCCCTGCATGGCCCCATTTTCTCTATCCTTCTGTGCTTCCTTAGTTGCCATCCATCACACAGCCCTTCCTTCACATTTTCTTATGTCTTATATCCATGCATAACTTTTATATCTTAACTCATTTATAAAGTTGTGGTGTTATATTTAAATATGTTACACAACATCTGTACAAAAGATACAAAATACGACTCTTTAAAAATTTTGAAAGCGGGTTTTGGAAGGGGCTAGCTCGTAAAATGACTGCACTAGGAGGCCCTGGACAGATCAGAGAGGGGAGCCAATGTCATTAGGAGGGGTTTGCCAGGGAAACCATTGTTTCTGTTTGAAAACCACTCTAGGATTTATATAAGCTTAGAGACGTAGTAGATAGATAGATACAGAAAGGTCTAGCTATGTATCTCACAAAGACAGAAAAGTTCCCTCAGAGCCAAAGACAGGGAAAAGTCCTAGAGTTCAGTTACAAAGGCATAGTGATTCCTCATCTCTCATAAAGTGCAAGTTACGCACTCTCGTTACTCATGTTCCATACCAACTTTTCCCTGAAGTCCCAGCTGTTCACGGCAGGCTGACACAGAGTATTTCAGGAAAGTTGTAAACAGGACAAGCACCAACCCTTTAAACACACAAGCATAAGTACACAGAGAGAGGGATTATTGTAGAACAGATACACAGTTCATAAAATCTGGAAAATAAAGTAAAAATGACAATCACTCCAATTTCCTACTCTCCTTCCCCCAGACTTCCTAGGTTTTTCTTTCCACGCACCAGGAGTCTTTGAAACCTATTGCAGCAGAGATGAAAGAAAGTTAAAGATTTCTAAATAAATTACAATGAATAAATCTAGACTTAGTTTAAGCCATGATGTAGAAGCAATAGCGGCTGTTTTAGAGTATGTGGTTGTAGACAATGGATCCTCCTTAAAACGGGAAAAATAAAAGGGCTTATCTCGAAGAATGTTGTGACAACTAAATTAAATGTGTATGTAAATCACCTGGCATTATTCCTAATTCCCTGTACCTCAAAGCTGGTGTGCACAAAAGAAAATGGCTAATAAGGAAATCTAGCCTATCATCCCATATATGGATTTAAAATCTGAATTTGGGGATACCTGCTTTGGCAATGGTTACATTTCTTAAAAATGAATATCTAAATATGTGGCAAATCATGCTTTTCCAGCTTTTTAGGCCTGAGGAAAGCATAGGTCATTGGCACATGCAACCCCAGAATCAGCAGCTACTTTGCAAACTCTACCCCATGATGTGGTTGTAAGAACAGCATTCCTATTCCTCTGGAGCATTCTTTCTCCCCTTATTTTCTCAATCTTCTTAGGTTCCTGTTTTGCACATTTCATTATTGCTTCATCTGTATAGTTTTTATGTTTTTCTTATCCCTCTTAGTCCTTTGTACTTATCTTTAAATCTTCTCTCTCTAGTGTCTTTCTTACTATACAACACCTTTCTTCCTCATTTTTATTCCCCGTTTAATCTTCTACGCTCCTTTTTTGCATTTGCATTTTCTCATGTTCACATTTAGTCTGTGGCACTTTCTAGTAAAACCAGTGACTATAAAATTTTCTTACATCTTGTAGTCAGGTTCATGATACCTATCCATTTCTGAAATTTATCAGCCTAGTAATCTTTCACCCGAAGTGATGTTGATGATAGTAACACAACCTGGAATGTTAGTGAATCTATGGATTCTGAGAACAAAATAGCAACATGTCTGTAGGATATTTGTGTTTTTTCCCAGTATTAATCACATTCACATTTGATATGGCATATCATTACCAGGTACCTCATAAGCGCTCAACAAATGTTTGCTGCTTAAATTTAACTTACATTAAAGACTCTACTTTCAGGAATCATTTTTATAGTTTGTTAAATTTAACTTACACTAATCAAACCTTTCCTTCATATGGATTTATTTGATTTCCCCAACAACCTCCTGACATTAGGTAAGACGTGTAGCATCATGCGCTTCCAAGGGCTAAGGGAATCGATGGTGGAGAGAGATCCATGATTGACTTAAGACTGTAGAGCTGTCTGGTTGCTAAGCCAAACCTAGAACTCAGGCTTCCTAATTCCAAGGCATGTATCGGATCCTTATGACACAATACCGCTTTCTGTGTTTTCGGCCATCATCCTGCCCAGTGGTACCAGTGTTGTTATTCCAGGTTAGAATCTTCTGCTCAGGGACCCAGGGGACTACTGAATATTACCATCCCTTACTGCTCCTCAATCCACCTAGTATCTGCAAAGACATTAGGAGCACTGGCTACAGTCACAAAAGCTAACATTCACTCAGGGCTCATCATGTGCCAACAAATGTGATTTGCATGAATTAATTCGTGTATTCCCCTGTACATGGCAACTTAAAGTAAATACAGTAGAGGTCTCCAAATGCTCTCTATATATTACTATACGTCTTACCAAACATCCCCAGAGCTGTTTTGCAGAGAAAATGTATCTACCCCTACAAAAAGAAAAAGAAGCAAAGTCTTTAGAAGATAAAAATAAAATCAAAATGGAGCCCACAGATCCGGTCTCCAAGTCCTCTCACCAGTCTATCCCATTCGCCTTGCTGATGAACTAGTCCCAAACCAGTATCGAGCTCGTGCAGTGATGAAAGTACATCTTTTATATTTAAGATCGCCTCCCTGTTTGTCCTAAATGTTAAAGGTCCTCTTTACACACAGAGGCACTGTTTCTCCTCAAGGTTATTTGTAAACCCTCCCTGTAAGGCCCTCCTCTTTGTCTGTGTTAATTGTTGGGGCATTATCAGCCATCAAGGGTCGTTACAACGAGAGGAAAATAAAGAAATCCCAAGTCTAGGAAGAGGAAATACAAGTACAGACATCGTATCAATTAAGGGGGAAGAAAAATCTCATTGCCAGACATAAATCTCAAAGAAAAGACAGTCATTACAATAATAATAATTACTATTATTACTAATATGAAAAGAGAAAAGCTTGGTTCCAAGTTCACTGAAAAGTTTCCCTTCAGTCTTGAGTGATTCTTCTCTAGAGCCTCCCAGGAGCGCAAGCCTATAATTTTAATTATATCTTGGCATTCTCATAAAGCAAACAGCCTGCTCAGGTAGTATTTATTACCTGTTAGGAAGAATACTTATGAATATGCTTCGCAAATTCCAACTGCCGTGATCTGCAATGGGCCTTCTCAAGGACAGACGGGGTGAGTTGGAATACACGTAGGAGAAAAGTTGCTCATTAAGAGAAGGTTTGTTATCCAGCAACGTATAATTAAGGCAACGGTCCCAGCTTCTGTGACAGCCAACACTCGGGTAGTTGTTTGATTGCTGCGTGGGTCAGAGATCAGCTCCTGCTACAAGATGTAGCCACATTAGTGTGTTAGTGAACAGGTTAGAAAGTAAATTACAGCTGCCTTTCTCAAGCACATTACTGTCGGTCTTCATTGTTTTGCTTTTACTGTACATCAGCAGGACTGTGGCTTCTAAAGACTTTGTGTGACAGGTTAGGCATTTTATCCTTTGAGTAAACAGTAATCATGGTGCGAAGAAAGTGGGGCATTGGAGAATTTTTCCTATTCTTTGAGAATTCCACTCTTCCTTTTTAGTTTGCTCCAAGGGCTCATTGGGGATACATATATTAAGCCCTTTAAATAGTTCATAATAAATCTTTGTCTCAGGCTGATTCTGACAGTTTTTTAAAGAGTCTTTTAAGAGAGAATCCTCAATCATTTGTTAATCCATGGGGTGATCTTCAGACTTCGGGAAAAAAATAACAGCCTGGGCTCTTGGGTAGTGAAAATACAATGTAGGAAAAAATATATAAATATGGAAAGTCCCAAGAAAATCACCTTACTGAGATTACTTACATGTTCTGCATGTATCTGAATGCTTTCTTTCTTCCCCAACAAGCCAAAAGGAGAAAGGAAAATAATTGTCAAATTAGCAAGGATTTTTATTGATAATTTTATGTTTTTGGACTTACATGCATCTACCAAAATGTTAGGCTTCAAATTGTATAAGAGAGAGCATTCTTTTTAAAGTAAACTAATTCTCTCAGTAAAAAGATAATTTCTCCTTTGCCCTGTTTCCCCTTTAAGACTACTTCTGTCTTCCCCCCAAATTACTTATATACACAGTGCTATTTTACCTGGTTGGAGAGAAGCATTCTACTCTTAGAGAAAGGACTGTAGTGGTTGTTAGTGTCAACAAAAAAACTCTGAAGGGCAAGACGAAGCTATCAGAATAAAGACCTTTCTAGGTTGACCTGAGATTTTTTAGTTTCCACTTTGGATATAAGCTAATTTTGTCCAGTATATTAGTTGCTCACGATTTAAAGAATATAACATGATTTGCACACCAAAAACATAATACATGAACCTGATGGGAAGAAAGTAAAAGCCGTACTGTCTACCATGTAGGTAATTAATATTAGTAATCATTACAATACCTGTGCATTATTTGTGCTGTGAGTGGGAAATACTCTGAGGTCTCTCTGCAGAGGGAAAGAGTGCTCCATCTCAAGTGTTATATGTATAAATCGTTTCTATTTCAGGGAAACTTGTCTTGATGTATTTGGTTTTGCTTGTAACTGAAGCGATTGAGGAGGAAACAGAGACCTGCCGGTCATAACTTTGAGCAAAACATGAGGATAAGCATCACAACAGGGGCATTTTCTCGATGGACAGGACCCGAACCTGTATGTCACTTCTAAATGCAGCTTTCTCAAGCTCTTGAAAAATCCTAAGAACTTTACTAATGACATGCAAATGGAGTTTGTTGAGAATAAATGCAATAATAAAATGGAGCAATGGGCAAAGGACAGCCTACTGTTACAGATGGATTCATTCTCACGGAGGGTCAAATAATTGAAGACCCAGATCAAGGGCAACCATAAATATCTGGAGTCCCTGCAGTTGAGAGGATTAACCACAAAACAATTATGACAAATGCAGTGGGATCATTCAGCTACCAGGCAACTGTGGTGCCAGTTTTTAAAATAATTATTTGGCATTATAGAATATAAAATTTAGATCCAGAAGCCATCCAATATAACGCTGAAGTGTCGATGTTAAAAAATATCAAGTACATCATTAGAGAGTTATATGTGAAGCAGGGAAAGGGGCAGTAATGCAGTAATTAATACAAATTTGCTTTGCACCCAGTTTGAGAAAAGGATGCATCTACCCCATTTTCACCATCACCATTAGCAATAGCCTTTATCTTTTTAAATTGAAGAAAAGAGGGTAATTCTATAGCAAGGCTAATTGCAAACTATGTAAATGGAGTCATTAAAAAATGTCTGCTTTTTTATCCCCACCACTTGGGAAGATTATGCATAGCCTTGAAGAAAATACACAAATGACCGAACACCGAGTTCAGATATGGAAATGATGCCGACACATATATTATGAGGCCTACACATCTATCAGCTGACCAAAGTTATAATGATGAAGCCCTGTCTTCCTCACAGTAAAGCAGGGTTACTTCTGCCAAAGGATTAGAAGACTTTGTTTAGGTACTAAGATGGAGCAGTGGTCATTGAAACTTACTGGGATCATGAGTAAAAGGAAAATTTGCTCAATTTTAAGATGTCAAGATAGATATTCATTAGCAAAGTAAGCTATAGATAATTACTGGGCTATCTCCCACTTCTGGCTCCCCTAAATTACAAGTATAAATAATATTACTAGAATATTCTCCAATAAGCCTCAATCCTTTCTTTTTTTTTTTTTTTTTTAAGATTTTATTTATTTGACAGAGAGAGACACAGCCAGAGAGGGAACACAAGAGTGGGAGTGGGAGAGGGAGAAGCAGGCTTCCCGCAGAGCAGGGAGCCCAATGCGGGGCTCGATCCCAGGACCCTGGGATCACGACCTGAGCCAAAGGCAGACGCTTAACAACTGAGCCACCCAGGCGCCCCTCAATCCTTTCTTAATGATGGATTTAATATAGTACTTTTCTAACTGAAAACATTTTGAAAAATAACCACTTCAAGACATGCTGGACTAAAGCCATAATGAAACCAACAAATTCTAGCTGCTCAAATTTCTCCTATATGATAAAAAATAATAAATGAGCAGAAGATACTGACTCAGGAGACATTTGCGGAGACCTGCCAACACAGGCTCTCCTCTATCCCCAGAACACTCACACACACACACGAAAATAAAAACTGGCTACTTCCAATAAGGGGTTAATATCCAAAATATATAAAGAACTCACACAACTTATTATAAAAACAAACAACCTAATTAAAAAAATAGGCAGAGCTCTTGAATAGACATTTTTTCAGAGAAGACATCCAGATGGCCAATGGGCACATGAGAAGTGTTCAACACCAGTCATCATCAGGAAAATACAAATCAAAACCACAATGAGATATCACCTCACACCTGTCAGAATGGCTAAAATCAAAAAGACAAAAAATAACAAGTGTTGGTGAAGATGTGGAGAAAAGGGAACCCTTGGAACTGTTGGTGGGAATGCAAGCTGGTGCAGCCACCCTGGAAAACAGTATGGAAGTTCCTCAAAGGATTAAAAATAAAACTACCTATGATTCTGCAGCTGGGTATTTATCTAAATAAAATGAAAATACCAATTTGGAGAGAGATATGCACCCCTATGTTCACTGCGGCATTATTTACGATAGCCAAGGTATGGAAGCAACCCAAGTATCCACCTTTACATGAATGAATAAAGAAGTTGTCTCTCTCTCTCTCTCTCTCTCACACACACACACACACACACACACAGGAATATTATTCAGCCATAAAAAAAGAATAGAATCTCACCATTTGCAACAGCATGGATAGACCTAGAGGGTGTTTTACTAAACAAAATAAGTCAAAGAAAGACAACTACCATATGATTTGGCTTATGTGTAAAAACAATCAAAACAAAACAGAAACAGATTCATAGGCACAAAAAACAAACCATTGGTTACCAGACCAGGGAGGGTTGGAGAGAAGGCACAACATGAAGGGGGTTAACAGGTGCAGTCTTCCAGTCATAGAGTAAGTCATGAGGATGAAAAGTACAACATAGGGAATATAGTCAATAATATTGTAATAACTTTGTATGGTGACAGATGGTAACTAGACTTATACTGGGGATCATTTCATAACAAATCAGTATGATGATTCACCTGAAACTAATGGGATACTGTATGTCAGTTACACTTCAGTTTTTAAAAATGGCCATTGTGCTAGACCCCATCTCTGGGAAGGCAAATTTCAAAAAAGCCACATATTTATACCAACATTCACTTGAATTTTCAATCATTGCTTAGTTCTCGAACATTCTCCAGGGGAAACTTTCAACCTTTTAGAACTTTCTCTCTGTCAAACAAATGTATCTCAGGCCAATCTTCTAAACTTCTCCAGTCTTCATTCCTGTTAATCACATGACAGCTCCCATGCAAAACCCTTCCTCCCCCTTCTAGGGGCAGAGTGGCCAGATCTCGCTAATAAAAATACAGGATTCTCGGTTAAATTTGAAATGTATATGCAATGTTTGGGTCACACTAAAAACACCAGTCATTGTTTATTTGAAATTCAAATTAAATAAGGTTTCCCATATTTTATTTGGGAACCCTAATGAGGAGTAAACTGTGCTAAAGCCACCACCTTTTCCACAAGCCCCACTTCTGCCTCTTCATTCTTATTTAAAACCTTTCTCTCTTGGAGGCCACCACTCTTGAAATCCTCTAGACACCATGATTCCCATGCTTCTGAGTCTCCCAACGTGAAAGAGGAGTGGCCATCATACTTCGTTTCCACTGCCACTTCTGTACCGTTTCCCCCAATACCATCACTTCAGAATTTCCTCTTAAAAAAATAAAAAAGGTCTTCATTACCTGCTCTCAGTGCCATCATCTCTCAACAGCCACATCACTCACCTACTGTCCTCAATGGCGTCCACACGTCCTCTGCAGTCTTCCTGTGCAGCAGTCTCCTCAAGGAGGCAACAGATGCCCAAATGACAGTTTCCAGGATGAATAGCTACTCCACACACTTCCCTGACTGCCACAGCTCGAAACGCTCGTTCTTTGACTTGCCTTTAGCCACCTATTGGCAGAGCCATCCTTTGACTTTTAACCATGCTTCATTCTTTTTTTTTTTTAAGATTTTATTTATTTATTTGAGAGAGAGAGAGAGAGAAACAGCATGAAAGGGGATAGTGTCAGAGGGAGAAGCAGGCTCCCCGCCGAGCCGGGAGCCCGATGTGGGACTCGATCCCAGGACTCCAGGATCATGACCCGAGCCAAAGGCAGTCGCTTAACCAACTGAGCCACCCAGGCGCCCAACCATGCTTCATTCTTAACATGCCCAACATCTGTGTAAAAAAAGGAGAAAACCTTTCTAAGATAGAAGTGTAACAAAAAGAAGTCACAAAGGAAAAAACATATAGACTTCTCGATATAAAATTTAAAAACATGTATCAGGGCACATTACAAACAGGAAAGGCAAACAAATGGGAAAATATTTACAAGAAGTATGTCAAAAATAATATCCTTGGGGCACCTGGGTGGCGCGATTGGTTAGGCATCTGACTCTTGGTTTCGGCTCAGGTCTTGATCTCAGGGTCATGGGATCGAGCTCTGTTGGGCTCTGTGCTCAGCACGGAGTCTGCTTAAGACTCTCTCTCTCCCTCTGCCCTCACCCCCTCTCTAAAATAAGTAAGTATTTAAAAAATATAATATCCTTAATAAAGGTAACTATCTCATTCAAATTGATATGAAAGATACTAAAACCTCTAGTGGAAAACAGAGGACATAAATGTAGGATTCACTGAAAAAGATTCACATGGCCAATAAATATGGATTAAAACATCATTCATCTTCATTAGAAATAGAGATGCAAATTAAACATGTGAGATGTTTTTACATACTGCTTTTCAGGAAGACCCCAGTAAAGTATCTTCTCTGAATCTTCTGCTAATTTAATGTTTTTTTATCAAGTGAGAACAAATATTTTAAGAGGGCAATCAATATGAACACCATCAAACACTGTTGATAATATGTAAATTGATAAAGCATAACTTTTCTGCAAAGTGGTACACAGAATCAATTTGTACACATTAGCTTTTTTAAGAAAAAAAAAAAAAAAGATGGGGCGCCTGGGTGGTTCAGATGGTTAAGCGTCTGCCTTCGGCTCGGGACATGATCCCAGGGTCCTGGGATGGAGCCCTGTCCGGCTCCTGGCTCAGTGGGGAGCCTGCTTCTCCCTCTCCCTCTGCCTCTCCCCCTGCCCCTGCTCATGCTCTCTCTCTCTGTATCTCTGTGTCTCAAATGAATAAAAAAAAAAAAATCTATGAAAAAAAAAGAAAGCTCATGTTCTTTGACCTAGTAATACCACTTCTAGAAATCCACCCTAAGAAATAATAAGAAAGTTGAAGCAAGATTAATTTCAAAGAAATTCGTCACCAAGCAATGGAACATTACATAGCCATGTAAAAATAGTATGTTTGAAGTGATACTCATACGGGCAAATGCAGATACTCTCATTTCTGATTTGTTTTTTTTTTTAAGCTGATTTGCCACCAAGAGCCCCAATATCCTTTTATTCCCCGAGCGGTGTCTAATAATACTACTATTATCACACACTGAGCTATGACTGACATTAAAAAATGCAGGAGACACAGGTATGGTCCCAATTGTGAAATAAGTATATAAATAAATAGTAAATAAGAGTGCAACAAAGCATTAGTTTTAATAGTGACTGTAACTGAGTGTTAAGGTTATAGAGATAATTTTTTATTTTCTGGTTTACTCTTTCATATTTTCCAACTTTCCTGTGAACACAGAATCGAGAGAGAGAGAACATAAACTTATCTAAAAGCCATCAACAGGGTTTTCACAAATCCTTTCTGAACAAAGCCCCCTTCCTGGCTGCCTCCCCCAGGTCACCACCCCGCTGCCCCATCACCCTTTTCTCTTCCCCAGCCCATCACTCTGTCACTTTCACTTGCTCGTTTTTAACCCTTGGCAATCCCTCACTCTACGGACTTTTTTTATTCCCACTGTGCCAGCTCCCATCCCTGGGAGAAGTTCATGATCCTGAGCATTACCTTGAAAGACCACAAAGCCATTGTTATTAGGGTACCCTAGAAAATTAGTGCTCTTAAAATTAAGCAACTTCCAGCCACTGTGCAGTCTTATTACTTATTTTCTATCAGTCCTAGTTGCTTTGCCCACTTGGGCTGCTAGGTAGCTGCTTTCACTTTCAAAATCCTCTCCTTCTCCCATGTCCTCTACTGAAATTAAGTTGTTCAAGGCCATTCCCATCATACTCCTCTCTGTCTCCCCCCTCTCTCTTTTCTCTCTCACATCCTCCTTTTTTTCCTTCTCCCTCATTTCAGAGGCTTTCTCAGTCACGGATTAAATGTCCCTTAAGATTTAAATTCTTCAATTACCATTTCCAGTGTACACACCTCTTGATCAGTAAACATGCTCAGGTCTCTTTATTTTCATTACCAAAACTCACCAAAGAGAAGAAGGTCATTTATTTATTTACTCAGTCTTTCTCCCCCTTCTGTCCTGAAGCTCCTCCCTCTGGAGTTGCCCAAAGAATGGACAGTACCGGTAGGTACATTTGCGAGGCACTGAATGCTCTGGACGATTATGTCCATTAACTCCTCCCTCAGTTTCCTACAGGTTAAATTATCTGTCTTTAGTATAGCACTTATTTTAATTTTGGACCAAAAAAAAAAAAAGCACAAAAGGTAACATCTAGAATTGGTCACTAGTACATACCTATCCAAGTAATAGTTTTCTATAAAGCCTTTTACCAGTCCGAAGTCCTAAAGTTACAATGTGAGGTGTGCGTGGTATCTTCACCCACTTATCAACGTGACTTCAGGTCTTCTCCAAAGCCCTCCCATCAGTGAGGCCCCTGCATCCACCCAACCAACCATCACCCCCTCGCTCTCCAGCCCCTCACTCCGCATTGCACTTCTTTATAGCATTCATCACCGCCAGAAGTTACTGCCTATGTCCCCTTCTCCAAAATGTAAGCACTTACATTTACAAATGGCTCCAGCTCATTGTAGATACTCAGTAAGTATTTAAATAACTGAACAAAGACTAAGTGAGCTCTATTAAAACATCTGACAAGTGCTTACATGTGCTACTTTAAAACCTCATCTTGTCTTTTAGGGTCATGTGTTGAGTAAGGGCAGAAAGTTCTAGGGACAGGCAAAAGATCAACCTTTAAAACCTGAAGAGATGTGCTCCCAGCCCATAGGCCTGCACTTGAAGAGAGAGAGTTTGTGTATCAATGGCTCAAACCACCACCCGATTTTTCAGCCAGGGCTGCATAGCTGTTTCTCATCACATGGCATTGTTGTAGTTAGTCACAGAGCTTTAAAGCAGTGAAAAAGCAGAATGCATATGTGTGTGTTTGCAAGCGCCTCTGTAGCCAGACTCCTCTATATAACTCCTTTTTAAAATATAGTATGTCGACAACATCTGCTCCCGAAATGGAGATTTGGCCAGAATGCCAAGAAAATAAACATGGCAGTTCAACTCGGTCCTGGCAACCGGCGCCTGCCCCATGGATAGGCTGCACGGAAGATTCATGTATATAAAATAGTATATTAAAGTAAACTTACAAAAGCAAAGAGCAATCATTGCAACCATAATTTTTTCTTCCTCTTTGGGATTCTAATTTTAAAAGCATTAAAGAAGACAGCTGCTCATGCTGTGATATGCGCTAAACAGCCTGAAGGATGGAAAAAAATATATTTGTAGCTCATAATAACTATTGACCTTTCTGATATACAATGTTCTCTGTGTTAGCTATTCGGTTCTATCAACAGCGAAGATTGAACATGACTTTTTAATAGAAAACATGGGGTTTTGAGCTGCCTTCACAAAGGTGTTTATGTATTGTTATTTTGTTTTGTACTACAAAAGACCAAGTCCTGATGCCCTTTGTCTGACATCATGTTTGTTGTTTAAAAAAAAAGGGGAAAAGAGAGAAAAGAAAGGAAGGAAATAAAAGAAAGAAACAGAAAAGGGGGGAAAGCCTCAATGTTACTGAGTATGTTTTATATGAGGAATTGGCTCATAACCACTTTATAGTCGTGATAAAAGCATTGCCACACTTGATCCCATACGCAATATTGGTAATGGAATCCAACGGCATCCTGGGAGGACATGCCATATTTCTCTCCCAGAATAGATCCCTCAAGTGGCAACATTTATAGGGCATCTCCAGTAAGATTTAAAACACTTGCTTGCAGTATTCATATGGCATGTTCTTGGGAGTGCAGAGCCTGCAGCAGAATGGGTCACGTTGGACGTCATATACTCTCAAAGGCTATCTTTACACTACCCGGATTTTCCCCTTGAACTTTCCTGTGGCTTAGTAGCTGTGTACAGAAACACCCACTGGTAGCAGCTTGACTCTGACACTGTGTCTCTTCGCCCAGAGTGGTGTCATCCACACACCAAGTGCGGAGCTGCAGGTGCCGTCTGAATGCTGTCCTCCCCCTCAGGGGACAGCCTCACCAAGCGGCAACCCCTGCCAGGCACAGGAAACCTGAAAGGCAACCTTATGCATTATGATTCTCATCCCGGGCAGGCAGACACTGCCAGAGAGTGTGCTGACAGGTGGCATGGTTGGCAGATTATTATTTTTCTCCTTTTTTTTTTTTTTTGGCGGATTATTCTTAATGTGACTTTGAAAAAAGTTTATTACATCATTATTGAACCACAATTATTTTCACACCTATGCTCTAGAGTTTCAGTTAATGATTCACAAGTTTCTAAACAAAGCTGAAGACTCACAACTGAGTGGGAGCAGGAATCAGCCTTAATGAGGCTTAAATAAATTCAGGGGGGTTTTTTGTTTTTGTTTTTTGTTTTTTTGTGGGGGTTTTTTGGGTTTTGTTTTTTTTTTGTTTTTTTTTTTTTTTTGTCGTACTCCAGAGCAAGCCCCGAAGCTGATAGGGGCTGAGTGCTGAGCCAGAGCGCCCTGGCTGGAACTGCATTTGCATGACATCCAAAGGGTGGTGCACCATGTGTTCACAGAAATGGTGGGCACTGCCTTGCCCCCATGGCCAAGGATCTCAGGCTAGTCTACTAAAGCCTGTCCTCCCCTGCAGAGTTGCCCGGCACGTGGTAAAGGACAGGCCAGTGAGATGGAGGCCAACTCTCCAAAAGAGAACAAAGTATTCTCTAATTCTGGGGGAAATCAGACCCATCCTTTTTTAACTACCAAACCACTGGTCCATGACTCAAAGTAACCTTTTGCAGAACATGCTGCCTTAGAGATGAATACAAGGAGAAGTCATATGATTCCCTCACCCCAAAAACAAACAAACAACAACAAAACACCAAGTCTTGGGCCAAGGTGTTCTGTGAGCATGGCATGGCAGGGGTAAAGGGGATAATAATTCTTAAAAGAAAGCATCTGACTGACTGTTAGTTTATTCCGCACGCACACTGAGTGACAACTTATGTGAAACACCATCATGGGCACTTGCGGGTCCTGGGGTGTGGGACAGGGGATAAGGGAAGCAGGAGGAGAGCAGGGAATAGATATAACAAGAGACAAGCAAGACATCAGGCCTGCCTTTCCAGATCTCCCAATCTTGTAGATGACAGTGTTGATAGCACCTTTTACAAATCGCACATTTTAAAAAATCAATTGAGCATTTACCTTTGAAAACATAAACTCTGCTTACAAAAATCAGCATTGCAGGTAGTGTTTCTTGCGTATGTGAATTCACGGGCTACTGGCACTGTGGGCAGTGCGTTCCTTCTCACTATTACAGGAGTTTTACCCATGTTGTCACATGCCGAGACAAGACTGTAATTTTTCCAAAAAGAGGGTCAATGTGGATATTATGGTTAGTTATCATTGTGTAACAAATCACCCCAAATATTTTGCTTAAAGCTATCTCACATATTTTCTATGGGTCAGGAATCCAGTAGCAGTTAATCTGAGTAGTTCTAGCTCAGGGTCTTTCCTGAGGTTACGATGAAAATATCAGTCAGAGCATAGTCATCTGAAGACTTGACTGGGGCAGGAGGGTCCCCTTTTAAGCTCACTCGTGTGACCATGACTCACTAGGAAGCCTCCGTTCCTTGTGACGCTGGCCTCTCCACCAGGTTGTGCAAGTGTCCACAGCATGGCAGATGGCTTCCATCAGAGGGAATGACCCAGGAGAGAGCAAAAAAGAAGCCACTCTCCCTGCCATGACTGAGTCATATCCCGCCAATTCCACCATGTGCTATTTATTAGAAGTAAGTCACCAAGTCTACACTCAAGGGGAGAGAAAATAGACTCTGCCTTTTGGAAGGAGGAATATTGAACAATTTTGGCATTTTTAAATGACCCCACTTGTCATCCTGGGTAAACATAAAATCTGCTGGGATACCATCTGTGAGACAAGATTTACTTGCCATGTTTGTCCTACTATTGGGAAACTAGGTTGGGAAGATCTTTTTACATTGAAGTCAACATTTAATGAATATTAGCTCTTGAATATATTAGACATATGTAAATCATATATGTATTTAGGTGCATGTATGTATAATTTTTGCTCTGGGAAACAAGGAACCATGGTAGGTGGTAAAGGGGATGCAAATTAGACCTGTGTCAGCCTTGATGCCCTGGAATACCTAGCATAAGAGATAAAATGAGGATATAAATAACTATAACAACAGTATTTGGCCACATCATGACCTCTGGAGTCAGACAAACATATGTCGTATCTGTGTGCTGCCAGTGACTAGCTGGAAGGCTTGGACAACACAGACTCTCATTATATAATAAAGATAGAGTATTTGTATCCCATCAGTATGGGCTAAGTTAGGCTGTCATAAAAAACCATTCTGAAATTATAACAAAAATTTATTTCTGTGAGGGTCAGCTGTGGGTTCTGTCCCACACTATCTTCATTCCAACACCCAGGCTGATAGAGCAGTCACCATCTGAAATGTCGATAGTCACTATGGCAGAGGAAAGAGAGAGGACCTCTTTCTAGTAAGAGACTGGCTCTTTTTGAAGATTCCACCCGAAAGCGACACATGACTTTGGCTCACATTTCCTTGACCACGGAAAGCCATATGACCATAGATAACTTCCAGGTGGCTGAGGAAGCGCAGGAAAACTTTTGTTAAGGAAAGAAATCGTTTGTCACATACTCATTCTAAAGTCCTAAAATACATCAGTATCTAACAAAGCTAACAGAATATGACAATGAAACAATTTGGCTTCATCGAGGTAATTGCAAAATGAACCAACATGTCTTCCCTTGTCTTGTGAAAGTCATTTTGGTTATTTGCACTTTGGTTTGTCCTGTGTGTACAGAACCTCTGAAAAAGGAAAGATTCATTTAGGCAATGAAATAGGAAAAGAGTATATTTAACTTCATATGTTAGCAACATAGCCCAATCCACTTCCCCTTCAAAAGGAAAAATACTTTGTTCACAATTGAGGAGCAACCTCGTTTTCTCAAAACTTAATTTTTCTTTTCCTTCCCTACTACATCAGGATTTGGTGGCAGCTGGAGAGTTCTGACATGAGGTTGCACTGAAAACATTTGTAGTGTATGAGAAAGAAAGACCCTCTTTATGCTGGGGCCTCCTCTATTTACAGAGACCCTGGAAAGAATACTGAAAGTGTTCAGGGGGACCTGGCCCTAGGATTAGCCAGTAAAACTAGATGGTTCTCAGCTACCTCCTCTCCCTCCTCCAACTCCCCCCTCACCTCCTGCCCCTACATAGTAATAAGGAAGCAGCAACTACAATGCTAGTCAGGGATTCATAAACAAATGTGAAATAACGCAGATACGATTTCACATTATGGTGGCATTTGCCAACATAAAAATTATTACAACTTTGCTATAAATTGTTCTGTAAATTTTACAAAATATGCAAAAACTGACATTTCAAGAGCTGAGATAATTTAGATTTATTAAAAAGTTGAGGCCCTTGAGATTCAGCAAAAGAGAGTATATTTCTTTATCTAACTTTGAGTTGTGTGGGTCTCATTTGTGTTTTGTTTTCCAGCTCCTCGTTTATAATTCATGGGTCAAAACTGGCCCTATCTGGGCTTTGACCACTTAATCCAGTTTTACCCATAAATTTCTCCTCTGTCTCTGGCACCGGATAGAGCTTCTCTGAATCCCAAATTTCTTATCAGAGCATGCAGCAATCATGGCCTGCCTCAAAAAGCTGACAGGAAAGCATCTGATCTCTAGAAAGCACTCTAAAATGCTTCTTTGATGTTGACTGGTCCCACCGTCTTTATAGGGCACCAGTCTTAAGGACACCTCTCTCGCCACGCTGTCCTCTTCACCCCCCCATAGACACACATCCATATCTGCACACACGTGTACACACACAGTCTCTATTCAATGCCACAGACATGTTGCACATCACCAAGGCCATGCTCTCTCCCCACAGAACCTTCATCAAAACCGTGCTTCTCACCTGAGACGCTCAGAAAGCTTCTCTTGGAAAGCTGCTGCTCTTACCTGTCACCTGCGGATAGCTCATCTTTCACATGAGAGACGCCATTGTCAGAATGGGATAACCAGCGTGTATTTGCTAGCCCTTGGAGGAAGCACGGCCAAGGCCAACGGGTTTGTTCCGTGTCCCCTTGAAAGGGACAGAGTGCCATGTTACTCCTGCCCCGTCCTCAGAACTAGAAAGTCATACGAAAAGGGAAATGTCAATGAAAAGGGAACTCTTTATCAGAAATCAAACTCTGGTCTAAGTTGCCCCCTCACTTTCTGCCCAATTCCCCATTCCCCCATGGTTGGAAATAAAGCTTGAAGACCAGTTTAGATCTTAAATCTCAGTGTCAACGGAGCAAAACCTGACCTTAGCATTCCTCTCACACCAGTTGTCCTGGGTTTAATTACCGCCACCCCTGTATGTTTAGGCAATTGCCGTTGTAACACACGGGGGGTTGGGGGGGTGCTGTGTGCAGGGCCTCAGTCAGCGCAGGACACCATGTTCGGCCCCCACAGCTCAGACAGAGCTTGTCACCCAGTGGGAAGCAGCCGTGCTGCGGTCTCTGCCGTGCCCACGAAGTGTTGTACTCTGCAATTTTACGTCCTGAAAACAATAGTTTCTAATGATGCCTGAATTATTCACTCTTCTGCAGTGAGCCAGTTCCTTCCTCCTGGGGTCAGGGTACCCCAGCACCCTGGCCCTGAAATACATCTCACTTCTGCGGGAAGTTTCATTTTTCCTCAGCTATTGCAAACACGATCTTGCTGCACAGAGCTGAATTTTTAAGGCCGAGTTTGTGGTGTGGATTCTGATGGCTTCCTGTTAGTTCAAGTCTCTGAGGACCAGTGCCAATAAATGTGAAAGGGACAACAGTAGATTGGCATACTTTTCCATTTCCACCAGGATGAAAAACTGCTATAAATGAAGTCTAACCTTAAATGTATAATCTGTCCTTGGGAAAGGGAGGGAAAAAAAATAAATAAAGGATATAGCATCTTCAAGCTCTCGGCATCCCTTACGAGAAAAAAATTGGTTCTAAGGGTCTCTGATCTTGTGTTTTAGTAAAATAGAACTGCACGGCTGACTGACAGTTCTGATCTAAAGCATTTACGTTTAAGTTTTGATCTCTCTGCTTTTGATTAAAACTAATGAGCTCATTTAATTCAAAATGGGAATCTCTGATAAGAGAAATAAGGTTGATGTGATTGGATTAGAGGGGCAAATTAAACTCTTAGAGCAGAAGTTTGTGCTTATATAGTGTATTAAAAAGCTGTTGGCGTATTATGGCGTGTTAGATGATGAGAAAAATTTCATAGTAATTCATATTTAATCAGAAGAAATGAAAGTACTAAATATAACATGGCTCTGCTTTTCCCTCGAGTGATAAAAAGCTGTACATTTAAAATGACATCAGATCCATGCTCTCTAAAACAAAAAAAAAAAAAGAAAGAAAGAAAGAAAAGAAAATCTTAAGAGAAACACATAAGAAAGGGACACTTGTCAGTGGCTCCCTCTCCCCAGAACAGAAGTGCCACAAACATAGGAAAATACAGTCTTAGTTAGACAGGAATGATACAAGAAAAGCTATAGTCCACAAACAGTAAGGTTTCTGTTATTATAGGAGCTTCTATTCTTTCATCTGAGCATCAAGTTTCATGTAAAAAATAGGCATTTCTTTCCCTTAGAAATAGATGGAATACGTTTCTTAAAGTTCAAAAGCTTGTTTTTCCTATTTTTCTTTGTGTTTTAATAACTATTTTCATATATGCTTAATTCTGACAAGTCCCTTTGTGACACAGATTTCTATACCTCCACCCCTGAGAAAATTAGTGCTAGGTTTCTCAAAACAAAGCCTGTTTGTTGTTGGACATATTTTTTTTTAATTTGAGACTCAGAAAAATTGTTTAAACTTTAGAGTACTATTCTAGAAGAGCAAAATTAGACAGTATCGATTAGGCTTAAAAATGCCAAAATTAATTTCTTTGCAGGAAAACACTTAAATTGACAAAATTCCTTAGAAGATGTGGCCATATTATGTGGCCGTGTGGCCTGTTTGCCGAAAGGTGTTTTTAGATCAACAAGACTGCACACTACCATTTTAAGTTTCAGAAGTAAAGAAGTGTTCCACTTAGTCTCAAAGTGTATGAAGGGAAAGAGTAACTGTCTTGCTTAAGAGAGGAGACTATTATTTGTTAATATCCTGTTCCAATGGGGGCGGAGGGCAAGCTGCCATTAGAAACAGCCGTGGACAGTTGATATTGTTGGTGGTTTTTATTCCTTTCTGTCTATACATCCCACTCTCAGCCCTCTATCATGAGTCAATTGAGAAGACTCTATGCTTTCTTATTCCCCACAACAAAGGAGACCAACTCAGGAGGGCAAGGATCCCGGCCAGGATACAGTTTCATGGTCCTCAGAACTGCCCAGGGGGCAAATGTTACAAGAAGGGATTTGCAGGGAGAACAAAGAGCAAGTGATTGTACTCTTCATCAGGAGCCTGTCTGCCTCAGTCTTGGTTGATTCCTTACATCTATGGTGCCTTCCTTTCTCATGACTATTCCGTGCATGTGCACCTGCCAAGTCTCGAGATGTGCTGCCCTTACTTACTTTAGACCCTACTTGGCGAGCTGCTGGAAGTTAAGAGGCCTGAAAAGCTTCTGTCAGAAACTGGAATGGAGTTACTTTGGATTCATTAATTTTTCTTTTTTATTTTCTGCAAAGTAAACATTTTCTAAATGAGGTAAATTGATTACTACACTCTTAGCACCCATCAGTCATTTATTTTTAGTGAACTCAAGGATTGCACCTGAGCAGTAGCTGTGAGGGGCTGTGTAGACATCTAAATCATGTGTGTATATATTTTTGTATTCTTCAGTGGAGTCAACCAGCCCCAGTCTGCTAACCACTGACAACACCCTTGAGCGTTCCTTTTTCATCCGAATGAAATCTACTCTGACCAAACGCGGCGTGCACATCAAATCATCAGGATATAAGGTAAGCTGGGCTCTGGGAAGGGACATATTTCTGTCTCAGGTCAATCCTAGGTCATTTGCATCCTGTTTCCCAGCTGCTTTGGGTCCATATAATTAACGCCTGTGACCTTGAGCCGCCCATCAGGTTCTTAGTTATTTTCCTGTCTCAAGGTACGGGTTTCATTACACCTCTCATTCTCACTTCAGATGTTGCTGAGGCACTAAATCCCTCAATAGAGTGTCTTTTCTTAAAACACTTGTTAATAATGCACCAAGGTCTTCAGCACTTGCTAGAAATTCCCTTTGATGGGGTAGGTGAACCAAATTCATATCAGTCCTTAAGATGAGCATTCTAGAACGGCTACTTGTAAGAATTCCGCTTCTCCCTTCAAATTCCCCCTTTCTCTTTAGAGAAAGACTGTCCATTTTACTAACCTCTTGGCCACCAAGACTCATATACGCAAATAAGAAAATCAGGTTGGGCATCAGGAATCTTGGTTGAAATTACAATTATTGCACATTCAATCATACCTTAGCATCCACAGAATACTCAACATACAAAGCACATGTTTCCCCACAACAGCAAAGACCACGTCTGGAGTCATAATCTACATTATTATCATTTTAAGGGTAAGGATACAAAAGCCTCCTAATCTCGGGGAATTCTAACATTTCAGTTACTATAGCAACATAAATTAAGACCTATGAAATTTATGAAATGCCTTTGGTAACCTGAATCTTATCAATTTTACAAGACACTAACCGGTCTCCCAAACAATATTTACTAAATGCGGGAGGACACGCAGCAACCGAATGTACGAGAGATGTGGCCGGCATAACCTTTTCCAGTTTTCGAGTTGAGAGCGCCTGATAGCTCAGTTCTTTAGGGTTACTGTAGCATTGTCAGGGATGCTTAAGAGTCATTAGCATTGCGCTTAAAAACCATATATAAGTCATCAGAAACCAGCGGCTGCCAGAGTCAGAGTCAGGTACTTTCTTTGACATGAATTCTTCAGAGAGAAAAAGGAAGGAGGTAGGGAAGCAGGCCCTTCCATGAACGACCTTTAGCTGTCCTACCCGTCTGAAGGGCACATGGGGAACATGCTTAACCTTTAACAGGGTTTGAAGCAAAGGAGAGGCACCAGGCAGCTCCGCCTGCAGGAGCTTTACCCTACAGAGGCCCGTTACAAAGGGATATGGTGGAGGAAAAAAATCCCGACTCTATCCTTCGGATTATTTTGATTTTTCCTGCCTTACTGAACCCAAGACATTTATGAGTTACAGAGTGTGTAGCAGGAGCAAGTTTGGAATTCTGGAAGCAAACTGTAGGTAGAGTGGTTAGAATCATTGTAATGCAAGCAAATGGTAGCAGTCTTGGCCTTCCAGTTTTTAGGAGCCGTAGGGCTTCCTTTCACCTGTGTTCTGTCTGTTAGTGTCCATTCATCATTTTTAGTGGTTTTTACTGGTTTGTAGGGGGCATGTCTCAGGAGGGAGGAAGGGTGGGGGAGGTGAAGTATAGTTTGACAAAGCAATATTTAGTATACTTCAGTATCATTGATTTAATTTTTTGAATAAAAAACTACTGCTTTCACATGACCAATGAGAGATCATGAAGTCCTGCACAATTTTGAATCTACAAAAAAAGTGGGCTGTCCAAGTAGAGAAATAGTTTGTATTTCAGTCTAGGCAAGAGACCCCTAGCAAAGAGCTTGCGTCCTTTCTGTGTTGTCATTCGGTCAGCTCAGGACAGCTGCTTTTGCTGTGTGGCCTGAAATTGGACAAGCTCATTTCTTCAATATTAATAGATTATTCATTCAATGAATTTCTCTTGAGTTCCTACTCTGGAGCCTGTTCTAGATCCTGTAACCCAGCATTAAACAATAAAAAGTCCATGCTTCCGTGGTACTTAGATTCAACAGTGGGAGACAGTCAATAACAATAAATGAAGAAGGTGATATCAGACAGCAATGAAGTCCAAAACAATAGGGACTACTGTAGTAGACTATTACAATATGCTGGGCATGGTGTGGCATGCATGCATTAGCCCTCACAACAGTCCCAGAAGAAAAAAGTGCTCATTGTTTCCACTTTACAGGTGAAGAAACTAAGGCTGGGTTTAATTAGCATACCCAGCTTCACACATTGAAGGGACAGAGCTGGGGTTTGAACTCTGGGAGCCTGGTCTTACACCCCGTGCACTGAACCATTAGGCTACACTACTATGCTGAGAGTAAAGCAAGATTATGTGAGGGTGGCTGGGGGGGGTGCCACTTGAGATAGGAAAGTCATAGAAGGTCTCCCTGAGGAGGTGACATGTCACCTGTGAGAGGTAAATGAGAACAGACCACCACGGAAACGTGGAAGAACAGTGTTGGCAGAGCTCCTTGGGCTTAGGATTAAAGACACCTTGCTGTAAGAAGGCACCCTCGAGAAACAAAATATGAAAAAGTACAACCGTGAACATCCAGGATTAGAAAAGAGGAGTTATTCCTATTTCCGTCAAATCCTAGAATGTTGAGGCGATCATACTCCTCTGACGTATCCTGCTGGTATGTCTTTCTGAAGACATCACGAAAGTCTCCATCCAATACCTTACCTCCCTCCCCAGGACTGCGAACACGAGAGTTGATTCATCTACTCTTCCCCCAATGAGATGAATCGTCCTACAGATCCAGTTCTACCCCTCCTCCTCCATGATGCCCCTGCCTCCTTAATTAACCTTGTCTGCAAGTCAGTGGAAGAGCTGATGGGAGCCCATGACATGACACAGCTGAATAACATCCCTATTTATCTGTTCATTCTCAGTAAATAAATCTAACAGCTTATAAAACATTCAAATAAAACTGGTAATCACCCCACCACCACACAATAAGCACAAATAAAAAGAAACAGCGATGATAATTTCACCACACACTCCCAATATTCCTCTTAATTTATCACCATTGTTTGCTGCTTTCTTTTTCCATAAAGCTCCAACATGTTAAGCCATGCCCAGTGTAGGCCACAATACTTCTCCCCATTTTTCCTGTGACCTTGGCACATACACTTTTCTGACCTTGTCCATCACCTTAGCTGCCACTCTTTCTTTAATGTTGTTATTATCACTGACAGTAATAATGCCGGCAAAAGTAAGACCTGTCGAACACTGACTCTCTGACAGGTACTCTGCCCAACACTTCATACTTATTTGATCTAACCCATGCAATGTTTAAAAACTTCCTCTGTGGGTGCCTGGGTGGCTCAGATGGTTAAGCATCTGCCTTCGGCTCAGGTCATGATCCCAGGGTCCTGGGATCGAGTCCTGCATCGGGCTCCCTGCTAGGCGGGGAGCCTGCTTCTCCCTCTGCCTCTGCCTCTCTGTCTCTCTGACTCTCGTGAATAAATAAATAAAACATTAAAAAAAAAACCTTCCTCTGTGCCAGGCATTCTTCAAACTTTACATACCATCGTCGTGCCCATTTTGCAGGTGGTGAAGCTGAGCTCTAATGGACTTAGTACTTTGCCTGCGTTCACATAGCTCTTAAGTAGCTACTGAAGAGGCAAGACTGACCAGGCAGTTAGGCTCCAGAGTCTGCCCTCTCCACCCTCTGCTTCACTGCTTAGCAGATAGAGTCCAAAGAAGAGCTCAGCATGAGCTGGACCTCAACATACAGAAAGTTCATCTCAATTTTTTTAAAAGAAAAATCTCTGGCCTGTTTAAGACCTTCTCTTGTGGCTCAGCACGTCCCACAGCCTTCCTTTATGGAGATTTGCAGGGATTTACCTTCCTTTCTAGGGATTTTTAACACCCACCCAGGAACCCACGACCAAGAACTCTAGCCAAAGAAGTGCTACTCTGATTCCGCAAATTCAAGTAGAGAGTGTGGTATAAGTTGCTGTTGCTTGCACGCCCCGGGCCCCGGGAAAGTTGCCCTCTTGCCAATGAAGTTTCCCAGCCGTGAGCTGACATTCACTTGTCTCTGTCCTCATTTGCTTTGAGATCCACAGTAGCACGTTATCTGGACCAGCCACTTTTTATGCCTCAGGGGTTTCTTCTTGTTTGGGTCCCATTGTTGGCCACATATCTTAGCGTAACACAGCTCTCCTTTAAATTGCATTGCATCAATATTCTGCCTTCTTGATTAGGTCTATGTCTGGGGGAACTTACTAGGTATAGCACAGGGGGTAAAAGGAGATATGTAATCAGGGAAATTAGAGAAGTAAAGACTAATTGGGTCGCCTCCTTAGCTCCTGTCTTTGGAGGATAGTTTCTGTTAGCCTGGGACTGTCAGTTTTCTAATCTACTCTTAAATGCCCACCAGCACCACTGTCATTTCTGGAGTTTTTATCCACACACATGATGATGTCCTAACTCTGACTGCAGAGCGGAGCATCCTGGGCTGGGAAACAGAGACAAAGAGAGAAAATCTCTGTCATGTTTATAGAACGCTGAGAATGTCTCTCAACTCACCACAGAGGTGAAAACCCTCCCATGCCAAGGGGTCCTGCTAGGACATATAGGAACAGATTACTGAGGGAGCAAGGGGGCACTCCCGATTCTTCCCAAAACAAACAACAACAACAACAAAAAAAAAAAACAGTCCCCATCTGGGATGATTTGGGTATGGATTTGCCTGTAGCTAAGTGTCCAACTAAATGATTTCTATAACCAGTCTGGGCTCGTTATGATATAAAGAGTCAGAAAGCTTAGGTAATAGAGAAAATAATTTGTAGGTTCATTAGCTTATTAGGACTGCTGATGTACCTCAGCTCTAAGAATACCTGTATTTAGACAGGAAGTAACAAAAGCAAAAAATGAGAGTGTGCTAATTAGCTAAAGCAAATTCTTCTTTACCTTCCCTAAACACAGAGATGCCTTTTAAATTAGAACTTGTTCGTTTTTTTCAAGTTCATGGTTCTATCTGTTCTATTGGAAAAGGCACTCCCCTAATTTTCCTAGTAATTTGTTTTATTTGGGGTGTCATAAATCCCATTAATGATTTGATTAAATCTGTAGAGCCTCTCCCAAGGTAAATTCATTTTGCATCAGGAAGTTCTTGAATCCCTGAGGTGAACCCAGTGATCTTAGGTTACAGAACCTTATTTAGTAGGAGGACATCTTTGGTGTACTTATTAAAAAACCAAATGAGGGGCGCCTGGGTGGCTCAGTCATTAAGCGTCTGCCTTCAGCTCAGGTCATGATCCCAGGGTCCTGGGATCGAGTCCCACATCGGGCTCCCTCCTCAGGGGGAAGCCTGTTTCTCCCTCTCCCACTCCCGCTGCTTGTGTTCCTGCTCTCGCTATCTCTGTCTCTGTCAAATAAATAAATAAAATCTTTAAAAAAAAAAAAACAAAAAAAACAAATGAGTACACCTTCCAGACTGTATTTCACCAAAATTACAATAGCCTCTTCCTTCCTACTCATTTCTCCTTGCCATTTATTCATTTTGTGTTAATACATATTGAAGTCCTGTTGCAAAAAACATCAACTCCTAGACTGCAAAAGTACAAAACCTAGATTTACATTTTGACCCCCTTATGCAGATAGAGATAATCTTCTGAAAAGGTATTTCTCCGAAAACATTTTTTATAAAAATGATACCTAATATTAAAGAATGACATCTGTAGTGAAGAGTTATTTTCAGTGGTAAATGGGCCTCCTTTTCCTCCTATTCATTTAGGTGTGCAAGTTGCATCACCAGGATTTCAATGTCAGAATCAGAGCTAGATCAATTTTAAAGTTGAAGGCTTTTCATATGTAATGTATTCTTTTGGGGGGGGGGGGGTTCTGTCACCATCTGTTCTTTTTTTTTATGCAATGTATTCTTAATTGAATGTGTATATTGACAACTCTCAAGACGATAGCAAACTAGAAGGGAATTATTACTCACAAGTTCAATCATCTGGAATTTTAGTTCTTGGTTTGCTTTGCTGATAAAATCCACAATAACTAAGATATCAACCTCTCTCTCTTGATCACCTGCCCCTTCAATGTGCCACCAAAACTGGTTGAATCCACCTACCTCTATTTGTGATACTCTAGCTTAAAGCCTGTCTCTGGATCTCTTGAGAGAAATTCCCAAATTACCTCCCAGAAAATTTTGCTTCTCCATTCCATTCTGCACCCTTCTCCCTGGAATATCTTCCCAAAGCCTCAGTGATCTTTACTTTGTATCTGCTCCTAAGTCGTCAGTGGTTCCTAGTGTCAACATGATCAAGAAACTGGTCCTAGCTTACCTTTTCTACCACCGTCTCCATCATTCTTTTCTGGAGCTATTATTACCAATGGTCTAGCAAAATCTGTCCATTTATCTTTCCTGAAGTATATCTGCACATTCACACTGCTATGCTTTTGACCATGCTTTTTCTTTTCCTAAAATGCCTTTCTGCCACACTTGCACCTGGAAAATTCTTACACAACCAATATGGCACCACTCAAATATCACTTCTTTTTTCATCTTCCTTGATGCACCTATTCCCTCCTCCTCTGTACTAGAATAGCATTAAGATTTTATTTAAGCTCTCTGTGCCTCAGTTTTCTCACCTGTAAAATGAAGTTATAATAATACATAACCTGAAGAAGTTTCCTACAGGTCAAGTGAGATAGCACATGCTCAACTAAGCATCTTCTCTCCTTTTTATGAAGTACTGTCATATAATTTCATACGAAACTCACAATAATTCTTTTAGGTAATTATCCCTATTTTCCCAACTTGAAGATAGGTTAAACTGAGGCATAGAAATATGAATTGACTTGTCTAAGGTCACATAGATGGTAAATAATGAAACAGAGAAATATCCAGATCTTCTGATTCAAATGCCTTCTTCTTTCCAATATACCACATTGGATACCGGGTGATTTCTTATTCTACTTTCTTTCCTCTTTCCTCAGCACAGTACCCTGCATGTTGTTGCCACTCAAGACATGTTAGTTGAATTAAATTGCACGTTCTCTTTTTTTCTGTGATAGCAATGAAAATGCTGACAGTACCGAACCATCTAACACATCACTAGAGACCCTGCTACTTAACATCTGTGTCTTTTAGATGTGACCATTGGAATACCTATAAACCCAATGACCATACTGTGATCTGGCTCACATTCCTTTATCTTGCCTGCCAGGATATTGTTCATCTTTACCAGTGCCTTACTAAAATCAGAATGTACCACATCCACAACGTTCCCTTGGACCATCAGTTGAGGATTCCTTTCAGAAAACAAAAAGTTGAGTCATTTTAACATCACCCATTCATCCTGACTTCATATTGGCATTTGGCCATTTACCATTTTCTTTCTATTAAGTCATCTTTAAAGAATATTTTTCTGGATATTAACATTTTGAGGCTCTATCTTTCTGAAAATTAGGCCAATATTGCTGATATCCTGCCTTCCTATACAACTCCATGATTTCTCAAAGATGGCTAAAAATAAATGAAGTGTTATTATAAGGAGGTCTCTTTGCCCAAGAGGGTAACTGTATGCAGTGAATTTTAATGGTACCAGAAGAAGTATATCTTAGAGGTAAGCCTAGCACTAATGTGAGGGACAATGTGGTAGTGGTCCTTCTCTGGAGATGTCTAAGAGCATACACTAAACTTATCAATTAGGAGTCCTCCTCCTCCTAGTCAATTGTGGACAGACTAGGTGCCATCTGGATGTTTTCCCCAATCTGAGATTCAGAGATGTTCCAGATGTCCAGACATATCGGTACTTCTCCTGAAGCCTTTGCTTTGGCTTTGTGTTGTTTTGAAATGATGACTACAGTATTCCAAACTGCACAAAATGTAACTGTCTTGTCAAATCAATAGATGACTTTTCAGAGAGACCAAAAATTCTGTCAACCCATTCAGGCTTCCAAAGACTACGCATTTATTGCCTTTCAATCAACCCAGACACCCAGAACAAATTGAAGGAGAAAAAAATGTCCAGGGTAGAACTTACAGGCGGAGGTTATCCTGATGAAAAATGCAAATAGAGGAGAGAACCAATAAAATCAAATTTTTAAAATCCTATTA
The DNA here is from genome assembly GCF_011800145.1 of Mirounga leonina. Lineage (NCBI taxonomy): Eukaryota > Metazoa > Chordata > Mammalia > Carnivora > Phocidae > Mirounga > Mirounga leonina. The sequence goes on along the minus strand of NW_023270827.1, from coordinate 2,081,211 downwards.
TCTCTTTTTACTCCCTGCTCACCTCTGCACAATTGCCCATTACAATGTGGATTCCAGTGTCATTTTAAATACAACTGACATTGTTTCTGATCTTAAAGAATTTATTTCCCATTACCAAGGCATGACAGTAGTTCTAGCTTGGGATATGTCATTTCTGCCGGGACTAATCAGCTAGCTATTTTACCAACTAGAGGCATAATCACTAGCCATTCTGTGAAGCGACTGTAAATTCTAAGTATGTCAATAACTGCAGCCCAAGTACGTTGCTAACTTACAGGTACTTCATATTTCATCATACGGATTTTAGAAAGAAGGCAGGAGAAGTAAGAGCATCCCTTCTTTGACTAATGCGAGATCTTTCCAGGTTGGCTTTCTGAGCCTTTGGTAGCTAAGAATAATGAAAGTGATGACCATTTTCAAAATGAAATCTTTGATGCAGAAATTAACAACCCTTTCTGTATCTAATGTCTTGAACTAATGCCCTTCAGAATTATCATCAATGTCCCTATAAATGTATTCTCAATCTGATAATTTTTTAAAATATAATCTCATTATTATGAGATTTTGGCCCAATAAAAAAGTTTTAAAAGGAAAAAAAGATATAATGTGAAGAACTAAGAAGTCAATGCAAACACAGCCGATCGCTTTTTGGACCCAGCACTCGATGTGAGAAATGCCCTAACAGCACCAGCCAAGGCCCTCCATTGCTGTTTCCCTAAAGTCACCTCTTGCTCCAGTGGTCTGAAGTAGCAGATGTGTCACTCCGTACAGATTTCAGGGGCTTCTAAATACCTTACTCTGTTTGACCTCCGTTACTTGAAAACCACCCTACTGGATGGTGATTAAGCACAGAGGCTATGATGTCAGAGAGCCGGGGATTTGGACTTAGTCCTGTCATTTCTGACTCTTAAAGTAAATTGTTTAACTTTTTTAAGCATCTGTTCCTTCTCTTGGAAAGTCCCAGTAGAACCTCCTTCGTGAGGGTACTGTAAAATAAAGTGACATGATAGAGAGAAAGTACTATCGCAATGCCTGACCCCATAGTAAGCATGCAATACATGTCCAGATGTGAGGTTTAATGTTTATGGAACTTGTACTGTGCGTTGATCTAGACAGTCCAAAGTCTTAACTTCTGCTCATGCACCTGTAACTGTGGAAAATAGTAAGTCATCAATAATATTTCGGATTATCTCCTGGAAGTTATATGAGCTCTGGAATAATAAATGATTTCTTCTGAATATAGAAAATGCATTTATTTCTGGGAAATTTCTCCCTGATTAAGGGTCCTGAATATTGATTTGATTTTAAGAGACAAAATATGACTGAAATATGTCATCTGTCCCTTTAACAAAAGAAGCACATACCACATGGTTTTCCTTGGAATTGATTTAGCCTCATGGCAAGACTAATATAGCCCTTTAATGCAAGAAGTAAAGTAGAGGAAGGGCCAATTTGATGTTGTTGATCTCTGGGATAAATGGAGATTCTAGGCTCCTGTAGTCCATAAGGCTCCGTGGTTTGGCTAAAGTATCTGCATACACATAAATTGAACCCTCAGGGGAAGGGAAACTACTGCTGTGGCTTGAACCCAACCTGCACCTCAGAGCTACTATACAACATTCTAGAAGGAATTGTGTTGCCTCATTCCAAATAAGGGAAAATAGCCAGGATTCTGGAGTTTCTGTCTTCTCATGTTGTGACTTCCTGGGGGACAAAGAACTAGTCCCATCTTTCCTATCGCTCTAGGAATGCCCTCCACCATCAGACTAAAAGAATGGCCCTTGCAAAGTGCTTTGAGTTACAAGACTCTTACTTAAACAAAAGAATCATCTGTACTAGCATTTCTCAACCCTCTGCTACTGTGGGTGTGGGGGTCTTCTGAACTACCAGTGGACAATGGATATCTCCAGGTTACCATATTGGAAGCATCATTGATGGAAATGGTTTAGAGAACCAATCCGTATAAGCTATTGCTGGACCGATAGCAGTATTTATACCTCCATTTCAGCAGGGCTTCTGTACCTTCTTTTTATTCTCCCTGGAGTATAGGTTGTCCTCAGATATTCCCATGGGTCACACCTGCATTTCATTCAGATTTCTGCCCTAGTGTCGCTTCCCTCACCACCCCATCTAAAATAGCTCAAGCACACCTTCTGTACCCCATCATCTGCTTTATCCTGCTGCCTTATTGTTCTTCATAGCACTTAACACAATGTCATAAATTTATCTGTATATAATTTGTCTCCCCATCACAGTGTAAGCTTTAAGCTCCCACAAGAGTTTCGGTGACATAATAGGAATTCAATAAACATTCGTTTAAAAATGAATGAACTTGTAAATACCGGTCATTATTTGTATGAAGACTAGAATATATTGCTTCTTTGGGTCATGGTGCTAGTTCCTTTAAAGGGGATTTAGAGATGAGAATATGAAGCCACTGGAATTATATCACTTTTTGAGTTTCCAGGCCCTATTGCCAGGAAGACAAGCTGAAGGTTTCTTCCTTTTTCTTTTAAAAAGGCTGTACTCATGGTTGACATATTCTATGACATCTTTTTCATGCTCTCGTATTCAGTTTTTTAAAAATCAACATGTATTTAACTTGTACCCCACTTGTACCCAATTCTAGTGGCTAGAACTCTGGAAGCACAATCAAGAGTCACTTGATTATTACTTGGTAGTTCTGAATATATTTAACAGTCCTCAACAGCCCCTTGTCAAATGTCCTTCAAACTCATGACTCCTTGTAGAAGTCATGAAAACAGAGTGGCTTACTAGGGGCACACCTGGTGAGGGGTGTCAGAAAATTTCATCCCACGCCAGCACATTGCTGTTTGCTTGCTATGCAACATTGGACAAATAGACTGATTATTCTGGGCTCCTGTTTCCTTGGTGGAAACAAAGGAAACAATTGGATTTGCCTGCAGTGTTCTTTAGTCATTTGCTGGTTGAGATTGCATCCCCTCTAGCTCTACTCTCTACAATAGGGTGAAAACCCCTTGGGACTCTCAGGTGGAATGGAATAGAAAAGTCTGCCTAATCTGGAGCAGCTTCATTCCTGGGAAGAGAGCAGTTAAAGCTGCCAGGAAGTTCTCACAAAGGCCACCCAGAGTTACCAAGAGCTGCCATATTGACTCATAGCCAGTGCTGGTTTGAGAACCTGAAATATTCAGGGAAACATTTAACCAAATCCTTGCCACAAGGGAGAAGAGGTCTGGGGAAGGTTCTGTAATTCTTAGATGAACTTTTGTACCTTGTCCTCTGTAGACACTACGAATAGACTACACTGAGCAATCAAGTGAGATCCCAAGTTGAACACAAGAATAAAATGGTGCTTTGAGAGTAACTCTCTTGCCTTATTCCATGAGCAGTGACAAATTGTTTTTCTTTACTCAACTCAACACAATATGTACTCACCCCTCTTTTTATGCCACATAACACACATTTTATGTTCTTATTAGACTCATCTATCTTCCCCTTTAATTTTTTTTTTTTTTACAATTGGTTTAATGATGAACATCTCTGTCAGCGTTGTCTGAAATGGTTGTAAGTTTCCAGTTGAAAGGAACTGCAATTTTTAACCTACCTGAAATAGCCCTGCAGGTTGAGTCCTAGGTAACATGTTCTTTAATGCTGAATGGAATTAACAATATTATAATTGTCAAATCCTTCAAAGGAAGGTATCATGGAAATGGAAAGCATTCTTATTCTTGAATTGTTGTTTTGGTTATAAGCTATCTTCCCTTTGAAACAGTATTTTTTTCCCTCTCTTTCCACTGGAAAGATCTGGAAAATGATACAGGTGGGCTGAGGACCCAAGTAGCCAGATCCCAGGCACCTTGGTGCGGTGGAGGAATGTTAGGTTCTGTGGATTTGATCTTTAAGACACAAAAGTGGCAGTGCCCAATATGTCTGTGTTCTCAAGCAGAGAGCCCTTAGGTTATCCACAGTGAATTAAAACTTAGAGGTCAACATGAACTGACAGCAAGCCAAGTCAGTAGGTGGAAAGGGAGTATAGCCCGGAACCACTAGACCATACTGCCCCTCTCCCATAGAGTGCTGACAGAAGCCTAAGGCTGGGGAGGCCCCTCATCCAGTCCTCCTTTCCACACGGGTCTCCTCTTGGGAAGGCAGCAGTGGAAGTGTTCCACAACAGCTCACGAGACATTTGGACCCCCCAAAGAAGCTCTTCCCTCCTGCATACATAAATCATACCTCCTAATCATGCCATCCAGTTCTAAAAACTTTAAAAGGATGGTGCTCTGTGAGTGAAAATTCATAGGCACCTGCTCTTGATTTACTTCCTGCTTAGAATAATTTTTACACAGCTGCAAGATCACAGAGTGACTCTGTTCACGGTACCCAACAGTGAGGCTCAGAAAAGAAGGGATATGTTGGATGTTTGGGTTATAATGATTTCGGCTATTCCTCTTTTTTTTTTTATAGCATCATTAGTAATCTGTCATTCTAATAATAATAATTCCCTTTTGACATCATGGAGGTAAGAAGAAATCATCACTGACATCAAAAATGAGGTGATATTTCAGCAGTATTATTTCACTGAAGATAAAATGGAAAGCTTTATTACTCCCCATGCCTTTAAAGAAAGCTGAACAAGGCATATGCTGACCCTAGAGCTTATCTACTTCAGTTCCTTCCAGACTAATATGAAATAACTAATCTTAATTGTTCCAACTAGAGTTTCAGAATGTGGTTTTCCCCCAAAGCTTTACATCCCCATAATGGAAACTTTTTCAAAAACAAGCTTTATCAGATCATAATAAACTGGAAAATCAAAAGAAAAGTCCATTGTAACCAAAAATGATCTCTAGCTTTCATTCTTCAGCATCACCTTTTGTTCAAAGTATTTAGGAATTGATTTCACTCAATCATGCGGTCAATACTGATTGTGTGCCTGTTGTGTAAATACACACTGTACTAGGTACTGGGAAGACAAAGATGGATAAAACAGAGTCCTTGGTCCAGAGGACAGAGTCCAGACTGAGGCAGACACACAAAGAAATGTATGCTATAGTAGAGATATGTTCCAAGGGCAACGGAATGAAGTAAATAATTCTGTCTGGTAGAACAGGAGAGCTTCTCCAAGACAGCATCATTTTAGCCAGCTCTTAAAGAATAGACATGCCCTACAGAGACATTAGAGAACAGAACTCAATGCAGAGGGAACAGTCTTAGCAAAGAGATGAAGGCATCAAGTGCATCGAGCAGAAAGAAATCTGGTCCTTAAGGGAATCAGGGACTGAAGACATCGAATCTCACTCAGTAAATGTAGACAGGAGTAGGAGGAGTCTTCATTTAGTGCAACGCAAACTCAATGGGCTAATCAATGTTCAGGGTAACAGGATGGAGATTAAGATTGTTTCATTCTAACAAAACTTCTTGCACTCATTGTAAGAAAAAGACCCCTATTTTCTACCAAGGAGATCAAGAAGTTTGTTCTCAGCCTATTAGGGTAAGAGAATAAGTACGTGGATTTAAGTAAGTCATTGGATCATTCCTCTTGGAATTTTCTCCATTTATTTTTCCTTCCACCTTTCTGCCTTACCTGAGTGCGGTGATTTTTTTTTTTTGGCCCCTGAATCTTAGATGCTGGTATAAACAGACATTCTGAAAGGAGGAATATGATTTTCCTAGAATCAGTAACTCAAGAAAAAAACTGAAATCTTTATGTATCGAAATCTTAGATTGCAAAATGAATCAGAAATAGGAAGCATCACATAGACCTCAGTCACCCAAGTACTTGGTCTATACATACTTAGGTCTCTGAATTCTTGGAAATGTCTGGGTATTTGGCACAGTATAAGCAAAGCCTACATTTCAGGCAGCCTTAGGTTTCCCTTAAATACAACATTTCGTAAAATCCGTGGCTTTAAGAATGATGACTTTTTTTCTCATTAAAAAAAAAATTACTCCTACTTCAACTCATTTACTTCTAATTCTAATTCTGGTTGGCCATTCAGCATTTCTACTAATAATACCACTAATGTGGTAACCTCTATAAACAGTGTTATCTGAACACCCAATCCCTTTGTTCCAATAAAGCCTGTGCATGTCAGACCAGTTGCAATTCATCTGCAATTAAACAACTGTTCTCAGATGAGAAGTAACCAACGACAGAAAATTCTGAATGTTATAACCATGCAAATATTCAATATTTTAAGTGATATTTTAAAAGTCAAACATAGTATATAACTACCGGCTTTGCGATATGAGCACATTTTCACCCTTTCTCTCCCCCTCACCTGAGAAAATAAAATTTGGTATTGCTGGATTGAATGCTGAATTACTTCTTTAAAAAGAAACTTTAAGCAAATAAAAGGAAGACAATCTCACTCTCTTTCTCTATTTCTGCAGTGCCTGCGGAGGCTTTATCTTTCTATCAAAGATAATATGAAACTTTGGTGTTTTGGGTTGCAGATCGTTAGCTGACTTGCTTTTTATCTGCTTGATTTTATTTAGTTTTCTTTCTCAGACATCTTTTTTTTCCCCTCCAAACAATCAATGCTCTTGATTGCTCTCAAATGCCTCTGCTTCTATCAGCACAAAGCCAGGGTAACCCCGTGGAGTACACTCCCAAACCAGGCAAGAGCCAGTTAAGAGCAGATCTTTTTGTTTAAGTCAGCTCTCAGGATAGAAGGGGAAATCACATCCCCAGTTGGCTCTTGACTTTTTCATTACCAAATGCAGAGGCCAGAAAAGAGAACCCGACAAAAACGGGCTTGGGTATATGTTCGGTTGCTTTGCATGTACTAAAGCAACACAGAGCTGATGCACAATAAACAAACATGCATTATGGGTTGTTTCCAGTCACTTTATAGACACATGCATTCATAAATTTTGATATGGTTGTAAGAAGCCGACTTTGATGGGACCAAACTCACAGACGAGGTTTCGATCGCTGGAGCAACCACAGTCTAACTTTATGTTGACAATTTATCAGCTCTTCTCCGTCAAGGAAAATTGTTTTTTAGTGCTTGCCTATTAGCAATCACATGCATAATATGAAATTGAGTTTTGGGGAGGACGGTCTGCCATCTGTCTTTCTGATTTTTTTTTCAGCATTTCATGATCAAGTTCAATTCTCTGTGTATCAGAATGCTGTAAAACAGGATTCACCCATAATATGGGCACTTAGCAAGAAAAATGGGCCAGATACCAATGTTATCTTATAACTTGCAGACTTTTAAAAAGGAAAATCATTGATACCCCAATCTGTGCGTTATCTTTCCAGTATACTTCAAATTCTGTCTGCCTCTCAAAGCCAACTTGGGTATGGCTGGTTCTTCATAGAGAACAGTTCATTATGGTGCTTTGAAAAGTGTTAAGACGCTTTTATAAAAATAAAAATTCAAAGAGAAAGTGGAACGTAATGTGAGGTTAAGAAAATGGAGCTATAAAGGATTGGTGGGAAGAATGAAAAAGATGTATTTAGTTTCCCAGTTCCAATATGCTAAGATTTTTATCAATAATATTGTTTTTCTGCAACAATACCTGCCTCAGGGAACATCTGCTCTGTAGCTGTCAGGATTATACTTCTCAAAATATGCTTAAGATGATTCTGTTAAATTGATAAAAAATAGGACACTCTGCAATGTAGAAGGATTGCTCAAAAGAACATTCCCAAGCCTTTCATGTGTAACTGCATTTGTGTGGCAGGGCATTTATTATGCTATAAATTCCATCACTGATTTTGGCCAGTTCAGATTGATTCTGCAGTAACTGTAAGTAATGAACCTTCTAGAGTCAAGGGGGGAGGAAAGGAGGAGAGGTAGCCAATACACACATGGCTGTGGAAATACAAATTGTAGGGTTCATTTAGGCACAGCTTTTATCAGATCATGCAGCCAATACCCTACAAAGCAGGAAAATATATATCCCGAAAAATCTACAGGTTCCTTGACCTGACTCCGAGAGTTACGACAGGCAGACAGAGGAAAACAATTCTTAGGGAAAGGAAGCAATTTATCTTTCCCTGAACCTTTACTTCCCAAACTTGTTCCTTCTCATCTTTTTCCACATTTTTCCATCTAAAGTATGGGCAGCTGTCCATCCTACAAGAGCAACAAAATATGGAGCTCTTTTCTTAGGGAAAAGTTAGCCATCCCTGAAGGCTGGCCTCCCTCAGCCCCCAGGACCTAGGACTGGATGGACCCTAAACCCAGAGGAAGCTCTCAGGGGTTGGGGTGTGACTCTCATCAGTTCAGACTTTTGTAAAGAGGAAACTCAGTTATCCTGGAGTTGATTGCTGAGACTAGTAAGACACTAAGGTAACCAATGAGACGAACAGCAGGAGAAACACCACTTGGGGTGCCCCATGACCGCCATCCCCCATCCCCTACCCCAGCCCCATGACCGCTTCTCCTAACCCCCCACCCCCAACTGTGGTGGTGGCTAAAGAAAGAAGGTGTCAATGAATGAAGCCAAGACAGCAGTAATCTGCACTGCAGTAAAGAAGTACCATCTAACGTTACAGCGGGGAAGGGGGATTCTGATATTCTTTCAACCTGGGCACTAGGGAAATGGGCAGGATGTGGGAGATGGAACAGCGTGATTTGGGACTGTGGATGTCAGCAAAGCTAGAGCAAAGTAGAGAGACTTTGGGAGGGAAGGAGAAGAGGAACATGAAAGACACATTCACCTATTAGGGAGGCCAAAGAAATCCTCAGTTCCTTCTTACCCGGCTCCCTTCTCCTCTCTGACCTCATTTTCATGGAAAGCTTAGGAGCAGGGTAAGGCCCAGAATGTTGGATCTGTGGTGATAGAATGGGCATAGGGGGCATAGTTTCAATGGAACACAGGTAGGCAATATTTTGTTCCAGTCCCGGGGTTTGTGTCCCCATCCCATTGAATTTTCAAAACTACAGAGGCATGAACAGATCATCCAACTCCGAGAATGGCAAAGCATCCTCACTGTTCATTCATCCTCAAGAACAAATACCACAAATTTTTCTGATATTCTGTCCCTGTGTTCTTTTCCCTTTCCCTCTTGAGAATCATAGAACCATAGAGCTGAAAAATTCATAGATGTGGTATTTGAATGTTATGAGGTAAAGCTGACAGAATGGACCATCTAGGGCCTCTTGAAATAGGTACATTTCTCAAGGGGCCATTTGTTTGGGGTAATTATTAACTGCCACAAAACCTCTTCTGTCAGAAACCACAGATACAACAGGGCAAGTCTTTAGATATGGGCACCCAGAGTTAGCCAAATGGGGAAGCCCAGAGCTATTGGAGTGGGTACTGGACAACACAAGTGGGGTACTAGGCCCAGAATGGACATTTCCAGCTCCAGAGGAAACCTGACAAAAGCTTCTTGCTGTATGCATCCCTTGGTACCATTAACATTATTGGAATTCACCATCAGTCACCCCTCCTGACATCTTCCTGGCCTATCCGGGCACAAAGTGAAGAGGAAGACAAATGGTTTCATACAGAAGAGATGCAATATCCTGTTTTGAATCCTTTTTTTAGAAATGAGTAGGGATAATCATGAGTTTTAGAAAACTGTGAATTATTTTAGCTCCATTCGAGGGGAAGGACTTGCCTCCGAATCATCTACAGCATGCCACAACACTTATGTGACTTCTAATTTGGTTCAGTCTGTTATTTCTTGTCATGTTGGAATGTGAACGTACCATTTAGAAAATCAGAAATATTAAGAAGACTAAACACTAGTGAACTTCCAGAGCTGGGTGGAGTGTCTTCCAAAGGTCAGAGAGGAGATATAAAAATGGGACTGTAGATAGAGAGAAGCATGATTATATGTCTTTCCAAAATAACTAGACAATTCATTCGGCGTATTTATGACCAATTAAGACTACCACAGGGTCAATGTGTTGAGTTGTATAAAAATTAACCATTAATTAAAGAATACAATATTTGTACAGAAGTTGATTCCCACATATCATAGGAATCTAAACTCTCCCCAGCTATCAACTATGTGGTATTAACTGTTGTAGCCCAATAGAGCTACCAAAGAGAAATTGGTAAAAATTATCTGTAAACTATTAAAAGCTGAAAGTAATCATTGATACAGATACTTATAAGTGGTTTTTGTATATATAATGACTAATATATAAAAAAAATCACGTTAATGACATTTTTGGTGACTTGGTAGAATGTACAGAGCCCCGGCCTTAGAATCAACAGATGTAGGTTTAGCCCCAATTTCACTCTTTGGTTTGTATCTGACCTTAGGAAACTCATTTAACCTCCTGAGTCTGTTAAAAGAGAGTAAGTGCCTCTTCTGAAATATCATAGTTATTGTGAGGTTAATGTAAGATACTATGAGTGAAAATGTTCTGTAAGGTCTAAGTCTCTGTTAATATCCAAGATTATCTTTATTGGATTACAACTGTAAAATCTGGGACTTTAGCATTTCAGAAGATACTGGCTTAGTTTATGTTTATCACTAGAAATTGATCTTTTCTCCAGTTTATTTCTGTTCTTGGTGCATATATTTTTGTGAAGGGAATCATTTTTAACAAGCTTCAGATTACCTATTTTATTTCTGAGGAGGGCGAAGGGCAGAAAGTTTGTTCATAAAGTAAGAGGAAGAAGGTCACTAGAAGTTACCACCGTGGCTCCATCCCCACAGTGAAGTGTGTGGGCTGCTGAGCAGAAAGGATTGCAGAGTGGCCATGAATCCATGGTGGATGGGCATGAGGAACCTCTTAGGACTCCTTGCCACCGTCACTCACTTTGGCTAATGTTAAGTCTAATGTTTATATTGGCCAACTGTGAATTTGGTATTATACTGTTTATTGATTGAAACCTTATATAACCTTATTTGCATTGAAATAAAGTAATTGGTTACCAGACTCAGTAATTAGTAACATAGAGATTTTAAGTACCTTAAGGTATAAATGGTGTGTTTTCTTCAGGGCCATGATGAGCCAAACGAAATGGACATTTTCTATAGTTCCAACAAAAGGGCATCTTAAGTATCCAGTGTGTTCAGGCAGTAACTAATAAGAGTCTGATCATTACTTATGTTCTAAAGGCAATTTCATATTGAAAGCTTTTTGAAGCAGAAGGGAGAAGGGTTTTAGACTGCTCAGGTGATCAAAATAGGAACTGAGAGTGGCGGAGATAGAGTGTGGTCTGTGAAAAAAGAACACTAACTTGGAGGAACATCAAAACTACGTTTGACTGTATAATGCCAAACAAACAACGTCATCTCCCTTAGCCTCCAGTTCCTTATTTAGAAGATGGATAGGCTACTATGTGCCCTACCTACCCCAGAGGCTGTTATAAGGATCAAAAGGAAGAAAGTTCAGGACTTTGTGAGCTCTCGTGCAGCAGGATGAATGGAGGGTGTTCAAGCAGTCAGTCATCGGTTGAGTACCTCCCACAGTCTGTGCCCTGTGTGGTATACTGGGAAAGAAAAGACATTCTGTGCCTCTAAGGAGAAAGAGGCAGAGGCAAGAGAGAATAATCCCAAGTAGTACATGCCTAGTATTGATTGGGTGTAGAGACAAGAGTGGGAATTCAGAGGGAAGAGGACGGCTTTGGGCTAGCATGGCCAAAGAAGAGAAGAAGGGATTTGACACAGATCCTGAAGAACAGATATTATTTTCACTGAGGGAGGAGGACAGGGAAGGAATTCCTGACCTAAGAGGTGGTGCAAGCAAAGGTATTGAGAAGGTAAATGCAAGACAGATTCAGGCAATGGTGTGAAAAGCATTTGGAGTGTAGGGAGGGTATAGAAGATCAGGTTGTAAAGACTGGGACTCAGTTGTCACAAGACTTTCCTGAAAGCTAAGTGGTCTGGAATTAATTCCAGGATTAATCAAGGTTCTTGAATAGTAACAATAATAATAATAATACTTTATGTCGATAAGGTGCTGTATGTTTTCAAGGTTTTTTTAAAAGCACTGCCCCATTTGGTTCTTTCAGCAATTCTCTAAGATAAGCATGGCAAGGATGATCGTGCCCACTTGAGACGTGGGTAATGGAGCCCCAAAGAAGTCATGTGGTTGCTCCAAACTACACAGCACGTAAATGAGGGATGGGAGTCCATGTAAAGACACTGTAGGAAGATGAATCTGGCAGCAAAACACGGGATAAACTAGAGTGGGGAAAAAAATAAAAGAGACCAGCTAGGAAGCTGTCCACCAGGCTGTCCAGACGTAAGATTTCAGTAGTCTTTACTAGTGGAATGGCACCCAGAATGAAGATTACATCAGTCGTAAGAGATAGGGTAAAGGAAGAATTCCCAAGCCTGACGACTGGCTCTAGAAAGTGAGCGGCAGAGGATCAAAGACGAGTCCAAGAGAAGTGAGGCACTCAGTAACTGACTTTAACCTCTGATGCAACGGAAGGGTTACTAAAAATAAAGAGAGGTCCAAGGTACAAGCCTGAGTAACTAGCTGAACACTAGCTATACCCACACACTGGTTCTCTATCCTCACCTGGACAGGGTGCTGGCCATTCCTCTGATTCACCTTCCTATGTAGCCCTGATCACACTCTCCTTAGGCCCAGACAGGTGGACTGTGAGCTCCTTAGTAATTGTGATGGTCCCAGTGCCTGGCACAGAGCAGTGCCCGGTCACAGTCAAATTCGTATCTATTTAACGAATAAATGAATGAGTGAATGAATGAATGCCCTCACAGTTTTCTTCTAAAATCTCAGGTCAGGTCCTATACCCTTTCCTTGAAAAGCCTTCAGTTGTCCCCATAGGTCTATAAAATAAAGTCCTAACCCCTTTGTATGGCATTCAGAGCTTCCCGCCATCTAGCCCACTTTACCTATGCCAGCATTTCCCACCTACTCCGGTGTCTCTTTGGACTCCTCTCCATTCCCAAACACAAGCAGCAGTTTTGCCTCTCTGTGCTTTTGTTGATAAGAGGTCTTTGATCTAAATGCCAATCAAATTCCTCGTCTGTAGGAATTCCGCTCAAATGCCGCCTCCTCCAAGCCCCTCTCCACCTGTCTCATCAGGACAGTCCCCCTCGTCACTTCCCCTGCACTTTGCATTTACAGGCCTCATTCATGGCTTGGCTCACACATCCATCTCCCTGACAGGTTTGCCCCCACGGGGCCTGGCAGAAGGGTGGCACCTAGGAAGGGTTCAAATGAAGGAAAAGAAAAATGGCAAAAGAGCTGCTCTGGAAAGAAGACGATGAACTGCATTTTCACGTTCTCTGATAAAATTCACTGCTTTGGTACAGATGTCTCTCGGTGAAAAATCAAATCCATGTCAATGTTGTACATTTTTGCAAAAAAAGCTGCTTCCCTTTGCCTGCCGAGAGGTTTACTTTACTTTAATATCCAGGTTTTTCGTCTTCCTTAGTCAGCAGGAACAGCCCATTCAAACAAAAGGAAGAAACTGACATATTTTGGATTGACAGATGTCAAGGGACACTACCATCTAATTTCCTTATTGATTAATTTGAAGGTAATTTCCTGGTAACCCAGGCTTCCAAAAATGTATTTTAAGTGGCATGTTGGTAAAAAGAAAATTAATTTCTCTGTGTTAAACTTGCCAGCTTTTGAATTAATTGCATGAGTCTAACAATCAATTAATAAATGTTAAGCAAACAAGGGAAAATCGGTCAATTAAAAATGACAAAATTGATTCCGAGGGTAGATAAACCAAAAGACTGTCAGAATGCTCACTTCGAAGTTTGGATACGCTGCCTCTCTGTACAATCTACCTCCCACTTTCTACACAGCATTCAAATTGCTGAAGCTTTATTATAATTTCTTATAAATAAATTACCACCTAAGCTTTCTTCACTGCTTTAGAGGGATTAAGGAAACCAAACATAAACAGCAGTCCTCCACTAGCTACAAGGAGAAGGTCATTGCTTTGGGAAAATGTGCCACCCACCGTATTCTGCAGAAGTGTTTTTGAAAGGGAAGCCCGTGCAAAGTGGGACACCGTTCTCTAAATGTTTGCCAGCGCTCTGTCGGGAAGAAGCTCTATAGACTGCCTTTCTTTCTCCTGGTCATAAACTCAGTCAAAGATGTCCTCCAGAGAGCAGGCAAAGTGAGGAGTGGCGGGACCCAGGGAGAGTGCGTGCCTTCTTAGAATATTCAGATTGAACCTTCTCAAACACAGCACTCTCTGGGCTCTCACATTTGGGGCTGGACATGGCCTAGGGCGCATGGATTTATTCTCCTGGCCTGGATTTTGAAATTGGCTCCCTACACTTGAAAAGGTAGACGCTTTGCAAATGATGTCTAAAGCGAGTATACAAAGGATAGAATTTGTCTCGTGAAAATACCTGCAAAGGCTTTACAACTGCGCAGGGTTACTGTTGGTGTTTACCTGGCCCGCCGTGCTTGCCTTTAGTCCCACTCAGGATGGGTTTTATCAGAAAATAAGCCCATTGTCCTCTCCCACGTGGACTAAAAAAATCAGGGATGAGAGCATGCACATCACTAATTTCTCCATTTTGCCAAGGGCACTTTTCATAACAGATATGTATAAAATTTCTAGAACTATTTATATTTTAGCAAATAGAAGATCTCCAAATAAAGTGTGAGAAAAAAAAAATGACACTGAAGCAGTGTGTTTAAACTTCTACATCCTACTGAATCTTCCCTTGAACATTGACAATCTCTCGGTCTTAATATAACCAAAATCAAAACCCCATGCACCAGCCCTTTCCATTTTAGTATATGGCACCATCCTCCATCCTGAGGCTCTGGCCAAAAGCTCAGGAGTGTCCCTTGAGACTGCTCTTTACCTCAGACCCCACATTGAATACATTAGCAAATTCTGGCATTTCTGCCTTCAAAGTGTATCCACAACCCAACCACTTCCCACTATTCCCTCCTGAGCTACCATCACCTCCCCGACCTGGGCCTCTGCAGAGGCCTCCTTTCCTTGGCCTTCCTGCTTCCACTCGGGGCACCAGAGTAGCCATTTGCATCAGCCAGAAACATTTATCAGATGTTAGCACTCCCGCTTGGGCCGTCCTTTTCATCACTATATCCCAGAGCCTAGAATAGTGCCTGGCAATATATGAACTTCAGTGATCCTTGCTGAATGAATGAAATCATGTAGTTTGGGCCAGGTACACAAAATGCTGCAGGGGCATCTGGATGCTTGGGAAGCACCATCTGACCAGGGAGAAACCAGCAAAGAGGAAAAGACCTGCCCCTGAATCTGAGTCATCCACACATCTGCCATTCCACTGCTCACCCTCCTCCTCCTTTCGAAAGTCTTCTGGAAAAGGAGATATTGGGGGAGTGGGCTAAGTTGGCCCGTACTGCCTAAAGCCTCTCCTTTGGGGTTTCTGTCTGCCTAAACTAAAGTAAGCATAAAAAAGTCAAGTGCTGATTCTAGTTCTTTTAAACAGTCGCATACGTACTTGGCAGTCATGATAGCACAAGTCACTCCAATAATCAAAAGAATCATTACTTGTTTTGCTAAAATCCCAAGGAAATCGCTCAAGATGTGATATTTCAGCACTAATGAGGTTGTGCCTGAAGAAGTGTGATTTTAATTGTGATAGATTTAGAGAATCCATCGCAACACTGCGGGAGAACAGCATGCTCTTCCCAGTTCCAGGGAAAGGGCATTAATATCTCATGTTTTTGTTTTATTTAGTCTTCTCTGGCTGTGTGGAGAATCACCTAAGGTGATGGTAGTGCTAGTAGGGACTACATCAAATAGAACCCTATAAAGAAACTTTATTTTCTCCTCCCACACTATAAACAGAGACTGCACAACACAGGAATATTTGTCTTGAGTTGCCTTACAAGCTCCCAGATTGATTTGCTTTGCCACTGACGGTTCTGATCCTGACAACCTTTCCACCACCTTCCATCCTCCAAGGGTTGAAAGTCACCACTTTAGTCCAGTGGCTCCCTCAGCCTTCACACAGGCAGACGGAGGAAAGGGGTTTCTGCAGAACTCTCCTTCATTCCCAAGACCGATCTGGCTTGGGCGTGAAAAGCTCCTGGTGGAAGTCTGCATATGAGCAGTGTTGCTGATTACTTCATTAGAACCCTGCGTGCTTCGAGAGCCATATGCTTTCAAGTTTCTTTAAATGGTATTAGGGAAAAATATCCTCAAGGCGTTATTTTTAAAGGGGACTTCAAACATTCCCTGAGAAGAAAAAAAAGTATAGCACGTTTGAACTCCAGGGGGTTGCAGGAGAAATCTTACTTAGCAAGACTGAAAATGGAGCCCTCTCTTCAGTCTCAGGGGGAAGTAAGGGTTGGTCACAAGCAGAAATAAATTTGAAACGTGGACGGAGGAAGATGCAGAAAATCTCCAAATCCTTGAACCCTTACCATGAAAGAGCAGAGAAGAGGACTTGAGGAAGGAAATTAAAAAAAAAAAAAAGTTTTTGTTCTCAAATTCAGTGGAATACAGAGAATTGAACGCTCCCCACATATCTTGCAGAGTGCAAAAGGCTGCAGGTTCTTCCCATTTCTTCTACATAGGAAAGACTTCTAAATAATCCCCCCTTCCTGTGTTATGTGCATTCAAACATATTTAAAGACCTGGGAAGCAAGGCTACAGGTAGGGGTAAAGCTCTCCATTTCGAGTTTCCCTACAAATGGTCTGCTCCAGAGGTCAAATCAAAGAGACAACGCTTCTCAAGTTTAAACCCTCCTTTTCTAAATAGATCCCAACCTGATCTCATTTAATGCATTGATATCTGGTTTCTTAGGCATTATGGTTGCAGTATTACATATCAAAAGGACTCTTGAGAAATTCCCTCGAATTGATAATTCTAATTTCTTATGTATAACTACTCTATATTCACTCAGAGGACGGCTGCATTGTATGCTAAACCATGAATCGTAGAAATTGGTCCCTTTGTAGGGAGGTTTGTATTAAATCGAGATGCTCTCTTTTTTTTTCCCCCTGTTTGTTCCCACACTTCAGTTCCTGGTGTCAGTTTGTATTTGGCTTCTTGAGCATATTAAAGTTTTTCTAGTGCTTATGATGTTCTTGCCAAGAGCACACTTGCAGCAATCTGCACTAGAACAGTCTTTGTGCCAATTACTTCAAAAAGTATTCTTTAAAATAAAAAGAGGGAGGGGGATTTTTTTTTTTTTTTTTTAGGGAACTTTCAGGTTATAGTGTGATGGTTTCAATTTTAATTTTTGAGTCAGTCTTCCTGAAATGATGGCTTAGAGGCTCTGAAATGTGCATCTTTGGTTTGTTCTCTCTCTCTCTCTCTCTTTTTAAAAGCCTTCCTACAAAATGGAAGTCCTGATAAAGATAGAGGAATAGCAGGGGAATCAGGAGGGTGGAAGAAACTGCTGTCGTTGCTGACACCACACCCTCATCTACTTAAACAGCTTCGGGAAGGAAACTGCTAGAAGCTTGTTAAAGAGTTTCCAAATGTGTGTCTGTAAATGACTCTCTCTAATCATGGCTGAATAAACCAAACGCAGCAAATGAGCTGGTGACAGGCACAAAAGTCACATGAGTGTTTTGAATCACATATGCTGAGTGGATAATAACCCATGTCAGGGCCATGGGGTCTTTTGAAGGTTAAAATCCTAAATTTGATCGAGTCCTTTATATAGAGAGATATAAGTACCTATGGGAAAACAAAAGAGGAAAACGGAAGGGAGTAGGGCCACCGAAACGCACGATCAAATAGGAGAAGAGGCGTTGGGCAAGAGATGAGAGGACCTCGCTTTTCCGCCTTTGCCTGCCACTAACTGGCTTTTTGTCCTTGGGCAAGACAGTCACCACACCGATGTCCCTCTCCACACGTGAGATACAGGAGGGTGGCTTGAGGCAGACTGCAAGCACCCCCCTCTCCCCCCTGCCGCCAATCTCCAGCGTGCGGTCTTTCTGGGATGTTGAACACAAAGAGGTTTGGTCACAGGTACAGATCCATTCTCTATGTAAAGAGAGACGTTTTGAGAGGCGTGTCATTACCAGAAAGTACTCTCATGAAGGATGAAATTTAGGATTAATTAAGGCAGCCTTCTAGAATATTAGCTGTAGAGTTTAGAGGGCAGGTTAAGAGACATTTAAGAGAATGACCTTTGCTAATCAGTGCTCAACACATAACATCTAGGCCTCCCAAGGAATAGAAACCAAGATAGCAGAGACAGACAGTTATGGGAGTTTAGGGCTTTGAGGATGGGTCCAGGCTGCGTGTTTAAAGATTCTACAGACACAACGCTAAGGAAGGGTCTCAGCGGCCATGTAGGGAGGCCCACTCACTTTCTCCATGAAGAAATGGATGTAGAGAAAGGAGGTCCTTGCACTCAGACCCACGGCAACATGTTGCTTGAGTGTACCAGGTGAACTGAGGAATCTTGGCTTCAGTCAGTGTGGTTTCTCACACATATTTGGGTCTCAAGTGCCCAGCTTAAGAGAATGCTCTTTGTTCTTGCGTTACTTTCCGAGTCCCACATATCTACTGTAGCCTCCTGGGAGGTGATCATTTTTAGGTTTGATCTTTCAGGAGTTTTATGTCTGAATTTGGGGAATATTGGGGTTTTCATTTTCTTCAAAAATATTTATGACCTATGTATTTGCTTTAAAATTATGTAATTATCAGGGGCACCTGGGTGGCTCAGTCAGTTATGCATCTGCCTTCTGCTCAGGTCATAGTCCCAGGGTCCTGGGATCGAGCCCCGCGTCCAGCTCCCTGCTCAATGGGGAGTCTGCTTCTCTCTCTCCCTCTGCCCCTCCCCGCCTCATACTCTGTCTCTTTCTCTCTCTCTCTCTCGCTTGTTCTCTCTCTCACTCTCAAATAAATAAAATCTTTAAAAAAATTAAAAAATAAAATTATTTAATTATAAGAATATAATCATTAATACTTGTGTGCTTCCCCCTTAAAGAGATGGTTGCTGCAAAAACATATCAGCTCTTGAGACCACAAACTTGCCCTTCCACAAAGGCCAGCCCACCCATCTACACGGATAACTGGAGTTCTGCCTCCTCAGGAACCGAGCAAGAGAGGGGTAGCTGACTCCTATGTATAAGAGCTATTTTTTTCTAAAGGTTTTCCTTTGTTATCAAAAATACAGTCATTTCTTCTTCTGTAGACCTTCCAATTGGGTGGCGGGCATAGAATAAAGCTGGCTAAACATTTTCTCAGGCTGGCAAAGAGCTCTCTGGAACTGCTGTCTTCATGCAGAGAAGCACTCGGTCTGTGGTACACAGCTGTCTTTGGACATTTGTTGCAATTTCGAGTGTCTATGTATAAACTCTGCCAGCAGATTCGAGAGAAACAAAGGCTAAGGAGACTAACTTAGAACAAGACTAGTTGTTCGACTCCAGAAATTTAAGTAAAATGCACGTTCAACAAAATTGTTAAGCAAAGATCATAAATAGAAAACATTTCATTTATATCTTTCCCAGTAAGAGTTCATGGGTTCTAAAGAAACTATATAATAAGGTATGGTATTGGGGCAGGGATGGGGCAGGGGTAGGTAGGAGTAAGGAGTAAGGAGTAAGTAAGTTTCTATTCCTTATTAGTCATGGGACTAGTTCTGAGTCTTTTTTTTTTTTTTTATGCTGTTGGAAAAAAAAAAATTGCAGTCTGTTACATTGAGAACTGCCTCTCCACCTTCAAGGTAGTGTTACTAAGCCATGAGGGTCCTCTCGGGTCCATGAGGGCTGATACCCCCTCCTCCATGTCAAGTGATAGAGGAATAAAGAAGTTGCCCTCTACAGAGGTACAATGGTCCTCTGTCCTTCTCTAGGAGACTTTAATAAAGTAACTGAATCAAACAAAATTTGATCAGATGTGTATGGTTCAGCCTTCTTGCTTTGCCCCTTAACAATTTATCGAGGTGTTTCTACCCATGGTCCTGTTTTATTAAATGATATTTGAAGTGTTCCACTCTCTGAGAAAATGTGGTTTATGTCTTTGGCATACATTTACATAATCTTGTTAAGGAAATCTCTCCAGCTTCAACTATCCCAATAAAAAATCTTATCTCTGGTAGAAGAAAGACTGTTTTCTCCAAAGGGAGCAAGAAACAAATATGGAGTCCAGACACATTTTGAGAAACTAAGGCTGTAATTATTGTTATATTTTTATGTTATGTATTTGAAGTTTGTTAAAAGAGATGGATGAGAAGTAATTGTTATGTGTGGAGGATACAGTCACATAAGAAAAGAATGCTGTAGCTAATGTTTTTTAAATGTGGGTTTTAAAAATAATTTTTTATATGTTGCCTTGGAAAATATTTCTACATTAAAAAAAAAAATCACTGAGGGTGATAAATTACCAGCAATCTCTCCGCTCCCCACCAGAGCCATCAAATTAAGGGTTAACCTCTCAGGATTGCCCTGAATTAATCAGGAGCTAAGCCAGGGGCAGGCTAGGCGAGGGGGAGGGGATTGGCAGAGCTCGACCCCCCCACCCCCCACCCCGGCCCCAAGAGGCTTTGCAGCCCACTGTGGCGTGGCCACGGAGAGAACGCAGACCTTTACACAAATAAAGGAGCCTTGACACGGCTCCCAAGGCTGCTCCCTCGGGCAGCCCTGCGCACAGAAAGCACATCCTGATCCCGCAAGAGCCTAGGGTTCCTGCTTATCATGCACCAGTCCTCCATTTTCAAAGGACCAAGATAAGGGGTTGTGTTCTATAGAGCAGGGTCTTTTATTCAGTCCAGATTTAACCATAAATATATGTTCGTCTTTCTTCACTCACTTAGGAGGCAGTCTGTGATCAGCCTCTAGGTCATCTTCATTAAGATCTCTGGATTGGTTCCGCTCTTTAGATAAAGAGGACGCTGCAGGTGGATGACCCAGTGCGTGGTGAATGCAGACTCCCAGGCCCCTCCCCAGATTTAAAGAATCCACCATTTTGGGGGGAGAGGGGCCTTGGAATCCACCTTATCAATAAGCTCTTCAGGTAATTCTTGTGCACAAAATGAAGAACCACCAACCCTAGAGTTTTGTTTATTTGTTTTTAACATGAATTCCTGATACCAGCATTAGGTGTTTTGGGCTTTCTAATTTAAAGGACAAAGTATGTTTTTCCTCTTGTACCAGACCCATTTAATTGTTTGTGTTACTTGTGTGAGTTGACTTTATAACTGGAGGAATGCTCATGCGTAGGCTTATATATGAGTTTTCCTTCAGGACCTTAGAATCTCCATGAGAGTAGAGAAATTAGCCCCAGCTTCCTCCCTTCCTCTGCTTTCCGTGGTCAGAAATGCCCTTGACCTTTCCAGACTGTCCACTTCCTGAACCCACCTTCACGGAGTCTTTTTAGGAGTCCAAGCAAGCATCTGACCAGCTGTGTTCCAGTTATATCCCTCCTCCCACTCACCTCACTGCCATTCAAACCAAATGGAGTCCCTGAGAATTAACGCTTGCTAACCGTAGCCCTTTTATCCAAGGACTGGCTCCTGCCAGGGTTCCTCTTTCTTAACTTTGGCCAGGATGCTTCCCAGGTACCCAGCCTCCCCTCCTCCCTTCTCTGCCGCCAGAGCCGCCCTTAAGTTGAGCCCATCTGAGACCCTCCCTAAGTTGTTGCTAGTCCTCTAGCCTAGCGTGCTGAATCCTGCACCCAGTATTGAAGATCCCTGATCTTAGAGGAGTTCTTGGGGACAAACTCCCAGAAAGCCTCCCACCACTGTGTGGTTCCTGAGCTGATGGCCATCTAGTTGATGAGGACATTCCAAGACCACCTCTCTTGTTGCATCCCGCTTGGGGCCCTGAAAAAGGTCTGCATTTTCACCCCCTCCCTGCCACCACCTCATTTTCCCCTGAATTTCACCTCCCTGCAAATCTCACCTCTGCCTTGAGGAGTTACACCTTCTCCCTCGTCTGCCTTTTCTTATCCTCAGTTGCTCAAGTCCCACTGTGAATTATGACAAAGCCTACTAGAGTAGAATCAGTTTCTAGAAATATAATCTGAGATTCTGGAAAAGGAAGGGAAATGGCCTTCTGCTGTTCTGCCCTCACAGAGTCCAACAGTACCTCCTCCAGCACCTCCTATGAGCGCTCTTCTCTTCTCTGTAGAGCTCACCTCTCTGGACAAGTACTTGGTCTCAGCTAAGCTTTTTTCTTGCTGTCTTGTTTTTTGTTTTGTTTTGTTTTTCTGAGGGCCTTGTGCAAAGACCAAGGTGGCAGGAATCAGACAGGACAGAGAGACCTATTCAAGCTGATTCTCCAGCCCTGAATATGGTCTAAATCCAGGAAACCCAATCCCTAAAAACTTGCAGGAAGTCATTTATATGAGGTTGATATCCTCACACTGGTTTAGATTAAGTTGTTATGCTGTAGGCTAGATGTTTAGGTTCAGAAGACCTGGCTAAGCCTTTGCCTTTCAGCAGGTTGGGGGCCACCTCAAAGCCCCCATCACTTAAAAATAATTAGCTGATTTTCCCACCTGAGCTAGTGATTTGATGATCTGTATGCTAAACCAGACTTCTACAGGGGAATAAAAGAGAAAAGACCAGAGTGCCAGAAGGAAGCTTAATTTTTAAGGTAAATTTGGATTCCCTTAAAGGACAAGTGAAAAATCTCTGAAGATGCTCTAAACCCAGGGAATCCATAGTTTTCTCATGCCTGCAGCTTTTTTTGTTCCTATTTGCCTAGCCCTGTTCTCTACTCTACATTATATGTGGAAAATAATGCACATAATACTTAGCATTTCCTTTTGATAAAGTAAACGTTTCATATTACTAGTACTGAAATTTATTCCCAAAAGAATGGAGAATAGCTTCCAGATGTATTTTTCTGTCACAGACTTTCTTTCCTTAAGTATTGACAGAGGGGAGGTTTTATCAAGGTCTTTGTGATGGGCTTGTTTATAATGAGAAGATATTAGTGGAGCACATCTAAGTGTTTATCACTAACAGATGACTGAAAAGAGCATATGGCAGGAAGAGAAATATATATTTGTCTAAGAAACGTGGCTTGTTAACACTCCCACACTCATCCTAAACTCTGTGGACATGTACTTACGGCATCATGCGCATCCGCTGGGTGTATCAGAAGAAAAAGTCAAGTCATGATTCCTTCAATATGGGACTGTCAGATAATGCTAATTTGGACATTTTTATCAAAGATGGTAGGATTGCAACTCAGAAACCCTGCGCATTCTGCTTCACTGTGGCTGGCATCTGGGCAGTGCTGTGTAAGGGGTTTGGAAAAATACAGGCTTTAGCATTTTTGTAGAGAGCTCTTTATGATAAAACAAGAACAATGAGAGGAAGTGTGAGGATTGAGCTCTTATATAAAATTGAGCTCAAGGGCAAAGAATCTCTTAGTTCAGAAATCTCTTTTGAAGAATGTCTGTAGATTAGATTTAGGAGCAGACTAAGATGAACCTTTAGAACACAGAGGCAGTTTTTACCTGGCATTGGCCAAAATCAAAACATTGTTTCAGCTCTGATATGACCCATAAAACCCTACTGATTAATTTTCATCACTCTATATTTTCTCCATTGGTAATTCCATTTACCTCCTTGGTTTTAACTATCACAGGGGGTAGGGGGGGACCACCTTCCAAAACTATTCCTTCAACTATCATCTCTTATGTGTCCAACTCCTTTTTCCAGCTCTCCCCAAGAGACCTTGTCCAGGACCTCTCCAAGCTGCTCAGATACAAAATATCTACCAGAAATCTGTTTTGTCCCTCTGTCAGCAATTCTTCCATTCAGTCTATCATCATCATCATCATCATCATCCCATGAAACAGGCACAAAATCATGGTGCTTCCCCCCAGGTCCCATTACTGCTAATTTCTATGGCTTCTGCCTGCCATTTTGGCCCATCTCTATCTCGACTCCTGCTCGTACCAACTGAAGTGCTCCTGGAGCCCTGGGTGTTCCTGATGGATTCCCTTTTATTTGTTCTGGCCCTTTTCCTTATCTGGCCCTTTCACCATTCTATAATCCTATCTATGTCAACAATTTATTCTAATGCCAGTTTCATATAACCTTCCTGATCCATTCTCTCAAAAGTATTCCCTACCTATCCTGAACTCTCCAAGATTTTACTCTGTATCTTTCTTATGGTGCACACTAGGAACTTAACTGAAATTATATTTGTGAGCATATACACTGTATATCAGTCATATATGTAGGCACTTTATATACATTTTAACTTAATCCTTTCAGTAGCCCTGTAAGACCCAGAAAGGCCCCTACCCCCAGAGATCCTCATTCTACTGGTCTTGGGTACAGCTTGGACATGGGGACTTTTTTTTTTTAAAGTAGGCACCACACCCAGCTTGAAGCCCAATGCAGGGCTTGAATTCATGACCCTGAGATCAAGACTTGAAATGAGATCAAGAGTCAGTCACTTGGGTGCCTGGGTGGCTCAGTTGGTTAAGCGACTGCCTTCGGCTCAGGTCATGATCCTGGAGTCCCTGGATCGAGTCCCGCATCGGGCTCCCTGCTTGGCGGGGAGTCTGCTTCTCCCTCTGACCCTCCCCCCTCTCATGTGCTCTCTCTCTCAGTCTCTCTCTCTCAAATAAATAACAAATAAAATCTTTAAAAAAAAAAAAAGAGTCAGTCACTTAACTGAGCCCCCCATGTGCCCCCGGACATGGGGACTTTTAAGTACTCCTGGGGTAATTCCAATGTATAACATGGTTGAGAATTGCTGGTTTAACACCAAACTCATTAGCCAGATATTCTCCAATAGTAGGTATCACCTTTGAAGCTTTAAAGAACAAACAAATGTTAAACCCCAGCCCAGTCCTACCGAATTAGAATATCTAGGAGACAGAGTCTAGGAATCCACATGGTGGTAAAGCTTCACAGGTTATTCTGTCACATAACCAGGATGGAGAACCATGGTCTTTGTCAGACACTGTATCATCTTCCCATAGTCCTATATTACAAGTAATTATACATGTTTCCTCCCACCGTGTGATCTGTAAACTCTTTGAGGACAGATGTACATTCGAGTCACTATGGTCTGCTCCCTCGCACCTAGCAAGGTCCCTTGCACATAGTAGGTTTTAGAAACTAAAGCACCAATATTATGTCCTTTGATGAAGAAAACAAAGATACCTTTTTAAGAAAACAAAGATACCTTTACACAGTACTTCTTCTATGCTGAGTTTTTAATCTCTACTATACTGACCTAGAAAGTCATTAAGTCATTTCGGTTCTCTGAGCATCATATTTGCATGTCTGTAGAGTGCCAGGGCTAGGACTTGAACTCAGCTTTTCTGACAATACTCTGGCCTCTACACCTACGCCTTCAAAGCAACTACAAAGTGAAAAACTCAACTATCTATGTGTTTGCATACCTGCTGTCAGATGTGTTTCTAAAATTTGAATATAACCTGTCACATGGGTAAAAAAAATCTGTTTGCATTATGAAATGGATTTGGAAAAATACAATAATTTCAACCCAAAAATTAAGCATGGAACTAAATAGATAGCCCCTTTCTTCTCATCAATCTCAACCTCCCTCACCTCCAGAGGTACCTACAAATAGACAAACATACCCTTTGACATTTCTTGACAGGTCAGTTACTGCATTAGGGTTTTTTTTCCCCTTCATCTTAGTTTGTACTACTTCTCAAAGACTTTTCAAATAACCTGAGCTTCTGGTTATAATTGAAATCTTTTTAAAGATTCATATACAGGGCACCTGTGTGGTTCAGTCGTTAAGCGTCTGCCTTCGGCTCAGGTCATGATCCCAGGGTCCTGGGATCAAGCCCCACATCAGGCTCCCTGCTCTGAGGGAAGCCTGCTTCTCCCTCTCCCACTCCCCCTGCTTGTGTTCCCTTTCTCGCTGTGTTTCTCTCTGTCAAATAAATAAATAAAATCTTTAAAAAAATAATAGGGCGCCTGGGTGGCTCAGTTGGTTAAGCGACTGCGTTCGGCTCAGGTCATGATCCTGGAGTCCCGGGATCGAGTCCCACATCGGGCTCCCTGCTCGGCGGGGTCTGACCCTCCCCCCTCTCATGTGCTCTCTCTCTCTCATTCTCTCTCTCTCTCAAATAAATAAATAATCTTTAAAAATAAAAAAATAAAATAAAATAATAAAAAAAGATTCATATACAGTTTACTTAAGGTAGTAAATTGATATCTGGTGTAAACTTGTGATATTTCGTTCAATATGAATATGAACATGCACATAAACATAACAAAGTTGAAATGAAACTCAAACAACATCTAGAAACCTGGATTCTAGGCTCTTTTTGCCATTTCTGAGCTAGGTGACTTTCGGAAAGGAATGAACTTTCCAGAAGTCTCTTTCCCACCTAAAAAAAATGAAAGGGAGAAGGACCTAAGATAGACCTCCCAAATTTTCTTCCAAATTTGAAAGTTTATGATCCCTTAAAATAAGAAGAATTAATTTATTAGGCTTTTGGTCAAGATTAGTCATCAATCCTGATCCACTACTCAGGTGATATTTTAAAGGGCAAACAGACTTATAATTAAATTTGGACACTTCTTCACAAGGTAGAAAGTGTTCACCTCCACTATCTCTTTTCATTTTCATAACATACCTGCAGAACACTCCTTATTATCCCCATTTCACAGAAAAGAAAATTGAGATGCAGACGGTTGAGTGACTTGCCCTGGGTAACAAAATCAGAAAATAACAAATCTAGACCCCTGGGGACCCAACTTTTGACTACCTTCAGCACCTCGATGGCCACAGGCAATGCTGGAGAAGGGGGCCCAGGTAAACCTGACATGCAGACAGCTCCCCCCAGTAGCCTCTGCACCTTCCCAAAATGCTTTCTAGCCCAGAAGCCCATAAGTTGCTTTGGAATAGAATACCAAGTGAGGATTTATTTATCATATCATTTCTGAGTGCGTATTTTCTTGAGCATTTATAGATCTGTTTTTCCAAGAAGCTGAGCGTTCCTGATAAAACAAGACAGATAATGATAAATGAGCATCTATGTTAGCCTAGCTGGGAGGAGGCTGAGGGACTGTTAACACCCCTCCTGTGAAGTTAATCCCATTTCTTTTAGCCATTTCTTTATTAGTTAATGAGGTCTTACAAAAATGTGTGTCTGTGGTGGTGTTTTAGCATCCTTGCCTCTAGGAACATTTTCAAATATTCATAAAGTCGCTCCTCTGACCAAAGCCTAAAGCAAAGGTGCATTAAGTATGAATTTTAGTCAACTTCAAATGTGGGTGGTCACAAAGCTGCTCCTGAGATATCCCCTCAATAATCTTCTTCATTGGTATCTCCAGATCTGCAGCACTGGGTGCAAATGTGAAGGGGAACTTGGAAAAATGGTATTATTTAGGACACCAGGACTCCGAAGGGCAGCCCCGTAAACTTTGATCCTACCTCTTGACTGACGGCAGTGTGGCTTGCTTTTGGAAAACTGAATAACTTAAGGGAAACAAAAACAAAATGAAAAAGGAATTACCAGTCAAGCCCCTGGGAAGGAGAGCAGAGGCTCGTTGTTATTGCTCCTAGGAGGCCAGAGACCCACTTCCCACTTGAGTTCCTTATGGCAAAGAGGGAACCATCAAAAGATGGCTTGATGCTCAATGGTGCATCTTTGGAGAGGCAAACCAAAGGCAGAAACTTGGTTAACTACTAAACCAAGCTCCCTGGTATGGTGAATCACAGTGATTACATCTACAACCTAGTTTTGGAGGGTCCTCCACCCCATAGCATGATCCTAGGAACACAGCTAGAGTACACACACAGAGAAGACACGCATGCACGCATTTCTGACACCCTCCTCCCCTGACTCATCCACACACACGACTTCCATCATCTCAAAGCACACAATCCTTGATGTTTTTCCACCCTTTTATGATTTTGTTTCCTCAAAACATCCCTTCAGGAAGTTGACATTATGGCTGGCCTTCTATGTGTAGTTTACAAGCAAAGGGACTTTTTCAAAGGGCATCTGTAAAAATACCATTTCAAATGTGTGAAGAAGATGAAGCACTTCTGTTTGGTTCTGGATGGCTTGGACTATCTATGGTATACTTTGCCTAAGAAATGGAAAATAACAGCCCAGCATTCTCCCGCCTGTTTCTGCACAGGTAACCAGAATAAGCCACCAAAATGGTGCAGGTTTCCTGATCCTACTTTAGAATGAGCTCGAGGAACAAATGATAGACCAAAGTCTTCTAACCTTCAACCCCATAGGGCAGTGCAATAAATCACTGGTAGCATGGTAGCTCAGTGCTTTCTGACACAGAATATCTATGCTCAGAAGGGCCCATCCATGTCATTGCCACTAAGACTTGTATTCAGTGGAGTCTCTTGGCCTTTTTACATGATCAACACCCACCCACTGAAGGAAAGCTCTGGGCCATAATTCTGAAATGAAATGGCCATGTAATCCATTCAGTACAGATATGGTGACAGACAGACATCATCCCTTAACAAGGGCAGATAATGCAAACATTTCCTTTTCCAGCTCATTGCTCAACTTCCTGGTCATTTTAACCGGTTATACACTTACAATGTTAAGAATAAAAGAAAAGAAAAGAAAAAAAGGGAGAAAAACAGGGAAGGGAAAGAAAAAGTCCTGAAAATAGCAATTGCACAGTAATAATGCTGCTTTGAGTAAAGCTCAGCCTATAATATTATTTCTCTTTTGTCCCTGCCGTGGGGACATTGAAGGCACTTTGACAGCCATTATGATTACAGAAGATACAAGCTAATGTTGGTTGTTCCAGATGTAATTTTACAATTTCTCAAAAGAAATACTGTTACGTCCCAGATGCAAATTTGACTGTGTCCTGTCCTTAATGTTCTATTACAGGTGATTCACATAACAGGCCGGCTACGACTGAGGGTGTCCCTATCCCACGGGAGGACCGTTCCCAGCCAAATCATGGGTCTTGTGGTTGTGGCTCATGCCCTGCCTCCCCCTACGATCAATGAAGTCAGAATTGATTGCCATATGTTCGTCACTCGAGTAAATATGGACCTCAATATCATTTACTGTGAAAATAGGTACTTTGTTTTTGTTCTCATTTCCTCTGTTGTCTGTTACACATTGGTGAAGGCTGGTGTTTGCAGCAGTCTGAAGGATTTTACTCTCCCAGTGAGGCTCATTATAAATCCTGATCTTATTTTTAATGGCTGCTTGGACTGACACCAAACATGCTTTTTATTTAAAATTTACATTGCTGTCCTGATTTACATTAGGGACAAAAATGGAAAGGATTGGGATACCCAGACATCCATATGCTATAATTAAGACATGTTTTGGCCGAGAAACCAAGGAGAGAGCAGGGCTGAGACGCTCTTGGCAAAATTACGCCATAGAAGGTATCTCCTGATGCCTCAGTCAAGCCCACTTCCTGACTACTATACGGGCCCAGCCTCACAATGGCCAGTGTTCATATAGGCATTCGGCACATTGCCTTAGCTGCTTGCCGGGCTGCTAGGACACATTACTATGGACTGGATGGCTTAAACAACAGACATTTATTTCTACATACCTGGAGACTGGGAAGCCCAAGATGAAGGTACAAGCTAGGTTCCTCGCAAGAGCCTACTTCCTGGTTGCAGATAGCGGTCTTCTTGCTGGGTCTTCACATAGGGTAGACCAAGAGCGCTGGTCCCTTCCTCCTCTCATGAGGACACTAATCCCATCATGGGCACTCCATCCCCATGAGCTCATCTACACCTAATTACCTCCCAAAGGCCCCACCCCCTAATACTATCACATCGGGTGTAAACACTTCACTTATGAGTTTGGTGGTGGGAGGGACACGTTCAGTCCACAACACATGTAGGAAAAAAAAAAAAAGAATTTGAGGCCCCCAGAGGGAAAAGGATGAAAAATCTGCAAAACTATTAAATAAAACTTTGTAATCCTGAGGATTCTGCTTTTATAAATTAAAAAAAAAAAAAAAGACTTCATATAAATGACTTGACAGTCCTTCCTTAACACTGAGCTTTGATAAAAGGACTTTTTAACCTCTGGTTTAAAAGTTCACTTTTTCCATTAAGCACAAAGCAAGGGACGAGGAAATGGGACAGTGCCCCCTCAGACCTTTCACCCACAAGTCACCAGCCCATCATCAGACCAATTTGAAGAAGAGAGAATCACGGGGCACGGGGAGAAGAGGGATGGGGGACTGTGCACAGGGCATGGGGAGAAGAGGGATGGGGGAATGACACGGGAAGGAAGCTTCCATGGTATCATCCATGTTCTGGTGCCACAGGCAGAATCACTGAGGCCGTTTTGAGAGGGTGCTTTTGTGGCAGAGATTATGGTCAGGCATGAAGGCAGCATATGTTCACCGAGCCCTGGTAGTGCCTGCAGAGGCCAAATGGAAGAGCAGAATGGTCAAGCGGCTCGGGTAATCAACTTTTCCGGGGCCTAGCCAAGAGGAAGACACCCATCATCTGCGTTCAGTCCACTGGGAAGCACTGAGGATGTTGAGACCAAGTTAGAAATGCCTACCGTTTCCGGGCTGGAGTGGATTCAGAGGAAGGAATTCACCAGGAGAAAAAGACACCCACCTGAGCTGTTAGTGTTCCGTGGGTAGAAGATACCCTGAACCCGTCACTCTTATTTAATAAGTAACTCTAAATCTATTTTTTCAAGTTTTGTTGGCATTTCTTAAATTTTTTTAGAAAATAGACTGTATACTTGGGTGTGTGTAAAGTATTCTGGAATGGCAAAAGAATATCAGGAAAGACAACCAAAATGATTAGCTAGGGTTAGCAAGTAATAAGAAAGATAGTTAGCATTTGTTGAACACTTACTACACACTCGGCAATGTGCAGAGCTCATTATTTACATCATCTCCTTTAAGCTTCAAGACAGTTAGTTCTGTGAGATGGGTGTTGCCACTGCCCCTCCACACCCTCAGGCAATTTCAGTTTAGAGAGAGGGAGCGTAAGTGGTATGCCCAAGGTCACAATTTTGAACTCGAAATGTGCCAGATTTTTAAAAATCAGGCATTTAGCTACACGTGGGCCTTCCTGCATTCCTTGCCGCTTTTTTCCTAGAGAAGTCAGGCTAAGTGGTAAGGAAGCAGTCAGACTAACCCCTGAAGGGGACTTCTCGTATCTATGCATCCATTAAAGAACACAATTCTAGCCCACAAAGCTGTTTATTCTGATGAAAAACACAGAATGCTAGAGATGGAGCTCCAACCCAGGGAGGCAGCTAGAAAGTCTGATGACCTATGGCTCTACCTCTTTGAAAACATATGTAGGGCTCCCTTGATTTAGATTTACTACCATCACTCTCTCCGGAAAAACAGAGCCTCATCTGATTTACCTACGCCCGGTGACTGTCCCATCCCAAAACCCTCACTTAATTTTCATTCCTGTGATCACAGATGATTAATTCTGCTTCATGGACCTGAGTGCCTTATGGTGCCACTCCAATAATTGAGATCATTTTCTGTGACCCACTTTAAGCTTTTTCTCTTCCCTTAAAAAAAAAAAAAAAACAAGAAACTGTTTTCCACAACCCCTTATTAGCCAATACAATACAGCATTATTTCCCAGCTGAAGATGATAGAAGTTATTCTAAAAGGACCTGTGTTAAAAGTAACTGCTTATTTGATCTGAGGAAAAAGCCTACCCTGTGTGCCAGGCACTGTGCTACGTTCATTTCATTTCATTCATTAATCCCCTCACCAACCTCTTAAGTTGTTTTTACAGATAAAGGAACTGAGGCTCAGAGTACAAGGTGCCATCAGGATTCTGATCCTGATATAGGTCATCAGACTGGTCTGGGGCTTTCTACACATATATTAAGAGGTCTCTGGACACTGAGGTGGTCACATTTGCCACGGTAACAGGCTCCGATACATAGGAATGCTTCAGATGTTTTGAAGGATTTCGTTCCAATAAAGCATAAACTGAAGAACATCTTCCCTAAAGTATGTTTGGCTTTTTCCCAGAGTCTATTATTTAATTAGGGAATTGCTAACTAGAAACATAAGCCCTCTCCTGGACTCTGCAGACCATTCTTCTCCTCCGCATTCCCTAGGATGGCCACGGACAAAGCCGACATCATCTGGGGAGCTGGTAAATTTCAGAAACACCAATGAGGGCCTTTTAATGACATCCTGGTCTCCTCATTTGCAGAAAGGGGGTGGAAACTGTGCTTGGAAAGCAGCTAATAGTTTTAGGAAAACACCAACTAATCTGCTTTGTACCAGAAAACCATGGGGTTATAAAACTCTTTATATTGCCCCATTTTTGTCTCGACTTACCAAGAATTCTAGTTTGGCCAAAAATGTCATTTAATATTTAATATTAGACATTGAGAAATTCACTCCCTGGGTAATATAATTTAATTATATTCCACATTATTCTGGTTTGGTTTGGTTTGGTTTATTTCCCTGCCTTGAGGGTCAGATTGAACTCTCCAACCGTGGTCTCATAGGTTTCTGAAACATGTCATTTCTAAAGACTCACTTCCTATTTGGAGATATAAGCCCTAAGAGATAAAAAGCACGGGGATGGTAAAGAGAATAAATTAAACAAAAGATATATCCTATTTTGGACCGCCCAAAACCAATCTGTACCTGGACGGGGAGGAGGATAATGAGCATGTTGACGTCTTTGTGTAAAGCGGGCAGATTCCCCCAACATGTTTTCCAATTTCTGTTCTATTTTTCTGTGCTCCTGCCCGAGGACATTGACGTCTGGACAATCAATGACACAGGCTTACACACACACGTACTGCCGAGCACAAGCCTGCAAGAGCTGCTGAAATGGTTTAAAAGTTTCTGTGTGGAATCCACCACAAAGTACCAGTTAAAAGGGCCAGGAGTGAAAGCCGAGCTCCCAAATGACTAAGACTGAAAAAGATAATACCCCCAGGCTTCTGTATGTCTCAGCATTTAAATTATATCCCTTGAATGCCAATTTGGACATTGTGCCAAGAAGCAGTTGAAGCTCTTTTTCATGGAAATACCCAATAGAAGACCAATCTGTTTAAATGAAAGGTGTCTCTAATCATTTGGTATCAACATAACATGTTTTTATTTTATTATGTAACCTCGCATTATCTTGGCCTCTAATGAGGATCTTGCATTGTTACTGCTTCTCCATAATTTCATGGAATTATGTTGTCCAAATGTGTATTCTGATGCCAAAAAAAAGAAAAGAAAAACCTGTCTCATTATTTACACACGGTTGCTGGATCTAGCACATTTCCTACTTTTGAGAAAGTCCGATATCAGTTAAAGAAATGATCTTCTCTATCCGTAAAGGGCTTTCCCTCAAAGCGCCACCTCCTGACGGGTACCCCCAGGATAATGAAAACTGTAAGGAGACTTGTTTCTCAGTCATTTAACAGTTTCTCTACTCCCCCCTTCCCCTTCTGAATTCCAGCCTGTGTTCTTCTCTCTGCAGGATCAGCGATTATATGGATCTGACCCCTGTAGACAT
The DNA here is from genome assembly GCF_011800145.1 of Mirounga leonina. Lineage (NCBI taxonomy): Eukaryota > Metazoa > Chordata > Mammalia > Carnivora > Phocidae > Mirounga > Mirounga leonina. The sequence goes on along the minus strand of NW_023270827.1, from coordinate 2,047,959 downwards.
TGTAGGGAAGAGATGCTACCACTTCATCCACGCTGAAGATGTCGAGGGCATCAGGCACAGTCACTTGGACCGTAAGTACTTCCCGTGTGTGGGAACAGCCAGGCTGGGGTCACCTCTCTCTGATGCTTGTTTGGTTTCAGTGCTGATTTTTCCCTTCCTGTCTCGTGCACACATTTGAGATGACTGTCAGCGTGCCGGGAGAAAAAGAGACGGAAATCACTTCAACTCATGTTGGAATTAGATCGCAAGTTAGAAGTCAGGCCCAGAAAAACTGCTGGATCTTTAGGCCCTCGGCCGGGATTCTGTGGTCTCTTGTGCTCTCTCTCCCATGAAGTGATGGGGGAACCTCTGCCTTAAGTGCTTTCTTGACCCTTTCATTTTCTAGAGAGCGAGCTCCACTCTGAAATTTGTGGTCTCTGTGTCAAGATATATGTGGGAGAAGACAAGTTCAAATAGACCAGAGCCTATAGCCATTCCTACTTGACTGACCGCACAACTGGGGCCAGGGGGAAGCCAGGGCCCAGGGCCAGACCACATCCGCTCTCAAAGGCAGCGTCTCTTCACTGTATTTCTGGAAAGGGGGTTATTCCGAGGAAGAGATACCACCATCTCCTGACTCCCAGGAGGGAGAGAGACTCATCTCAGCTCTTTGAGTCTGATTCCCAGCTCCTGACTCACAAGCTGACCTCCGAGGTGCCTTTTTTGGCAGGAGGCACCGGTGTGCGGGACCCTCTTAGGAAGAGGCTGCCCCTTTTCCAACCAGAGGTCCTTTTGATGACCGATCAGTAGACTCTTCTTCCTAAAAGATGAGGGCCCGACGTGCTCATCTTCCTAGAAGGTTCTAAACCCGGTTCTGAACCCTGGTTCATGCGAGGCACCACAAATGAGAGACTACAGCTTGATGGTCAAGCTTTCCTGTAGCACCACTAGCCAGGTGCCCTCTGTATTTACTTCCTCTCCCCTTTCTTGCCAGGCCCGAGGAGAGCCCTCTCAGGTCTTTCCTGCTCTTTGCAGGTGTTAGCTCGTTTTAAACTCACATCTTCAAAAGCATAATGCCAAGACAGTCAGCCAGGCAGAGTCTCAAGGTGTGAGCATCTTGTACTGTTTTTTAACCCTGCATTAGCACCACTGACATGGGACCAAGGCCAGTGTCAAATTTTGTGTATATCATGTCTCTGGGAAAAGGCTGCCTGCGAGGCTGCTCTCCAGCAAACTCTACTCCCAACGCTGAGTGCATGCCTCAGTCACCAGGGACTTAGGGACCACACTTGTTGCTAAGAATGAATGGGTGTTGTGCATTGCAGAAGCAGATGGCTCTTCAATTAACTGGGGGGAGAAAATGATGCTGTTTCCTGAAAAGAAACATCAGGTTCTTTGTAGCTGGGGATTTAGAGAAGATGGAGGGAAAATCGGGATCTTTGGAGGAAGCTCTGAATATATTTTTGGACCAATATATGCCAGAGATCCAGGCTTTAAAAATGAATATATTATCTTTAGGACACTGTCACAGACCATGTGTGTGGGGAGAGAAGGGTGCTTTTTCATTTTGGAATCTTAATTGAGGTCTAACTTCAGAAACCCGGTGCTGACAAAAAAGAACTATGTCATCCTCAGTTATTACTTGGAAAACGTCATGCTATCTCTCTGGGATTTGATTTACAGCTTGAAGAAACACAATTCCTCAGGAACAGTGAGCTAGGGCCGTTCATTTCTTCCCATGAAGCAAAGGTCTCCAACAAATATGTTTGATGCCATTCTTTCCGATCTACTTTTATCTCATTTTCAGTAACCAGAATAATTTGAGAGTGCTGAAAATAAACAACTCTGCCATTCACTATTGTGCTAGTTGCCTAATTTTTCTGGTATTGTGCCAACTAATAAACAGAGAAGATATGCTTTTAAATTCTGTGATTTTTTTTTCATTACTTGATCTTGACATACTGGCTATTGCTTTATGATTTAGCCTCCTAACAATGATTGAGTTCACTCTTTCAACTCATACACACGACTTCTAATTTTAAGTTCTTTTAATAACCTCAAACACATGAAAAACAAATAAAATGAGCTGATAATTCTGCACAGTAAAATACACTTCACATATTTAGCTATCATGCTGTGGAATAACTCCACAATGTCAAGTAGCACACAATTAGTAAAACTGTAGGGGGAGGAAAAGGAGTGTTTTGATCCTGAAGAATTTTGATCCTAATCAGATTGAAATTTCAACGTTCTTGTAGTGCTTAATATCTTCAATCACACACACACACACAAAAATCAAGCCAATGCCAATGTCAGGTTTTGCATTCTGTGACTGAAATAAAATGCTAAAATATACGAATGCATCTCGCTTTGTACAATAAACATTAGCATCATTATAAAGTAAGATTGAGTCTAAAATTGTGTGATGGAATGTCTGATGTTTACCTAATTCTCAAACCAAAGCCAGCCCAGTAACAAAATGACAGCGCATGTAATAAGTCTTGGTTGTGTAAACACTGGAAGAAAAGGCAAAAAGCCAGCACAGCATCTTGCTTGTCCAAAGCCCTAGGCTCTGACTGAAGGATGCCTCGACTGTACCTTCTTGGCAGGAGAAGGTCATGGTGACATAGAATCAGCTCATGACTAAGATAGAATTCTAAAACAAAGGAACGGTTAAAAAATGAACCACATTAACTATTTAGCTCTTCTTCCTAGAGCTATTGGCACAATTCCTGTTTCTGTGCATGAAAGACAGGTTTTAGCCATCTGATAATATTTCTGATATTTTGATATCTGTCTTATGCTCCAGTTTACAGATAAAACTTAAAAAAAAAAAAAGACTCCATAGTCTTTGATAACTCAAAATGCTATCTTTATCACTTATATCTTTTTCCTAGCATAGGCATCTGTAAATCCATAGATGAACTTGTCTCTAGAATAAGAAAAGTAAAAGGGAATCTCAGCTGCATCAGGAACTGACAACTTTCAGCAGTTGAACCAAGAACTTTGGACCATTCACTCTCCCACTAAGTTAACATGAGACGCCTGATAGTTCACTGGCTTTCAACATAAAGAATCACTAAGAATCGCATTATCTATACCAACATGGTGGGTGAGTGAAATTATACTGGGATTCTAAAACCAAGGGGGTTGCAGGACCTCTTCTTTCACACTGTGACCAAAGACCTCTTTGATTTTTCTTTTCCTTACGTCACCGCCCTGGAGTCATTGAACCCAATTTCACTGATTCTCCAGGCCGAATTCACCCAATCAACATTTCAAGGTTTGAATTTTCAACTACTCATATAAGCAATTATTTGAGCATCTTGGGCTACCAGGCTCCAGTTCTCCATTGCTCAGGAGGTACTGACCTCCAGATGACCAGTCAGGTCTCCCTCGAGTCTGATGCCCCAATTAGCTCAAGCATTCGACAGCCACACAACCGTCTACTACTCTACCTCTGCTGGTAGCCCAAATATAGAAGGGCAGACCACGAATGCTAAACCAAACAGAGGAACATGTTTTGCATTTCTCGTTTGTCCCTTTTAATCCAGTCTTTTGTCTATAGAAGTTGCTGAATTTGTCTGGAGATATCCCCGGGGTCCTTCCCAGGTCAAATGAGCAACTCTCTAAAACCTAGACAGAGTGGCCAAGGGAGATTTCCCTTCCCTCTATAATGTTGTGATCCACTAGCAAGGCTCGAGGCTCTGCCACTGTGGGACTTTCAAGAAAAAGGAGCCCGAAAAGCTAAAAGTGGTAGCAGTTTTCCCTTCCTAGGACCATACCCAGGATGAGGAAATTCTGCAAGAGTTATTTCACAAAGACAGAAGGCCTTGCAGCTTGTCTGTGAGATCTTGTAGAATTAAAAAACGTGGCCTACCCAATATATTTAGGGGATGTTAAAAAAAAAAATACATTAGCCTCAGCCTTTATTTCTTAATTACAAAATTTTATCCTTCTTAACAAAAGTCATGCACAGCTACCTGGCAGAATGCATTGCATGCTGTTTTGCATCAATAACCCCTCCGCTTCCCTCCTGAAGGCGTCTCATCGCCAAATGCAAGCCGACTGCTTAATGTAGGACTAATTAGTATATCCCCCTTCCAGTCTGCAGGCCCTCCATTGTAATTCCTTCCCAGCTCATTTTTTTCCACAACCGAGCATCAATCAAAGTAAGTGCCCTGCCTGCCTCGGAAACACAAGATGTCCTCCATGCATTTGTCATCTGCCACGCAAACAAAGGGGGAATTTAATTGTTGATCTGGGTACGCAGCCACTGCGCACCGGAAAGGACGCTGCGGTGGGGGGAGAGAGGAAAGTGCAAAGTTTGGTGGGTGGGCCAAGTGCAAAGAGCACAGGGAACTTCTTTCTAGTCTCTGATCTTAGCCTTTTTCAGGGCTGGGACTTCGGGGATTTAGCCGCAACCCGATGATTGGCTGGACTTTTTCCCAAAGCAAATGAGTTTTTCATCTTCTTCTGTATGAATAGGAAAATGCCCCTGAAAGAAGGTACACATAACAGCTACCATGTCAGACTGTTTTCAGAAGCCAAGTCAGCCCACATCGTGTGCCTGTCCATTAACCAAAAAAAAAAAGATTGTCAAGTCAGGGTTTTATGCAGAAGTGAATGACCAGTATTCTCATCTTTTTTTTTTTTTTTCTTCCTTTTTGGGAGAGTACTGATTTTGGCTTTTCCAGGCTAAAGGCAGGCACACAGAGAACAGAGACTAGCAAGGGCCTATCAGCTGAGTGTCCTTCCTCCACTGCATTACAGAAATGCCTACCCCCAGCTTAATGAATCCAGACCTGCAGTTAACAAGATCCCTAGCGGACTCCCATCCCCGTTAACGTTTGAGGACTGACTTATACTAGTATTTCGAAGGCATTCTTGTATATGAAGTAAAAGTAAATACAAACTGACTAGCAATCTTAGGGAGCTTCATATTCCCCTCCAGTTGGATGAATTCTGTGAATACTAGAAAAATATAAGTAGCGAATTGACTCTGAGGGTATCTCAGGCAGTGTTCCAATGAAACGAGTATGTGATTACTTGATAAAGAGATGGACTTCTTTACAAAGGTGCGAAGTTTTGAGTGGAGTGGAGAAAGCTAATAAAGTCGAAATAGAAGTAACAGTCAACTCGTAAGCAAAAGGAGGTCTTTCATTTTTTTCCCCAGGTGAATATTTTTCCATGTACTTGTTGCATGTGTGAATACAAACAGTAACATTTCCCCTGTTCAAGTTCACCTAACATATGTGAGTACTTACTATATACAAAGCTTTGTGGTATTGCAGTAAGGTTTGAACAATAACGAAGATGTGGTCTCTACCTTCCAGGAGCTTACATATTAGCAGGGAAGATAGCATGAAAATAGCCAATTTTGAACAGGTAGCATCAAATGAGGACTATTGAGATGAATAAAACACAGAAATCCCAGAGATTGGGCAGGGGGGCGCGGGGCAACAAGGGAGCACTGACAAGAAATTCCAGAGGCACCACATCTGCCCTGGACCTTGAAAGAGGATGGCAGGAAGCCACAGTGGCAGGAGATGGGCAGAAGTGCAGGGTCAGGGACATTCCAGGCTTAGAAGAGCGTAAAAGGACACAGAATACAGCAACACACCATCTTTCCTCTCTGCCCAGGAAGTAAGCTGGCACTTCGATGGGACGGATATATTCTAGTACAATCCGAACGTGGATCCCTGGGCTTTTCCTTGTTCCTATTTCAGTTAGTAGCTGCTTTTATTATCATAATAAGGAATACCTGATATTTGAGAGAAACTAACCCCCATTGCTCTTATAAAACATGATCAGAAAAAAAAAAAATACTTCTAAGACATCCATTTTAACCTAAATCAACCAAAATAAAATCCGTTCCATCACTTCTTGTACTTTATACGAGATTAAGAACAAAATGCTGGTATATGTTTTGTAACTATTTTCCTTAAAATGTTGATTTAATGACACCTTGCCTATCTCAAAAAAAAAAAAAAACCTCAAACTTTTCCTAGTTTAACGCAGATGAGGGGCATAGGGACTTAATTTGTGTATGTGTTTAGAATACAATAGTTTTCCCAAAAATTTAGCGTTAATTAAGGATCAGGTCATTTGAACCTCTTTATGAACTCCGCATCCCCTCTGGCTTCCTAGAATTTTTGGTGGAGCACATTGACTAGAATGCATCCAGTTCCAAGTGACAGAAAACCCAAGCAAAAAGGACTTAAACTTCCTCTGTAATTGTCTTCAGTTTCTCTTCATGATCAAAAGACAGCTGTAGCACTGCCCATCACCAGTCCCTCACAAGACAATGTCCAAAGTCAGGAAAGGGTCAGTCACTATTTGTGTTCATTTTTGAAAGAAAATACTTGTCGCAGCCCTCCCAGATAGAGAGCTCCCCCCCCACCATGTCTCATTGTCCAGCATTTCATCAAGTGACCAAGCCTGAGCCACACACTGGATGCAGTGACCGTGACTGGCTTAAACAATCAAGGCTTGTCCCCCCTGGGACTCGGGAAAGGTCCCTGATCCAGGAAGAAGTGCTAGAACGGCTGCTCCATCCCCACCATGACGACTGCAACTCACACTGTCACAGGATCTCTAGGAAAGGGGTTCAGAGTCAATCCTAAGAGCTCACAAGGAGGACATTTTCTTCCTTTATCCTTCTTTTCCCTTCTTATTTTACCTACGTGAGAAGATGAAGGTTAGCTGAACCTATTTGTGGTCATTGTTTCATAATATATGTAAATCGAACCACTGGTGCTGCGTGTTTAAACGCACACAGTGACGTATGTCAATTATTTCTAAATAAAACTGGAAAAAAAAGGAATAGCTGCTCAGTGGACAACCAACAGTGACTGCTACCTGGGAGAATCTGACCCGTTTTTACAACAAAGTCTTTGGATTTCTGAAAACCTACACAACAGGTGAATAAATGACATTTGTCTGGGCTCCTTTAAATATTCCTGATTTTGCCAAACACTAGTTTCTGTATACCTATGCCCACCACTTATATATTTCTTGCTAAAGATTTTCAGTGGACTTCATAAAATGACCTCATCCAGAAACACAGGGTCCATGAGAGACATAAAATAAATCTGAAGTAAAGATGCAACCTCATCCTTCTACCTTTTTTTAGTTCTCCCTACATTCCAGCTTAACCTTGCCCAATACTTCATTTTTTTTTTTTAAGAATTTATTTGTTTGACAGAGAGAGACAGCAAGAGAGGGAGCACAAGCAGGGGGAGTGGGAGGAGAAGCAGGCTTCCCGCGGAAGAGGGAGCCCAACGCAGGGCTCGATCGTAGGACCCTGGGATCATGACCTGAGCCAAAGGCAGACGCTTAACGACTGAGCCACCCAGGCGCCCCAATACTTCATTTTTAAAAGGACAAGATCAGACCCCCGTGCTTTCTGACCCTCATCCCACTTCCCCTAAGAATTATCATGGTTATAAGTTTCTTAGTGAAAACGGTAAGTACTTGTCTCCCATAGCAATGGAAATCGAGATAAGTCCTATTTTCAGAATGAAGAAAACTTCCCCAACAACTCCCAACAAAAGAGACCTCCCTGGGGATCTCAACTGTCCGCTGTTTCACCATATTCCAAACCTAAGCCAATCACTGGTAAGGGAATGGAATTACGAGACTGAGACTAATAGGAGGACAGGCCCATGACCAATTTTTGCATACTTAGAGATCCCCCCGTGTCTGGCACAGAGTAAGTAGGCGCTCAAAAGAATATTTATTGAGTGAGTGAATAAATCCACCATTTCCCTCATTTCCCAGCCATAAAGTTTTCTTAATTCCCTGAAGAGTTCACTGCTTCCCTTTATATGGCAAATCCCCACCCCCACCGCCTACCAACAAAGTGTAAGAGCTAAGAAATACCCTGTCCTTGACTATTTTAGGTCAAGAAGGGCAGGAATGAGGGGTAAAGAAACTCTGGCTGAACTGAAAACAGCTTGAAAAAAAAAATCTGAGATCTCGAATGTCGCTCATGCTGACCATCACTGATTTTTCCCGTCCTAGAACACGATACCATAGGTGTTTAAAAGCCTTGGTCTCCCAATTCAGTACACCATCATGAAGAAAAGGGGAATTTGTTTTTTTAAAACTTAACAAATTGACATGTCCTAAATCAATGAAAAGTTTTCTGCATGATTCAATATTAACAGTTAATAAAAATCTATCAATTGGCAGTGGTATAGGAAAAAACCTCTTCTGAGGTTATAAATCACGCAGATAGCGATTCAAGCAGGGCCTGTCATTAGTGTATTAGGGGGAAAATCCATAGATGATGCATAGTCAATTCACAGAACATCCACAGGTCTTCTGTCCTCAAGCTCGTAACTCACGTTAAGTATCAAATATCATTAAACTTTACCAAATACTGCTCGGCACATAGATTCACAAAAAAGACTAAAAACCAATTTGTGGATGCCTGCTATTTAAGACATCTAGCTCACTAATTGCAAAATCTATAGGAAAGTCTGCACAGCATCAAAGCCTTGGTTGATCCTATGAGCAGTTCTAAATGAAAAACTGTCTCTACTGCAAGTAAATAAAGCACCTAATGCCCAGTTTCTGCCTCAATGCTGTTTCTCCTGTGGGTTTTGAAAATGACTTTCCTGTAAGCATCAAGGACTATAACTTTTAGATAAAGAAACTTGTTCCTGTTTTAAGTCTATGTCGGGTTCATTCCCCGATAGCCCACAGTTTTCAAAAGCAGAGGGAAAAGTAATCCAGAATTTAGAAAAAAAAAAAAAAGTCCTGTTTCCAGAATGAAGTTCCCTGTCAGCCTGCCTTGGGCCTTAGGTGGAGAAGCAGAGATTAAAGACTCAGTATTCTTTTTCATGTTTCATCTGCCAGTTTTGTGAATGTAGAAAGAAAACCAGTGGCTACAGCTAAGCACCCAACTGTGGTATTAAGTAGAAAGGTGTGATTCTAGCACACAACCACCCCCCCCTACTTGCACGCTCTCCACATTAGTGAACTCTGAAATAGTATTTGGGTTCCTGAGAGAAAGCACCCCCTCTCCATTCTCTGAAGGTACCTCACGGAGGGGTGAATGGCGCAGCAGATGCGTCCTCCTATCGCCATGACGATAATGAAGCTCTTTGTTCAGCTGTGTGAATGTGAAGTGTGCAATCTCCGATGATCTCACCATTTCCTATTTATTCTATACTTACCTGAATACGCCAAGTATTGCAGCTTTTTAATGCATATGCAAACCACTAAAATGTCCTTTTGTGAGACACTTTGCTAAAAGACCGCTTTTGATATCTGTTCTTCATCTCCTCTTCAAACTGAATTAGACTGCTTCCTTCTTTTTTAAGACACAAGTAACTCACTATTTAGAATCTTTGGCTTTGACTTGGTAGAACAGCCCAACAGGAAGAGACCATGTTCTCTTTTTTTCTCCATATTTCTGAAGGCAAACTTGTACTGATTTTGTTTTGATTTACTAACAGAATTATGTTCCCGCCACAGACACAGGCTTCCTTTATGCCCTTTCAATCATCAGTCTATTTCTGGGGACAAAGTTTTCCCAAGGAGAACTGAAATCCCTCTGTTGGTGCCTGTGTGCAGAGCCATGGATGTATGCTTCAGCGAGAGTCCGTCAGGTTGAGGGCGAGAGGAGTTCTCCTCCACAGGCAGGACATTTCTCGCATGCCTCCCACTAAACTCAAGCCAAGAGGCCAGCTGACATTTTTCAAAGATATTCAGTAACACCCTGCAGCTTTCTTTTGACTGAACTGTATTGGTCACTCCCTTCACAATTGGGGGTGGGTGGGATTTTGATGCCAATAGCCAGAAATTGTCAGATGAGCAGGACTGGAACAGTTCAACCAGGAGGATTTACGTCTCCTTGCTATATTCTTCTCACAAACGTGGAGTCACCTCTGCCCTCTCAAGAGCACAGCCTGTAACTCAAAGGCACCTTTGGCTTGCACCGCGGGGAGGCGCTGATGACCGCTTCTTGGTTCTCCTCAGAGCAACCGTAGCCAAGAACAATTGGTTACACCTTGGACTTCAGAGTAAAAGAAACAAGTTCTCACGTGCTAGCAGAGGTGCTCAGAATGATACCTGGGACCCTTTGAGATTGTAAGTGAACCTGGGAAACACGTATCCATCCTCCCCATGTCTTCACGATTACCCTGTATAATCTCTGTAAAGGCCATCGAAAGGTTGTGAGAGCCTTATATAAAAACTAATTCCTTGGGCGCCTGGGTGGCTCAGTTGGTTAAGCAACTGCCTTCGGCTCAGGTCATGATTCTGGAGTCCCGGGATCGAGTCCAGCATCGGGCTCCCTGCTCGGCAGGGAGTCTGCTTCTCCCTCTGACCCTCCCCCTCTCATGCTCTCTGTCTCCCATTCTCTCTCTCAGATAAATAAATAAAATCTTAAAAAAAAAAACTAATTCCTCTGGTACAACCTAAACGACATAATTCTAGAGATGTTGTGATGTGACTGGTGAATCCAGTGAGGGGCACACAGACTGCTCTATCAAAAATTTTGGACACCAAAAAGTAAACTTTGAGATACATCAAAGATGCCAGGTTATGTGTTAAAAGTACTCAGACCGTATCATGGTATAAAGCTAAAAATACGACCCACATATAAATTTTCTTTCTCTCTCTGCTTCCTCTCTTTATAGTTTGAGCACATTGTTATGAACTTAGTCTGCAGCTCATTGGTTTGATGACTATGTATCTCTTTTCAAGGGACAATTAGCTATTTTTTTAGGACTTCCATATCAAGTAACTTACGTCATGCTTTTTTCGGATTTTCCCCACAAAGGGGATTTTAGGAGATTGCCTGACACAAACATTCTCTCATTTTGCTCCATTAGCTAAAGCTAAAACTCACAAATAAAAACAAGAGCCACTGGATTAAAGCGAATTGAAAAAGTTTTTGTGTTTTTTCAAGTTGTCTAATTTATTACAAACTAAAAATCTCTTTCAAACTGGCACCAAGGTGGCTTTTCTTCTTGAGCTGATTAGGACCACATGAGCTCAGGAAAAACTGTCAGAGCCCGCCTCTGGCACAGCTGGAACAATCCAACTGATTTGCCAGTATGATTTTTTTTTTTTTTAAAGAAAGAAGCTTCATCCCAAAGTCATAAATTTATATCCTGGAGCCCCAATCAAAAATGATGCCTTGTTCATCTTAAAAGAAGCAAAATTCCATTGTGACTTCTTTTTGTGGCACCTCCTGGAAAACAAAACCAATGGGGGCAACGTTTTGGTCCCCGTTTCCTGCTACAGCTTCTCTCTCACTTCCGGCTTCCCACTGACACATGGAGGTCGCATTCAGAAAACACTAGTCCTCAGGAAAGAGCCAAGACCGGCATCCAGGCCAGAATGCACCTTCACCTCTTCAGAACCGTTTGTCCGCTGTCCCAGGGATTGGGGGAATGGATTAGGTGAAACTCGTTTTCTCCAGCCGACCCGCGATGGGCTCCCAGACCTGCTTTGTGGCATCCCCCACAGCACCCTAAGGCACTCAGGTGGCTGCCTGACTCCCCAAGGAGCCTGAGGGGGCCCCCTTCCTCAGCGGTCCCTCCACAACCACTTCGTCACACAAAGACCTACCAAGCCTGCCTCTCTGTTAGGTCTCCTCTCTTCGCTAGATGGCCCTTGGCCTGGCTGATGGAGAAGCCTGCATTATTGGGCCCTACTAAATCTGTATTTATTCTCAGGAAACAGAGTCCTATTTCCTTAGCTCCAAAAGACGACACCACATTAGTCTTTCGGCGCCTTTCACGGCACGCACGTGGAGCTCACCAAGGAGGCAGACGTTTTTGCTAGCTATGCATTTCAGAATTGAGATTTTGTTTCTTCATTTTTAAGTAAGAGAAAGTATTATAAGGAATGGGTCGGGGGGGGCGGATCTTTACTGATTCTGCAAACTCTAATTTAACTTCAGAAGTCCTTTCTCACTTTTCCCCTTTCTATGCACTGTATCCTGGGGATAATTTTTTTTTTTTTAATTTTGCCTACATATGGTCAAAGTGCAGTCCGGAATCCCCAGCCGGTCTGGGCTGATCTGGCCTGCCAGCTCAGTGTTTTCTTCAGGTGAGATTCAAAAACAAGGGGCCTCTTCGTCTCTTTGCCCTCGTTAAAAATACTAGATCCATTTGCAATTATTCCTTAGTCCAGAGACAACAGCAGATAGAATTATACACCGACCGCCAATGGGGGTGCTCTCCATTTCTCTCTCTGAAAATAGTGGGCAGAATTTCATAACCCGTCCTTCCTCTATTAATAGGTAACCAGGTTGAGAGGATTTGAATAAAAGCACATCTTGTTGCATGCAACAGCGATTTGACAGAAGAGCTGTACGGCGGAGTTAGTATTTTCCTGCTCTCAGCTTCACCACGCAGTTTTGTAGCCTGGGAAGCCATGCATGCAGAATGGCAGAACTTACAATTGCCTGCAAAAGGAGAGGACAATGCTACCTTTGGAGGCTCGCCGCCAAGAGAAATGACAGTTCCGGGCCCTAAAACTACCCTAAACTGCTGAGTAGTTTCAGAACAGAGCTTGCCACTATGTGAAGCACTCATCAAAGCCAATCTTTCTCAAGCAACTGTGAAGACATAATTATTACATTTTACAACCATCCACTGAGTGCATCGTGAGGCAAAGGGAGCATGGGAGACCGGCATCGGGGCTTCTATGTGTAGGGACATGAGATGTGGAGGGGGATTTTGTGATCACTTCTGGAGCCATGAAGAGTGGCTTGGACGTGACGGGATGAGTCTCCACGGCCTTAAAACACGGCTCTTTTCCAAAGTGACTTCCCTTTACCCATCCAGACTCCCCCCCCCCAAAAAAAATCAAAATGTACTTCATGAAACTATTGTATATGAAGCACTTATTAGCCGTAATTAAATGGACAATATGAATTTACTACGTCTTTAGGACTCTGGCTTGTTCTGGTTTAGAGCAAGATGATTAATGCAAATACATATTACTTGAGATAACCATTTAGCAGCTAATTTAGCCAAATTTATTACAGCAGTTAGAGGTTTTTCATTTTAGCAGACGGAGACAAGGACATGCCAAAAAGTGGGCAACGTGGACGAGTGCACACTGCCCTCTAGTGGCCAACCAGCTGGCGCGCTGTCGGGGGTGTGGAGTCGCTGCGATCCCTAGCCAAGTAGTAACAGCAGGTTTTGCACATTTCCGGCATCGTTTTAAACCATTCCTTTCCATAGCACTTTGTTTCAAGGGATGATTTACTGCACTTTCCTCTTTTACTAGCTCAGGAGTACCCAGATACAAATCAAATCAATTTCAACTTGGCAAGGTTTTGGTTAAAGTATCATTTTTAACATCTGCATTTTAAAGCTCTCCTTCAGTGGGTATTTAATGGCACCATTCACATTACTGATTGTTTTTACTTGTTCCTTCATTTGGGGCCATATTTCAGAGCCTGTGTGGAGCTGTCACTCTGTTTGGCTCTCACCAAGTCAATTCTGTCCCTCCCTTAGGCCAGGGTTTCTCTCTGACTTGGCCGGGGGATTTATTTTGCTCCCACAGTCAGTAAAGTCTCACCAGAATTTCCCCTGACTGACCAATGTAAATTGCGTTCATACATGGACTATAAATTCTGTTCGACAAAATCAAAAGGAACAGATAGATGAGGACACTGGTTGATACTGCTTGCACTGAGGTGAAATGATCAAAGTCGGGTAAAGCATCTTCGGAACCATTCAAATATCTGGAATCTCAAAGAGATCTACCTCGCAGCTATGAATAAATCACATACAGATTTTCCTTTGTTAGCGTCTGACGTCAAGCCCATTGACAATATCCACACCACATTAGGTATTCTGTGAGCCAACAAGATTTGTAGTCCTTTTATTCTTCCGTTCACACCATGGCTGCCCAAAACGGAATAAAGTCTTGCTACAAATGCTAGTAACCCTCGCTCCACTGAATTGTCGATTTTATTTGTCCTACTGATGGCATTCTACATTAAGCTTACAGAAGGGCACCCCTGGCTTAGTGCGGGACCTCCCCTTTCTAAGCGTGCCGTTTTGCCGAGATGATAATCATTTGGTCCTCGTCTTAATACGCGATGCCTTCTGTTTTGTTTTGTTTTGTTTTTGCCCCCAGTGCTGAATAAGGGCCAGTGTGTGACGAAGTACTATCGCTGGATGCAGAAGAATGGAGGATATATTTGGATACAATCTAGCGCCACCATAGCTATTAACGCCAAGAACGCAAATGAGAAGAATATCATCTGGGTGAATTATCTTCTTAGGTATATTTTCTAATTCTTTTTCATTTCTGTGTCAGTTATAAAATATGCAGCCCATGGTTAATAGCTGACATGTTTTATTATCTTTTGGCAGTCTCTGGTGTGGAATTATGTGGAAATTCTGCTTTGCCTTCCATGGGACTCAAACAAATATGAAAAGATCAGAGCTATTTTGGAGGGGACGTCCAGGGCAGACTCACAACATTTTCAGTAATTCTTGGTCTGCCAACCTTTGGGCAGCTCTGCAGAAGTTGCTTTGGTTTCCCCCACAAATGTTCAGGCTAGGGAAAAAAAAAAAAATTACAGACTTCTGCCCACAGATGAAACATTCAAGAAGCACCTGCTTCTCCCCACCCCATAAACCTACACTCATGCATTCTAGCCCTTGAGAAAATTAAGCAAAAGGGCATGGGGAAGAAGGGGCAGGGTGCATTATATCCCCCCTGTATTCCATCCCTTTGAAAGCTTAAGCATATTACACCGCATTGGATTCCCTGGGCATTCAAGTTTTGGTAAGCTGAGTGAGCTGCTTTGCCAGAATCAGGGCAATATCAGTCTATAAATGAAAGCAATCTTCTTGTGCCTGATGCCATGTGGCCTCAGTCCAGTTGTACTGCTATCTTTATGTGCCCTCAAATTGACATCCGTAAATGAGGCCGGGCTCAACGGCTCCCTAAATTCTAGTCCGCAACCCCATTTCTCTCGCCTTCCTCATCTGCTTTCCACTTTGGGAGTCAAACGAGCAAAAAGAAAACCAAGACTGACAGCCGGGGTGGTCTGCTCCTGGGGGCAGAACTTCCAGGAGGTTTTCCACCCATCCTGTCCTGAAACTATCAGGAGGCTCGAGGCCAGGCTGTCTCCCACCACCGTCATTCCAGTTTGGGGCTTCTCTTGGCCGAAAGCCACCACGCAGCACCCACACGTGGTCTGAATAGGAAAGCTTCCAGTAGGTCTTATGAATGGAAGTTGGTGCCCTTTGGCTGATAATCTAGACAGGGAGTACCTGAATCCCATTTTCCTTTGAGACAGCCAGATGGAGCCGAGACGCTGACAACCATAGCTCATCAGCACACTGAGCCTTCAGAGTGTGTTCGCGAACGTCGATGATGACTCGAAGGCATGAATCTGCTTGCTACCAATAGCTTATCAATCAGACGCTAATGATTATTGCTTTAGAGGGGGCCTTAATGGGCGCCACTTTAAAGAGTCTTCATTTATCTACTTTCTTTTTCCTTTTTTGACCTCTTCTACTCTACATCAATTCTCTCTAAAGGTCCAAGTATGTGTATTTCATGTGGCTTTCTAGGAGGCCTGGTTTTCATTAGAACCTTCTCCTGTGTTGGTGATATGCTCAAGATGGGTTCTGATATCAAGGAATCCCTTTTTCCGAGAGGCTTATGGAATGGTGGCTATGTGCAATGCAGGTTCTAAACACTCACATGCCAGAGAGAAAATAGAATACAGCACTGTGGCACTGACATTCCTTGGCTGGTCAAAAATGGTGCCATGCCAAGGAAGACCCATTACTATTAGAAATCAGGCATTAGGAACAGGGACACCACAGACTAGAAGATATCTGTGCCCCGTGCTGATGTAACATAGGGTCCTGAAGTCATCCATACACTTGCCGCTCCCATTCAGGGAGAGTCCTTCTGGTCTGGATCTTTACTGCCTTTACCGGACCTTACTACCTCATCGGTCTCATGACTTCCTACTCTGCCCCCAAATGCAGGCAATGAGAAGGGTGAAGGAGAGGTCAGTCCATGAAATTTGGGATCAACACCCTTGATCTAGCCTGGGATCAAAGGATACAAGCTCCTAAGTGTCCAGTGATTCTAGTCCATCTGATTCCATAGGGAGAGGACAGAAGCAGTTTGGGTACCAAAGACTAGCTTTCAGGCTGAAGGGCCTCAGTCTCAGACAAGGGAGACCCATCTCAGCTGACCCAAAGACTCACCCTGAGTTCAATAATAAAAGGCTACAAGTCGGGTGACAAATGACTTGTGAAGCCCCGTGGCATCTGGACCAAAGGAGACTAATACAGATGGGCGTCAGCAGAGGAAACTCCACCACGCCCACCATGTATCAGTATCACTTCTCTAGGCTAAAGATCTAGAAGAAAAGGACGTGGCCTTGGCAAAATAGCAACTATTTGTGTTAGCAAAAGAGCAACTCACTGAAGTCTGTTTTTCTCTCCCACATTCCTGTCCTTTGTTCCTCCCTGAGCAATATTTTCGTACCACCTCTGCCTCCTCAGAATCCCTCACTTCTGGGCCCACTCAGGCCTCTCCTTCCCTGTCGTGAAAGGACTGGCCCTCTACTGCTCTTCTCCCTGTTCCCTCGCGCGTTGGTAGAGTCAGGGACTCCGGAGTGTTCAGAGCCAGCGTAAGTGCTCAGGCCACCTTCCCACCATTAGTCTCACCTGATTATCTCGACAAAGCTCTGCTACTGAAGCTAATTCACACTAAGGCGTAAATGCCTGACGATCCATCTTAGTGAGTTAACCCTCCGAGCGACACCGGCCGTTTTAGAGTAGCTACTGAAACGTGGCTCTTTACTATAGGAATTTCACTAGAGAGTAGCAAACGGATCAGTGATCGTCTCTGGTAAGTCTCTGGTTGCCCAGCCATCATGGAAGGTAGAAGAGGCCCTTCTCCGCTTCGAGGCAAGAGACTTTCCTCGAGTCTCGAGATGACAGGAGCCCACGTTGCTCGTACACTGGGCTGGCCTTGAAGTGGCATTTCTAGAAGATAACTAACTCAAACTGACCGGACACAACTCTCTTTTCCAGAAGAGGCCTGTTTCTGAATTAAAAATAGAACAAAAATTAAGCACGTCTGTGCAAATGGGGTTAGATCCATTCTGTTAGGGCCTCGTTCACACTGGGTCTCTCCCCACTGCAATCAGAGCCCCAGCCTAACAAGCCACAGGTGTACACCACGTGAGCGGCTGAAAATGTGATTGTAATGGGTGTGTTGACAGTTCAGTAGCCATAATCCCTGCATCCCAAGGTGCACCTGCGCATCTGTCAGATCATCAGGCGCCGAGGGCTCGGCAACACCGCCCCCACCCCGGGTAGCTGTAGAGCCATCCGAACAGCTGAGAAGCTCCATCAAGGAACCAGGACAAGGGTACGGAGGCAACGGACTCTTTGGGAGCCCAAGAGAAGAGAGGGCCCACCAGGAGGCCTGGGAAGGCTTAGCTGAGAGTACTTCTCACCCTCGCTTCCCCCCAGGTGTTAGACTGGGAGGGATGTCAAGCAGCAAGTGTTCTGGCCCCCAGGGCTCCCTGATTATTGAAAAGCCTTTTAGTGGCTTTCCTGTGGCATTTGGGTATTCAGCCGTTGTAGCGGGGTGCAGCTGTATCCCCAGCACGTGAAATCCCAGCTTCTGCAAGAGTCCCATAAGGAGGTGAGCAATGACTTCTCACGGCGTCTTTTAAACTCTCAACTCCAAAAGTTTGGGGCCAGGAAGTGGGGAGAAGATGGTCAGAAGCAGACCATCGAGAATGGGTGTCTGCCCTCCTGATGAATGCCTCCCTCCCCCCGCAGTAATCCCGAGTACAAGGACACACCCATGGATATCGCACAGCTCCCCCACCTGCCAGAGAAGACTTCGGAATCTTCGGAGACGTCCGACTCTGAATCAGACTCTAAAGATACCTCAGGTATTACAGGTATTCCTCCTTCTCCATGTTCTGCGCTCACGGCTTGCCTGTCCGAACATGCGGGGTGGGCGGGGGCCCGAGGGCGGCCGGCGGAGCACAGCGACCACTCCGTCGGATCCAGAGACATAGGTTGATACACAGACATCAAGTAGATACTGAGTCTCTCTCTGCACACGTGTATGTGCATATGTGTATACATATGTGGTATCTATACGTGCATATATAATGTCATGTTTAGGTATATATTTATACATCCCAACATGTCTGTATGTACACAAATATGCAGAGAGAGAGATTGATTGATTTAGCAATCACTCCACGTCAGCCGGGCCCTCTTAGCTGGCTTTGGCCTCTTTACCAAGAGCAGTAGTCAGGGCTATCTGGGCTACCTCTACGACAGTCTCTGTCTTTGAGCCCCACGTATTCAAACCTTTACCAAGCTGGGGCTGAGCCTCCAAAGCAGGATACTTAATGGCATTGGTGATGACTCTTTGGAAAGCAGACTTTCTAGTAGTTCTTTGGGGCAAAAGGAAGTTAATTTAAAAATTTACTTTTCCTCCAATCCTCAACCCCCACTCCCACAGACACGCTTAGAGCCGGCGAGCACAGAACTCACAGTATCTTACAGCTGCAAAGAATCCTAAGCCTCTTCTAACCCAACCTCTTCTACGGAAATGAAGTAGTTCCATGATTTGCCCAAGGTTCTAGTCCAGGCTGCCATCCAAAAGCATCACGGCAGAGCCATAAACTCAGCATCATCCCTAAATCTTCTGAGTTGTGTTACTGGGAAAATCTATTCTCCGTCTAACGTGCCAGATGGCTAGGGGTTCCCCCCACCACCACCTTCCATCCGTAGGGCACCTGCTCTCCAGGCTTGTAAGCCCATATCCCTCGACAAACCTTCAGGGAAGCAGAAGGAGGTGCAAAGCACAGAAGATCTTGACTGTTTTCCTATCCTAAACTGAATTCATATGAAAGTTCTTTACTAGGGCAGGAGTTCTAAAATGGACCGGCTCTGCTCCTTACTTATGTATCATATAGCAGGGAACAAAAAAGACAACAATTCCACGACCTGCCCCACGGAGCCTATATTCTAGTTGGGGGGAAGAGATCAAAGTAAATAAAAATAAGCACCATCTGATTCTCTGCATGGCTAAGCACGATAGAGAAAAATACCTTTAGGAATTAGGAGTGTGGTTTTCAATAATGAACAAATATTCACCAACGGAGGGTGCAGCCCTCTGTAGAAAGTCACCTTGCATACCATCATTTTTCTGTGTCACTAACATCTTATTCCAGATTATTGACTCTGAGGCCCTGAATATTTTTGTAGGACTTCTCAAATGTTAATATGCCAAACGATCACCTGGGGACCTTGTTCAAATACAGAATCTGATTTAGCGGGCCTGGGTGAAAAGCGGGGATTGTGCATTTGTAACAAGCATCCGGGTGATGCCAAAGCTGCTGGTCTGCGGACCACACTTGGAGTAACGGCCCAGCTAATAGAGGGCCTAGAGGCAGAGAGAGCGAGCCGAGGCTTTAGGTGACTAAGGTGGGGGAGCAGCTCAGGTGGGCCAACGCACCTCCCCAGCCCTGCCCCGTCCACCCCACCCTCCCCAATCCCCAGCAGGTGCGACGTGGGTCCTGCCCTGCTAATGTGGTGTCTTTTGTGTCTCCTGTCCCCGCCGCCACCTCCGGCCACTGGCCCCACGCAGAGGACAACGAGAATTCCAAGTCCGATGAGAAGGGTAATCAGTCGGAGAACAGCGAAGACCCGGACCCCGACCGGAAGAAGTCGGGCAACGCGTGCGACAACGACATGAACTGCAACGAGGACGGCCACAGCTCCAGCAACCCGGACAGCCGCGACAGCGACGACAGCTTCGAGCACTCGGACTTTGAGAACCCCAAGGCGGGCGAGGACGGCTTCGGCGCGCTGGGCCCCATGCAGATCAAGGTGGAGCGCTACGTGGAGAGCGAGTCGGACCTGCGGCTGCAGAACTGCGAGTCGCTCACGTCCGACAGCGCCAAGGACTCGGACAGCGCGGGCGAGGCGGGCGCGCAGGCCTCCAGCAAGCACCAGAAGCGCAAGAAGAGGCGGAAACGGCAGAAGGGCGGCAGCGCCAGCCGCCGGCGCCTGTCCAGCGCGTCGAGCCCTGGCGGCCTGGACGCGGGCCTCGTGGAGCCCCCGCGGCTGCTGTCGTCCCCCAACAGTGCCTCGGTGCTCAAGATCAAGACGGAGATCTCGGAACCCATCAACTTCGACAACGACAGCAGCATCTGGAACTACCCGCCCAACCGGGAGATCTCCAGGAACGAGTCTCCCTACAGCATGACCAAGCCCCCCAGCTCCGAGCACTTCCCGTCCCCGCAGGGCGGCGGGGGCGGCGGGGGGCTGCACGTGGCCATCCCCGACTCGGTCCTCACGCCGCCGGGCGCCGACGGCGCCGCCGCCCGCAAGACTCAGTTCGGCGCCTCGGCCAACGCCGCCTTGGCCCCCGTCGCCTCCGACCCGCTCTCGCCCCCGCTCTCGGCGTCCCCGCGGGACAAGCACCCCGGCGGCGGCGGCGGCGGCGGCGGCGGCGGCGGCGGGGGCGGCGGCGGCGGCGGCCCCAGCGCGTCCAACTCCTTGCTGTACACTGGGGACCTGGAGGCGCTGCAGAGGTTGCAGGCGGGCAACGTCGTGCTCCCGCTGGTGCACAGGGTGACCGGGACCCTGGCCGCCACCAGCACGGCCGCGCAGAGGGTCTACACCACCGGCACCATCCGCTACGCGCCCGCAGAGGTGACCCTGGCCATGCAGGGCAACCTGCTGCCCAACGCGCACGCTGTTAACTTCGTGGACGTTAACAGCCCCGGCTTCGGCCTCGACCCCAAGACGCCCATGGAGATGCTCTACCACCACGTGCACCGGCTCAACATGTCCGGACCCTTCGGCGGCGCCGTGAGCGCCGCCAGCCTGACGCAGATGCCCGCCGGCAACGTGTTCACCACGGCCGAGGGACTCTTCTCCACGCTGCCCTTCCCCGTCTACAGCAACGGCATCCACGCGGCACAGACTCTGGAGCGCAAGGAGGACTGAGGCGCCGCCCAGCGCGGGCCAGGGCTCCGCCCGGAGGCATCGTCGGCGTTTTCGTTTAGACCTTTTAATTCTAGCACTTTGAATTCGAGCAGGTCAGCGTCCTCTCAACACGACGGCCCCCGCCCCACCCCCTCTTTCTTTAACTTGACTTATTCTTTCCTGCAAAGATATGTTTATTTTTTGCCTTCAGAGAGTCAGATGACCAGCTGCCTGCCATTTTGTCTTCTAAGATGTGTGTTGGGTTGTTTTGCTTTCCTTTGCATCTTTATTAAGATGTCTTTAATGTGTGTATGCCTCTGCCATAGAATACTCAGTCTTGTGGTCAAGAGATTTCTCAAGTGACAACCATTGGGTTTCTTCATCAAGATCTTGATATGATCAAGATTGAAAGAGACAAGCATAAACAATGTGCCCTGTTTGACTAAGTCAAATGAAATGGGGTGGTTTTTTTGTTTTGTTTTGGTTCCTAATTCCTTTAAAAAAAAAAAAATAGGGGGATAGTATTTTAGAATTTTATGCAGAATTTAATTCTTTTTATGGTTAAGATTTTAAGATTTTCTTACTTGCACATAAAAATAATTTGGGTTCTTAAACTTAATTTCTGGCCTGTGACTAGAATGTTTAAAAAAAAAAAAAGTTGGACTAAATGTTAATTACTGAAACATTAACTTAATTTCTAAAACCATGGTGCTATCATTTATTAATCTGTAATGTCTTCATACAAAATGCAGCTCCTGGGCTGGGTTTTGGCAAAAATGTGTTCTGTCCTGGTCTGGAGTCCGCTGCTGCAGTCCCCTTGGTTAGTTAAGACAAAGCCCTCATTAACGTTTGCTGCAGGACTTAAAATTTTTTACCTCCCAACTAACAAACATAGCCTCACATTAAATTTAATGGGTCAGTAAAGCCCTTTTTAAAGGGGCTTTTGGAAAAACTCAATCAAACTGATTTGAGGAGCAGTTTAGATACATACTGCCTTTTGTTGAGCTGGGGTTTTTTTCCTTTTCTCAGTCTAACTGAGGCTAATTTTTGCAACTTCAGTAACACTTCGGAGTAAAAGAAGGAAAAGATATTTAACATGTTTTTGATTTTTTTTTTTTCATTTCTTGCTAAAAAAAAAAAGGAAGGTTGTATTTTGGGGGACTGATTTGATTTGATGGCATTTTCTTTTCCCCTTTGGTTCTCTTATTTCTAGGTCGAAACCAGTACGGTTTAAAACTAAAGAATGGGTTAATAAGCTTCAAACAGATAACTGCAACTGAAAAACCGCACATTAAGTAAAAAAGAAAAAAAAAAGAAAAAAAAAGAAAAAAGCGAAAAAGAAAAAAAATCTATTTTGTCTTTGTTGCCAGAAATCAGTGTGGTGTCAAACACTCCAAATGACTGTCAAGTATAAATTCTTCTTCCGCTCCATCTTTGGCAGCTGTTTTTAAGGCATCTAATAACAGATGTGAGAACTGTAACGTGTGCAATGTGTACGTGTCCTTGGCTGTCAGTCCCATTGCAGTTTCAATGTGTGTTACTATATGCAGTATATACTAAGCTAATGTAGTTG
This sequence comes from Mirounga leonina, assembly GCF_011800145.1. Taxonomy (NCBI): domain Eukaryota; kingdom Metazoa; phylum Chordata; class Mammalia; order Carnivora; family Phocidae; genus Mirounga; species Mirounga leonina. Next base: position 2,025,417 of record NW_023270827.1, on the reverse strand, counting down.
TTTTGTCCTTTGTCTTCTCTGTGCTCTCTCTCTAGTCCGGAGTGGTCCAGTCCCATTCCTGCAGTCCTAGTGAATCAGTGATTCTTGGGGGTTAGTGAGTTTTGTGTGGTGGCCTTCCTCTGTAATGTCCACCCTATGCTGCTTCTACTGTCTGTGAATCCTCCGTTCCACTTTTTAAAACTGCTGTTGCTTTGCTGGTGTATATTCTCCCAACCTTTCCTTTCTTTCCCCCCCTCTCTCCTAGTCTGCCCTTTTCCCTCCCTCTCTCTCCTCCCCCCGCCCCTTTCCCCTTCTCCAAAATCTTCTTCATTCTCAGAGATAAAAAGACTCTTAACTAGCTCAAGGTTAATGGAGCCATTTTTTCCCACAGTGGAGTTCTGGGTATGACTTTTTCTTCTGGAGTGCAACACAAAGCACTGAAGAATAATGCTCAGATATATTAAATAAATTGACGCCATATAGCCTCAGTTGTTAACATTCCCAGAGTCCCTTGTGCTCTACCTATATAAGCAGTGGGTGCTTTTCTTTGGTTTCCTTCCAGGTTGGCTGATGGAGCAATATATTAAGCAATTACCAGTGAGACAGAAAATTATTTCAAAGGTCAACCAACATTTTTTAAAAACAAAAGGGGAGGGGATAATGGAATATAGAATTGTCATATATATTTGTTTATGTGTGCAATGCTAATATAGTAATTCGGCTGTCCTTTGAATATCACTGTGTTGAGTGGTTTCCTCGAGGACCTTTGATTCTGTGAGTTGGGCCCACATCACTGTGGAATAATAACTAAACGAAGTGAGATGCCACAAATTTTAATAGTGAGCTTACTTGAAGGATATAAGTAGGTTTACAAGGTGAAGAAGGCCAGTCATGATATTTAAAGATTACTTTCGGAAGCTCTACTCTAGCTATCGAACAATCAAAGGAATGCACCTATCAGCTACAAAGAACAGCTAGACAGCTGTTTTGGTTTGTTTTGTTTTTTTCTTTTATAAATGTTTCTGTGTTGTGTCAAAATGATTTCTGGTGATTTAAACTAACAGATAATCACAGCTGCTGTCTAAATCCATAGTGTTTAAAATTACAAAATGAAAAAAAACACTTCATTACCTGTGAAGACTGTGTCTGTGTTTTTAACTATTTCTTGTACAAATATATGAAAACTTTTATGAGGAGACTGGTGCCAAGTAGCTGAATAATGGGGAAAGGGATATTCTGTTCGTAAAAATCTTAGCAGTGTTACCAACTCTACAGTATATATAAAAAAAAAAAAAAATTAAAACGTTACAAAGCGACAGCTATGGTACATTTGTTTTGTGTGAAGCTAACCGGACCTAACTTCCTGAGTGCCTGGCTTATTTTGAAACATTTTTTTTCATTGACCATTGATAATGCTGCAAATCAGAAATGTACATACTTCATTTACAACAGGGTTCTTTTTATACTTTTGTAGATTCTCATACATGTCACATACATGGTTGTCTTTATGTAACTTAATTTTTTCATCCGCAGGTGCCATTTTCATAATAAACTTCTCTTGGATTTGTTACTATCTGGCATCATTTCTTTTACATGTAACCATCCTAACTAATGAATGCTGGTAGTATTTGTTTAAGCAGGTACCTTGGTCATTACTCTTGATTTTTTTTAAAAAAAAGCTAAAAAAAAAAAAAAGATACATCCATATTTTTGCTAGTTTTGGAAAAAAAAAATGCATAGCGTGTGTCGTGATGAGGCTGACAAGGCACAGATTAAGATGCTAATCCAAATACTACACCAAACTTGCCAACCATCCTAAATTTTCAGCTACCCCAACTCATTGTCATACTGAGCATTATTATGCACATTATCAAAGCTGAACAATGGGCCTGCACGTTAACCACTATGGGAAGTGTGCATTTTTTCTTGATTAATGCACAGTACGTGATGACAGTTTTCATACATTAATCATTGAAAATGCACTCGATATTTTCATTTATTACAATCTATAACGTATAACCAACCGTTCCATTGCTTATATCTTCTCTTTACACTAAACATGTATTTTCTTTCTGCAGACAGAGTAAGTCCTGGTTGTGCTGTGTTCTTGGTTAGGTGAGCGCGCAGCATGCAGCCGGTCACGTTTGAAGGCAGGTCAGCTGGCTAACAAAAAAAGAAAGAAAACTTCAGCTTGCTCTCTCTCAGAGAAGGATACAGATGGGTCACATGTTAATTCTGTGCTCTCCAGAAAATGAAGAGAGAGGAACGGGTTGAGCTGAAGCAAAAGGCAAACACTTTTGTCCCAGAGCCACCAACTGTAGTAAATGTCATTCCCTAGTTTACGTCTTCAGTGACATTTGCCAATCTGAGGGTGCTTTTTACTAACGGAGGCTTGCGTCAGACCAGCAGATACGGAAATGTGGTTATGGTTGTGGGGCCCTAGATTTCTCTACAGTGCCCTCTAAAGGTCCTTGAAATAAACACTTGAAAACTGGAAATAGGGAGAAGGTAATTAAGAATACTGGGTTGGGTTCTCCCAACACGTTTCCAAAATTTCTCTTTCTCTTTTGCTCTGGAGAGTCAGAAGAATAGAGTAAGTCAAAACATTGCTGAAGCTGGAAACTCGATCCTGAACAGAGTGCTGAAGCCAGCCTCCCCGAGGCATTCGTTCTAGTAGGCGCTGCTGACGCTGGCCCTTAGTGGTGGCCTCCAGAACCTTCCATAGGGGAGGGTCTGCAGAGGCAGAGGGGCAATTATAGGAGCGTGGCACTAGGGCTGACCCTCTGTCGGCTGACGGCAACGTCAGTTGGCCTTAACACTTCATTCCTGGACACGGCTGCAGCCCTGTGATCTGGAGGTGGCGGCGATGAGAGTTGAAAAGCACCAGCTGGCCAGGGGTGGATGCAATGAACTCGGCACAGCATCTGGAGCTTCTGCAGTAGAAGTAGTGGAAATCCTGGATTCTTACCCAAGCTCAAGCCTCCCTTAGTATCAGCAAGTGCCCTGTCCTTTATTTGTATCCATCAATGCTAAAATACATCACTAATGAAATAAAAAAAAAAACCTCTCGGGGCCCAAAAGAGAGCAAGCGAGCTCTGGGCTCAGACCCACGGACAGTCAGGAAGCCCTGTCACCACCCCGGGCATGGGGCTGGAAGCCAAGCCAGGGCCCGGAGCTCCCAGAGGCACAGGACCTCTCCCTTGCCAGGCTGGCAGCCAGGCAACGTGTCAAGGCTCCAGAGTGCAGGTCATGGACAGAACAGGCATCTGCGGCCCGCTCTCTGTACCCTGCCTCTTTGCTTTCCCAGCCCACGCTGAGACCCGTTTATTTGGCAATAAAGAACAAGAAAAAAAAAATCTCAAAAAAGGCAGCAGGTGGGACAAGAGGGAAGCTATGCATCGGTTGAGCATAAAGAAACTGATTTTAGTCCTTGTGGACCGGAATTCTGACCCCTCTTGGCCTACTCCTAGACAAAGCCTATTTATACTGAGCACATTCAAAACAATTTGAAGTCAACCTGGCCTATGCACTACATCGAAGGTAAGAGATAATGTATACTGTCAAGCCTAGAAGATAGTCTGTTCAGGCTAGGAAGAGGATTATCCAGGTTCAAAAAGTAGAAACAGTGGAGGACTTAGGAGAGAAAGAAAAATAACCTTTGCCAATACTTCATATCATATAGTGACAAAAGGCAAACCCTGTTCTTGAGAATAATTCCCAAAGAATGACAACAACTAGCAGGCTTACAAAACAACTCTGGTGGCTAAGGTAAGTGATCAACCTTCACTGCTCCTGCTTTCCTAAGAAATCATTATAAAGAAGGGGGCACTGACCTGGTAAACCTCCCCCCCAAGCAGAAATCATGGTGTTCACCTTCATGTCCCCCCTTTGTGTCTAGCTCAGTGATTCACCAATAGTCTTTGCTCAGAGGACATGTAAAAAGAAGGAGAAGGAGAAGAAGGAGAGAAAGAGAGAAGAGAGAAAAAGAAAAAAGAAGGAAGACAAGGAAGAAAGGGATGAAGAGAAAGGAGAGAAAAGGAAAGGAAAGGAGGGGAGGGGAAGGGAAGGGAAGGAGGGAAGAAGGGAGGGGGAGGGAGGGAGGGAGAGAAGGAGGGAGGGATGGAAGGAGGGATGGAGGGAGGGGAGGGGGAAAAAGAAGGAAGGAAGGAAGGAAGGAAGGAAGGAAGGAAGGAAGAGAAAGAGAGAGAGAAAGAAAGAAAGAAAGAAAGAAAGAAAGAAAGAAAGAAAGAAAGAAAGAGAAAGAGAAAGAAAGAAAGAAAGAAAGAGAAGAAAAAAGAAAAGAAAGGGAGAAAGAAGGAAGAAAAAATGAAACACGACTTGTCAAGAGGCAGAGATTCCACTAGAAATGTCCATGTGGTAATGGCAGGATAGCTTGAGTTTCTATCAAGGAAGGAATAGCAAAATGGACAAAGCAACAAGTTTGTTCATTCCTGCCTCCTGGGTAGTCCATACAGCTGGCATAGAGTTGGCCATCAATAAATGTTGGCTGGGGGATGTGTTACGTGTCCGTAACACAATCTGTTCTGTATACAGCAATAAATTAGGCAAATCAAATAGAGAGGGGAATTAGAAGAGCGAGCCCAAGCAGTTGCTAACTTAGTAAGCCTTGACCTCATATGCCCTGGACAGCTAAGTAAATGGATCTTAGATCCTCAAGTAGGTACCATTTAATAACAAATCCTCCGGACACGATGAGCTGTAAACTCAGGCATCATCCAGAGGATCTTAGCAACTCCCATGTAGAAATCATGTCTCCTTAATTCTAGTGGTGAGGGTCTTTCTAGCCCACTAGCAGACAGTTGTAACATTTAGAGGATGCTGAGCTGAAATCTCACCTCTGGAGTTCAGTGGAGCCCTCTGCTACCTGAGTGGCCTTCAAGCATGTGAAGGTGGGCATCAGAGTTCGGCAACTCTCTAGGCTGCCAGCTGTTCTTCCAGCTCTTCGTCCAGTGGCTCTGTGGCAGATGTCTTCACTACTGTGGCACTCGCATCTGGGCACACCAGAATTTGCCAGGGCCCTTGTACTGCTTTCCCACGGCTGCCTTCTTACCACAAACTGAGCGCCTGGAGACAAATCTGTTCTCTCACAGCTCTGGAGGATAGAAGCCTGACTTCACGGTGCCAGCATGGTTGGTTCCTTCTGGCAGGCTCTGAGGGAGAATCTATTCCTAGCTTCTAGCGGTGACCAGCAATCCTTGGCACCCCGACTTGTAGATTCATCCCTCTGACCTCTGCGTCTGTCATCACAGGGCCATCTGCCCTCTCTGTGTCTCTATGTCTTCAAATGGCATTCTCCCCAGTGTGCTTCTTCTCTGCAATAAGGATACCAGTTGTTGGATTATGGGCCCACCCTACTCCAGTACGACTGCACCTTCACTAATTTCATCCACATACTTTATTATGAGAAGGAAATGAAATTAGTACTGAGGTACAACTTTAACTTTTTCGAGGACTTAATTCAACCTGTAAGAGGTCTTATTAAAATATGGCACTTGGGGCCAATCATAGATCTCCAGGTGTAATCTGGTACCAACCTGGGATAGAAGTCCCATTACATCTCTTGCTCATGACTCTGAGCTCTTTTTTTTGCGGGGGAGGGGTAAATTTTTTTTAAGTAATCTCTACACCCAACATAGGGCTTGATGTCACAACCCCAAGATCGAGAGTTGTATGCTCTACCGACTGAGCCAGTCAGGCGCCCCTCCGAGCTCTTAATTAAAACAGCCTGAGAGGTCAGTCACTTCTTAGCAGCCAGATCAAATTGTTATCTCATTTTGAGCCTCTCTAGTCCACCAGAATAACTCGGGTTTTTCACAAACGTTTGTTAAGGTAAGTCTCCCACCTCCTGTATGTGTATGACCCTCACGTAATGCTGGCATGAGCTTAGGTGGAAAGCAGTTTGAGGAGAGAAGTTCACTAGTTCAGTAGGCACGGAAGGTGAGCAAGAGCCTGTCCCTGTGAAAACACATCTCTCATTCTCATTGTACTTTACATGCTCTCTGAGACCACTTCACCCAGCCCTGCTGGAGAGGTGAGCCTGGCCCCTCAGGGTCTCTGAAAGCTTCCTGGCACACAATACATCTACAACAAAGAGTCCCTGTGAGCTGAGGCAGGGAAAAACCAACCATTAGAAGGAAATGGGCAAAACTGGACAAACTACCATATCAGCCCTTCTATGGGGGCAGAATGGGGTTAGGGATGCCAAGACTTCCGATATGTATGAGTAAAATCATCCACTCATAATTCAAGAAGGAATCATGAGGCCAAACTCATCAACTCTCTGAAAATGACTGGGCCTCCTTTTGTCTCCCTTTGTCCCCTTGTATGGATCAAAATCAAAGAGATTAGTGTAAGATTGTCCTATACTTTTCTGGAGATAAAGCACAGTTGTTTTCATTTTTCTGTTCATCTCTCCCTATTTGGTATCATGAGATCCACCAATAGGAGCGACTCAGATAACATTCCTATGTTGAAAGAATTTTTCTAGAAAAGTAAAATTAGTTTCAGTTTTTTAAATTTATGCAAACTATTAAAGCTACTTTAAAAAAAAAAAAGAAGCAGAGGGTAAGGAGGTGGCTCTTCCTTGTACTGAAGGAGTTTTCAGATTTATAGCGGAAGTGTCAGAAACAGAATGTAATATCCATGTGACCCCCCCACACCTCCCCCAAACAAAACCATTATACTCTTGATGAATTATTGACTTTAGAGTTTTATCTGTGCCATGAATAATCACAAACTTGGGAGTCTCAGGGCACAGTTCATAAACAAATAATTATATCACAATGATAATTTTTCAGGAATTACAACATCAATCATGGCCATGTTATTATCAAGTACATTTTCTGGTTGCCTCTATTCATCAAACCCTCCTCCCTCTCCACCCTTCCACACCACACAAGCAAAATTCATCACCAGATTGCCTCTTATTTACACATCACTCAAAGCAGGACATAGCAGGCATACACAAAATGGGCCAAGTCGGCGTTTATGAGAGATGAGTTTTCATTAAGAAAGTTTAAATTAAATGCATTGAGAAAGATGGAGGGGGGAGAGAATTAATTATTCCAGACTCCCCCAAAGAAGTGTCTCTGAAGAGATCTTATTCAGGAGATAAAAATAGACACAAGGTTTATTCTATTATTCCATTTCGGGCAATACTAATAGAGAAAAAGGAGTTCATCTCTGAAAGCCGAGGAAAGAGCAGCACTTCAATAGCGTGTCCTCTCTTTTAAATGATGGCCGCCTGTGTGTAGACAGCTCGGGCCGTCCTCCAGCTTCCTCCCTCCGGTGGGAGAGGTGAGTGAGGTGGGTGCAGAACTTGGAAAGGGCGTCCATACCTTACCTGAGTCTGTATACACATCAGGGCTCCAGCTGCTCAGGATGTTTGAGTCTGATCTAAAGCACTCCATGAGAAGGTAGACTCTACCAGACTCTATCAGAAGGTTAATATTTCCAAACACAGTAACAGTACAAAAAGCATCTCCAACTACTTTACTTTGTTGTTTAACATCACTGAAGGTCATAGGCCCACTTCTTGAATAACCCATTCATCTCACAATTCAAAAGAAAAACCAATGATTAGCGAAGCTACAGAGGAAGTACCCTCTCAAGATAAAAGTTGTACATAATACAGGGTTATGTACAAATCCATAATACAGTGGGGCTTGCCATTAGCTCCTTGTGCAAGAGAACTTTCTCACCAGTCTCTGTTTCTAACTGGCAAGCAAAACAAGAAATCCCCAGTAGGGAGATTCTCCCCAGTACGGAGATACCAACCCAAGCCTCTGAGACGTCCAAGTCTCCCGGTAACATTGCACTCTTGAGGACAGCCCTTGGGTATGTTTGGCCTGATCTTAGATCAGATTCTCCTCTTCTTGACATCAAAATGTGTCTAAGAAAAGGTAGTGCTAGTGCCCAGCAGTGAGCACCATGAACTGGGGTAGGCTACGCTGTTGGCATAGTTGAACTGGATCCAGTCTGATCAGCCCCAAACCCCACCATCCAGGCGACCGGCTAAGCAGCTCAAGGCTTCAAGGACCCTGGACCATTTCATCTATAACTCAACTGCCCTCTCTACTGCTCTCGTTTTAAAATCTGCCAGTCTCTTGAATGTACCTGGACTATTGTTAAGTCACTCTGCCTCGACACCTTGACAAACAAACTCATTAAAAGGAGAGGAAGTGGAATCGAAAAGCAACAGACACAACTCTGAGTCCATGGCCCTGTAAAAGTTCTAAACATCCCCCTCAAAACCTTTCTCCCATAATAGGACGCCATCTTCCCAAGCAGGCCAAATCTCTCCTCCCCCTTCCTCCCCCCACGCACAGGCCCCAACTCTAGTGCTTGGCCCACCCTTTTGCCAGCCCAGCCCCCTTCCTCCCTCCAGGCCTTTGGCCTGCCTCCCTCCCTCCTGCACCACAAGAGCTCCTCTGGGGTCCAGTTTATTTGTTCCTGTGGGGCAATTTGACCTCTCTTGGCTATCCTTCTCCCTCCTCCCCACCCATCGCCCCCCTCAGCCTGATGAGGCCCTCAAGCCAGCCAATAAATTGAAGGCCCTTTGAGGAAGTCTACCCTTTTTTTGAGAAAGCTGGGGAGGGGCCAAGTGTGAATTCTTAACATTTTAATTTGGGGATCGCCTGTGAGGGCCGCCCCCCGTAGAGCTGGGCAACAGGGAGGGAAAAGCAATAAGGAAGCTCCCTTAAGCCCTAAGCTCATCACCCGCTCCAGGGCAAGCCCTAGCTGTGGACACGGGTCCAGTGCTCCTGGCAGGAGCAGCTTCCGTCGGTTCATACTGATTCACCCAGGAGGCCTCGGTCCCAGGCACAAATTCGCAAACCTCAGCAGACAGCTCGGCTTTGGAGTCACATGGAAGAATACAAGATGTCTAACCATTAAAAGGACTTTTTTCCCCAAAATACACATCTAACTGCTCTTTCCTTGATAGCATTTTCCAGGATGAGGACATTAGCAATTTTTTTTTTTTTTCTCATTTTTAACATTTGGAATACATTCAAAGGAAGCTCAGATTTTTCTTTCCCTTTCGTATTTACGCCTTACTTCCCTGCACACTACTCTGGATATTTACATAGAGTTGCCCAAGTTAGAGACATTTTCCCCGACATTGATTAATCTATAATTCTTTGAAGTCAGGAAGCACTACTATCTCCACTTTACAGATGTAGAAACTAAGACACAGAGGTTAATGATGCCCAGAGGTCAAACAGCCAGTCAATTGCGCAAGTGGGTTCTAAACAGAAGCTTCCGTTTCTGCTCTTAGGCTGAATTCAAGTTTGTTCTTTGTCATCTGCCCTCTTCCCATCAGAGCCGCCTCTGACGTCTGGCCCACTCTAACTTTGCCAGGAGGCCCTTAATATGCTTCTTGAAAGACCAATGCTTTCCTTGCCTACTGTCAGCATTTACCCTCTTCGTATTTATGCCTTTGCGCATAAATAAATGACGATTCCTTTCGGGAGTGTTTGGCAATGGTTTCGCATTGCTACACAGTCCTATTATTTTCTTAATTGTTTACAATACACAGAAGCCCTGTAGTTCTGCCTAAGCCTAGAGTCTCACATTTTGCCTCATTTTCGGCAGTTGCCCTACAATTAATTTAGTGAGAATCTGTCCAAACCAAGCCAGGAATATAAAGATGAATAAAATATTACCCTCTGCCCTTAAGTTGTTCACAAAGCACAGAGGGAGACAAATGTAAAAGTTAATCATTCCAAAAGTATGACAAAGTGATGCGGCAGACATACAGACCATGTGTTAGGGGTGCCCTGAGTAATGGCAAGTAATTCAGGCTAAGAGGGCGGAGAAGCCTCCCAGGAGGAGATGATGCTTAAACCAAGCCTTGAAAGACAAGTAGGAATGAATCATGGGTGCTAGAGGAAGGGGGGTTCCTGGAAGACATCATCAGTATCATGGAGGCAAGACAAAGCTTGCAAATAATTCACTATGCTGGAGTATGGCCACATCTAGGGACATGTGTAGACATGGAAATAGGTCAGCCGACAAGTCCATGAAATGGGTTTAGCCCAAGCTTTGCTAAGCCAAGCCCTGTGCCCTCATGCAGGGCAGCATCCTCCCAATGGAAGGGGTACCTTGTTCTCACAGAAAGGCACGTTCCACTCTCTGAGCCCTCCTTCTGCCTCTACTGGGCCGCGTGTGCCCCGAGGGAATGGGGGGAGGTGACATTTTTTGTTCATACAAAAGAACCATGTAGACAAGCTGCAGCCCAGCTAGGGAGCTACCCTGAATGTTACGCCAAGGAGTCTGAATGGCATCCTATAGGCAACGGGACGTTTAGAGGATTTTATTCAGAGAAGTAACATAATAGAGTTTTTGTACTGGAAAGGTCACTCTGATGGCAGTTTGAAGGACAGCCCGGATTAAAAAGAGGCAGTTAGGAGGTGCTTGTAGTAATATCCCATGTGATAAAGGATAAGGGCCTGGGCGACAGCAAGGTGGGGGGTGGGTGGAAGGAAAGGAGTGGATTTGAGGGCCTCAAGGAAGAGGTTTTAGTGACAGGATACGGAGAGAAATAATGGAAAAAAAGGAGTGAGAGATGACTCCCAGGTCCCTGGCTTGGGTAGATGGCTGGCATTTACCAAGACGGAGAATACGGGAGAAAGGAAAGGTTTAAGAGAATGAACAAGTAGGAGGAGTTAAGGAACTCCATTCTGGACGTAGTAAGTTGTAAGTTCTTATGGGGAATCCTGGCAGACATGTCCTGTGAGCCATTGGAAAATAGTTCTAGATTTCTGGAAAGAAATCTGTTTTAAAAATACAGCATCAGAGACATCAGCACTTAGACAGTAGGAGCAGCCATCAGTCCAGGGGCCACTGCCTAGGAAAACAGATAGAGGATGAACGAAGGGCCAAGAATGGAGTGCTAGGGGGTGTCAAAGGAGTGATCAGAGGAATACGAACCCTTGACAGAAACTGGGAAAGTAAGAGGCCAGAAGGGCAAAGGGAAGTGTGTCACAGCAATCAGAGAAGAAAATGATTTCAAAAAGACCAGAAGAATCAACATTACCCAATGCTGCACAAAAGTTAGGTAAGGACTCAAGTGCCAAATGGTTTTGGCCAATAATGACAGCAAATGATGGCTACCCTTTCCAGAAATTTGACAATGAAGGAAATGAAAAAGGAAAGTTTCATTCCAAGGAACAGCCTGATACTTGACACTGATTGGTATGTTCTTCCTTCAAAAAACGGTAATTCTTTCACCATTCATTTCAAATGGGTACTGAACAAGGGGACTTGAGGCAAAGTCTTACCCCATGGAATCTACCCTGTCCCCTTCTTCCTATGTGCACCACATGGGTTCATCCTACAGCCTAGGCTCTGGATCAAACACTGCAATCACAGAAGACACTGCATGCACTCAGATCAAACACATTGGGTGCTATGTATGTATCAGACTTCCTGCACTCTTACTAACATCTGTCCCCAGGGAAATTGACTTTGTTTGGCATGACTTCTCGGAAAATTCACGGTGGTTCTTGTGTGATAGTTTTTATTTTAAAAAAAGATACCTCATTCCAAGAAAGAGAAAGTAATGAAGTATATAACTGAGGCTTTATTCCATACAGAAAGAGTCCGTTTGCTCCCAAACCTGCATGAGACTGGGGGTAGAGTTATATGGAATCATCATCCCCGGTTAAGCCACTATCGCCAAATACCATTGTAACAAACACTGTCGGTTGACTACCCAAAATCCATTCACCTTTTTCTCTTTAACACAGCCCAAAACTTTGGGTAGGCACAGTGCTGCCCAGAATAAAATATTGTACTTCCTAGCCTCCCTTGCAGCTAGATAGAGCCATATGCCAAAGTTCTAGCTAGTGAGATCCGAGCAAGGATGGGAAATTCCAAGCAAGCTGATACTCTAGAATGGCACCTTTCTGTTTCTATCTTTCCTCCTCATTCTAGACTGTAACTCAGCATAACAACTGGAGCTCTGGCAGCCATATTGGATCATGAAGTGACCTTAAAGATGGAAGGCGTGGACTAGGTTAAAGGAGAACTTAGCTCTTTGAGGACCATACCATGCTATGGTATCTGAACTATCTGAACTATCTGAACCATGGACTATCTGGACATCTTTCACATGAAACTGAATAATCTATCTTGTTTACACCATGTCATCAGAGAGCTTCTTTGGCTACTGAATTCAACTCTTAACTGATGAACTGACTATTCATCCCTAAAGCAACCTCCTTAGTTCTTTCCTAAAGACCATCTTTTAACCTGCATTGCTCCTTACACATTCCAGCACAAGGATGGGAAAGCATGAGAAATCAAATGCGGGAAAAGCTAGAAGCTTCAATATCATAGGGGGATGCAATGAGGTCCTTTAAATGTTTGGCAAACAGCTGACAAGTGAGGATTCCAGCTAACTCCACATACCCAAAGACAGAAAGAATCCCAGAGGGAAGTGGAAGTACTTCACAGTCAAAAACAGAACCAATTCGGGCAGCACAGGCAATACATGGACCTTCTCTATCCCATTTGTTGCAAGGTGATGTCTTCTATGAAACCACTTATCTCAGAGGCATCGTCTGAACTGTTCTTCAACACCAAACATGGTGGACACAGCTCCAAGAAAAAGTCAAGAGGCCTCTGAAACAAACAACTCAGAGAACCAGTCAAGAGCTTCCCCAAATGAACTTTACCATCAGAGGACAGTGAGAAGGTTTATGGCAACATTGATGAGTGGCATGGATGGAATTTGGAAAACTTCTTAATGGAAGCTGGACTAGTAATGAGAACCCAACGTGGTACTACTCAATAGCCACCAGTTATCTGGAGACACGGCACACTCCCAGCTGAGGGCTTTGAACATTGCCTAATGTGAGCAACCGGAAACTGAGACTTATACAAAGAAAACATCAAGTCACCACAAGAAGATAATCACAGATACCATCTACCCACGCCAGGCACTCTGGTCCACACTTTACAGCCATCCTCTGTTGCATCCTCCTGACCCAGAAATGGTAGGTGCTATTGTTATCTTGACCTTACAGATTGAGAAGCCGAGATTCAGAGAAGTGGAGTGACTCATTCAAACTCTCATAACTATTAAGTGGTGGAACCAGGTCTCCCTGGTTCCAAAGCTTGATTTTTGTTTAACCATTTTGTTATGGGCTTTTTTTGCCCCTTGGTATGCAAGAAGATCTGGGGGAGAAAATTGTTCCTGAAAGCCAGAGCACTTATTTTTTTCTTTTAAAGGCTTTGTGAAAACAGAGATCTTAAGACAAAAAATAATTAAAATGTTACTGAAAAAGTAATTTCTTTTTTTTTTTTTAAGATTTTATTTATTTATTTGACAGAGAGAGACACAGTGAGAGGGAACACAAGCAGGGGGAGTGGGAGAGGGAGAAGCAGGCTTCCCGCCGAGCAGGGAGCCTGATGCGGGGCTCGATCCCAGGACCCTGGGATCATGACCTGAGCCGAAGGCAGATGCTTAACGACTGAACCACCCAGGCGCCTCTAAAAAAGTAATTTCTTGATAATGATGTTTGATTCACCAGAAATTTAAAAAAACTGACATGTATATTCCTACATAACGCAGTCTAAACTTTTATAAAGTGCAAAATTTCCAAACTACAAACTCGTATCTACAATCACATTGAAGACTTAAAACATACCTCTCTTACAAACTGCTAGAACAAGGAGGAACAAAAAAATAAACACTGTATCAATAATTTGAACAAGGTTTATAAATCTGACCTAATGTGCATATATAGAACACAGCACTCAACTGAAATATTGAACCTTTCGAATTCACACAGAACACTTATAAAGCTGACCATATGCTGGGCTTTAGCAAGCCTCAACCAATGTCTAAGGATTGAGATGGTCAGATTCAATATGCTCTCTCACCATAATGAAATTAGGCAAGAAATAAATAATAAAAAATAACTAGAAAATCACCCTATGTTTGGAAATTAAGAAAAACCCATAAAGGAGGCATCATGATGGAAACTAGAAAATAACTGACCAATAACAACAATACTTTATATCAAAACGTGTAAGATTCAGCTACAACATTACTTACAGGGAAATATATAGCCCTATAAACATGTATTAGAAAAGAAAAATAATTGAAAATGAATGTTAAGCATCCCTATCAAGAAGTTAAGGAAATAAATCGTCAACAAAATGAAAAGGCAGCCTACTGAATGGGAAAAAAATGTTTGCAAATCATCTATCTGATAAGGGGTTAATATCCAAAATATATAAAGAACTCCCAGAATTCAGTATCAAATATAAATATATGTGTATTTAAATATATAAAGAAAATATATTTAAATATATAAAGCAAAAATAATAATCCTATTAAGATGAACAGAGGACCTGAGTGGACATTTTTCCAAAGAAGATATCCAGATGACCAACACATACATGAAAAGGTGCTCAACACCACTCATCGTCAGGGAAATGCAAAATCAAATCACAATGAGACATTACCTCACACCTGTTAGACTGCCTGTTATAAAAAGGACAGGAAGTAACAAGTGTTGGCGAGGATATGGAGAAAAGAGAACGCTTGTGCAGTGCTGGGGGAAAGGTAAATTGGCACAACCACTAGAAAACAGTATGGAGGCTCCTCAAGAAATTAAAAATAAAAATTTTTTCAATCTTTAAACACGGAGCTCATAGAAATACAGAACATAGATTGATGATTGCCAGAGACTGGGGCAGAAGTTGGCGGGGGGGTGGGGGGGTAGAGCTGAAGGTGATCAAAAGGCACAAACTTTCAGTTACAAGATAAATTCTGAGGATGTAATGTAAAGCATGGCAACTATAGTTAACAATTCTATGGTGCTTATTTGAAAGTTGCTAAGTGAATAGATCTTAAAAGTGCTCATCACGGGGCGCCTGGGTGGCTCAGTCGTTAAGCGTCTGCCTTCGGCTCGGGTCATGATCCCAGGGTCCTGGGATCGAGTCCCGCGTCGGGCTCCCTGCTCTGCGGGAAGCCTGCTCCTCCCTCTCCCACTCCCCCTGCTTGTGTTCCCTCTCTCCCTGTGTCTCTCTCTGTCAAATAAATAAAATCTTTAAAAAAAAAAAAAAAAGTGCTCATCACAAGAAAAAAAGTTTTAACAATGTGAAGTGATGAATGTTAACTAAGTTTATTGTGGTTATCATTTCAGCATATATATGTGTATCAAATCATTATGTTGTATACGGCAAACTAATACAATGTTACATGTCAATTATATCTCAATAAAACGGGATGATGGGGGCAGAATATTCAAAAGGAATCACCACAAAACAATACCCAGTATTGGACTAAGAGTCAGGAAACAGAGATAGTTCTCTTGTTCTGTGACCTGCTACAGGTCACTTCACCTCACTGGAGTCCAATTGTCTTACCTCCAGAGTGAGGTAAGGTTGGACAAGATGATTCGTAAGGCCCATAAAGGAAAAGTTCTCTTATCTGACCTCCACCTAACCAGCTGCAAGACGGATGCGCCACATTCCTGGCGGCTGATCCCCAGGGCATGCTGCATTCTTACCTTCGCTGAGCTCTGGATGAGACGGTCAATGACCATTTCCTGCTTTCTGAGAGTCAGTAGTGTAATCAAATTCATTGTGCTTGTTATAGAAACAATGTATTTTATGTAATTCTATACAAATATTCAAATATGAGGATGAGGAGAAAGCAAATGGTTGTTTCTATGAGAATGAGTTATATAAAGAGGATTTCACAAAGGAGAGTCACTGTAAAATTTTGATGTGAAGGACTATAAAACATGAAGGAGAAAAAATAAAATTCTAGATGGATTCTGCTTTCAGATTGTATCAGAAACCTCTTTAAATTTGCACTTCTCTTTAAATAAACTAAAATTTGGACAATGGAGATGATACGTTTCAGTGGTATTTGTGCAAGAAAAATGATGCTGAACTATTGGTAGACTTGCACTAAATAAAAAAAATTTTTTTTTTTAGCCTGGAATCTATATCAAAATGTAAAGACATTTAGATTTCTTAATTTACTATGAAATGTTATAGGTATATATGTATTGGGTTTTCTATGGTTTTTTGGTAAAGTAAGTTCCACACTCCATCCAACTTTTTGACTAAGCTATCTGTCTTGATTTTGTTAGATAACAAGGCTTCTTCCCTATTTTGTAACTGGGATTGTGTTTATGCAAAATAAACACAGTGGTTGTTAAGCATTTTTGGTAAGGCCCCAGCCTTCAATAAACTCTCCCTCTCAGCCTTCTGAAATGGCCCAAATGTTATCTCTTCAACCCTTTCTTCTGTGCTTTTTATCACATTATCTGGCTTTTCAAAAGAACTGGTCAATCTGAAATAAGCAAGATCACAAGGATAAGCATTTCAAATGCCCACACAAATCAACAAGAGAGCAGCTTCACCTTTGGGCTCTCTCCAAACATCTAGGCCCCATACTAGCCCCATTGTTTCACGAAGTAACCTTTGGCTTCCACTAACAGCCTCATTACCATTAGGTTGGACAGGAAAGTTGTGGAAGAGCATTATACTTCAAATGAGGAGAGATAGGTCCACAACATTAAAATGATCTTCCCAAGTGACCTTTGCAAGATTATTTCAAGAAACTGTCTTGGTTTCCCCATGTCTCTCTTCTTGTTTCAAAACAATAAAGACAAATGAGATCCAAAAAAAAGTTTTTCATAAATTTTCTCCAGCAGTATTTAAATTTTTAATTGGTCTTAACACATTTTAATACAGATGAATTAACCAAACATGGAAGTTTGTGTTCAACATAGAAATAAACAGAGAGGGGTAGATGATGGAAACTATCATTTATATAGAAGGCTGACTCACCCTTGTCAATGTCCAGGGGAGATCAGACCCAAAAATACTGACTCATACTAACTGAAATG
This sequence comes from Mirounga leonina, assembly GCF_011800145.1. Lineage (NCBI taxonomy): Eukaryota > Metazoa > Chordata > Mammalia > Carnivora > Phocidae > Mirounga > Mirounga leonina. Next base: position 2,008,537 of record NW_023270827.1, on the reverse strand, counting down.
CACAGAAGACCTAGGAAGGCAGCAGGCTGGCAATATATTAGAGTGAGAAATAGAATTGTGACCCAGACTGGAATTATTCAGGTTGGCATAACAATCTCCTTTTCTCCCTATAGTCAGGCAAAACCAAATGGTAATCAGAAGCCACTCGTTACCATGAGAAATCACTGTGAAAGACTCAGAAATATTTAAAATTGGTGTATTTTCTGCATTCTCTCTCTCTACATGAGCAGACCTTCACAAGAACCAGAAAATTGCCACGAGGACATGAAGTCAGAAAGGGGGGAGTCAGAGGAAACTCATGTTTTAACATCAGGCTCACAAGAGGGACCCTCTATGCCTTTGGGATTGGAATTCCTGAAAGTCTGATTACTGGTGAATTCTCCCACTCCCAGGGACAGAGCTGGTATGGGATAAAAGAAAAGAGATCCTTGGTGATTCTCTTTTTTCTGTGCTTCCCACAGCTGACCAAGCCCTCTGCTCCAGACACACTGCTTCTGTAAGTCTGTCAATACATTTATACATGCAGGTAAGAGTGCCATCTTGCAAGCCTGGACACCAACCTGCCTCTTCTAGAGGACTCTACACCTCTCTCCTCACCTCCATCAGCACTGCCTTTGCCCTTCTCGCACTTCTCAGTTCTAGGAGAGCTACTATAGCTGCCAAGAACCAGCCACCTTGACCTCGTCTTACAGAGGACACAAATCTGTCTGAAATACAGGTTTAAGAATGATTCCTGGTTTGATTTTGATGTTCCTAAATCTTTACTAATTCTGTCAGTTCCCTTCCCAGATGAACAAATCTGGATGTCTCAAAACACAATTCCTTAATTTATCAAACAAAAAGAGGGCTTTCCCATTCATCAGAAATTGCTCTTTCAATACATTTTATTCCCACTTTCAAATGAACATCGTTCAATATTCATGTGTTGAAATAATTTTAAGTAACTTACATTTTAGTCCTACAGAGTCATATACAACTTTACTGTAACTCAGGTGTCTTGTTATCCCCTCCTCATCTTCAAGTTTCTTGAAATAAAATTGCATTTAAACCAAAGTAATCGTGAGCCATGTAGTATTACTGAAAAATCACTTGGGGCCATGTTAAGATAGCAGATTAAAAGTCCTGACTGAATTTTTTTTCCCCTGATACTAACAGAATGAGAAAAAAGTAATAGAAGGCCAAAAAAATCTCATGATAGCATCCAAATACAAAAGGGTCATAATCTAACTTAATAAGCTTCAACACAAGATATTTTGGAGCAAAGAGAAAAGACTCAGCACAAATCCATTTCTGAACAATCCCTCATCCTCTCCCCCAAGAATTTCAACATTGATTTTAACTAAGTATTGAGAATTCTCCCTAATACCTACGGATCTGGAGAAAGGCAAACTAAGTGGTTATTATTAACTTTTTCCTCTCCTGACAGGAAATACTGCTAGGAACAAGGTACGAAATGGAGAACATGAAGATAGGGCAGACCTGAGCCAAAGTGAGTGCTCCAGACAACATACACTGTTGAAAAGATGTTAAACACACCTCCAGTGAACTTGGTACAGTGATGTACAGTGAACTTGGTAAAGTACACATAACAGAATATCAGAAGATGGCCCAGATAGTCTAACAAAGACAGCATAACCCTGAGATGAGCTTTCTCCCTTTACCCACCCTCCCCCAATCCTACCATTTTCTATTACTACAGAAAAGTAGAAACTCAGTCATAATGTAGCTTAAGGAAAACCAAACTGATTTGAGGTATTGTGGGAAGAGATTTTTAAAAAATCATCCAAACTATATCAGAGCAAACAGAAAATCTAGACAAAGCTCAGGAATATGAGCAAGATATAGAACAAGCAAATAAAGGTAAGCCAAAATAAGCCAGTATGTGAACTATGCACACAAATACAGCAAAACAAACCCAAAAAAAGTGCATTGTACCATAGAACAACTAAGTAAGGGGATGCCTGGCTGGCTCAGTTGGTAGAGCATGCAACTCTTGATCTCAGTGTCATGAATTCAAGCCCCAGATGGGCCTAGGGCTTCCTTTAAAAAATAAAATAAATAAGAGCCCTGTTTTTAGGATACCTGGACAGCTTAGTCAGAAGAGCATGTGACTCTTGATCTCGGGGTCATGAGTTCAAGCCCCATGATGGGTATAGGAATTACTAAATAAATAAATAAATAAATAAATAAATAAATAAAATAAAATAAGCTTTAAAAACAAAAACAAAAAAGAACTAAGTAAGAATTTTTTAAATCAAGAGTTCAAAGACAAAACTATAACAGAATGGAGTGAAAATGTAGATTGTAGCTCAAATAAAACTAATTGAGCTGAAGCAACATTATTGTAAAATTAATACAAAAAAACTAGAAAAAGCAAGGAAAAGATTAAGTACTTCAGAAACATATAGGAATGACTAGAGATAAGTACAGTAAATGCAAACACCAATATAAAGAAATGGCAAATATAAAGAAATTATTGAAAAGCTGAGAGATATGGAAGACATAAAAAGACAAATCAACATAAAGATCATCAGGATTCCTCAAGTCTGTCCCTTCTCCCCTATGAAGCAGAAAAGGTATCCAAAGATATGATACAAGAACATTCTTCTGAAATGAAAAACTGAAGCTACAGATCATGTTCTGGGAGCACATGACACACAGAAAGTTCAAAAGTAAGATAAGTCCTAGTTACATCATTGAACTTCAAGAATCAAAAATAAATAATTCTTTAGGAACCAGACAGCCAAATCAAAATTACCAAAAAAGAAAAAAGAAAAGAAAAAGTCAGTTGGTTTCCAACTTCAATGACAGAAGACACTGGAGCAATGTCTACAGCATTCTGATGCCAAGAATACATTACTGAGAAATAACCAACCAGTAGTTCATCTGGATGCAATGGGAAGACATTCTGACACATGAAAGAACTCAAAGAACACTCAAGCAGCTTGGAAAAAGTTTATGATCATGAAAGCCAACCAATTAAGAGATGCAGCAAAATAATTAATTCAAGAATAAAGAAGTCAGATTAAGAAGGTCAAATGACATAGAATCCATCTCAATATTGATTCAATACCACTATAGAAATTATGGGTACCGAAGATAATGTGAATGTTGTAAGCCCATGTAATAAAAAAATAATATAACTCACAAAAAGTGAAAGATACAAAAGAGATGAAGAGGATGGGTGCTCATGCCCCCTTCTTTCAAAGTGTGTATCATCTGTAATGGAATCCTAGTCAAAATGCTGGGACTCCACACAGCTGCATGTGTACCTTAGTGAGTTTTAAACTTCAGAGGGATTTTTTTTTTTTTTAGAGTATTTTATCCCTGTGGTAGAAGAACACATTTATTCAAACTTCAATGCTTCCTTCGTTTTAATTGGATATTTTTCTTCTATTGAACTCACCTATACACACACATTTTACGTATATTTACATATATACACATACATTACATATATATATACTTTTTTTAAACGTATGCTGGAAATTTTCAAACAGTCCCAAAAGTAAACCCCCAAATGCCCATCATCTAACCTCACAATTATTAACAATTTACCTGTTTTCTGTCACACACACACACACACACCCCTGCAGTTCACCTAGTCTTAAAAATAGGAGAGTGGAATTTGAGGTGATTTAAGTTTCATTTTTAGATTTTCTGCCTTGTTGAATTCTTTATAGTAAACCTATAATTTTTTTTCATAGGACTAGTATCTTTCTTCCTTCTTAGCTGCCTCTCTCTTGCTTTTCCAAAATAACTGGAAGCAAGTAGGCCAAAACACCAACAGTGAATGATTTTGAGTGGTGAAAATGTGGATGATTATTTTTTCCTTTATTTTTTTTTTAAATAGTAAGATTATTTCAGAGACCAATGAGAAGCCATGCAACACAACCTAATTGATTTCCACAGACATTATTGTTCTCCTCAAAGGTCCTTTTCATTTTCACTACAAATCCTCAGGGTTAGAAGATCTCCCACCTCTGTTTTAAACTATGTGCTGGGCAAGAGCGACACGTGTATTACCTTATTTGAGCTTCGTAAGAATGCTCAAAGGTCCACAGTCATGTTATTCCAACTGCATAGACAAGGAAACTGAAGTGTAAAGAAATCAAATTGTCCAAGGTCAACCATTTGTGAATGCTTCAAACTCAGATGGGAAAGGAACTCCAGAGACCCACATTCGCTTCGGAGGAAAGGAGACCTAAGGCTTGCTTCCCCCGGCAATGGGCTTGTCAGAGCTCTTTCCTCCCATAAGGCCAGGTCCCACAGAGGAGTGTTTTCACCAGCTGCTAAGAAGGTATTTTTGCCCAAGATGAAATTCCTCTCGGGGTAATCTCAGTGGCTGGCAGCCTCTAGTAGTCACATGTTATGTTCTTTAATGACTAGAGATATTGTTTATTGGACCGAAAAAAATTCAATAAATGCAATGGCCTCTTGACCATGAATGAGAGCTAAGAAAATACTAACTCTCCTTTTTTATATTTTAGACTCACAATCCAATAGTAAAGCATTAAAACTCCTTTTCTAGGGCGTCTGGGTGGCTCAGTTGGTTAAGCGACTGCCTTCGGCTCAGGTCATGATCCTGGAGTCCTGGGATCGAGTCCCGCATCGGGCTCCCTGCTTGGCAGGGAGCCTGCTTCTCCCTCTGATCCTCCCCCCTCTCATGTGCTCTCTCTCTCAAATAAATAAATAAAATCTTTAAAAAAAAAAAAACTCCTTTTCTAAAATCATTGTGTATCTCACAGGATAAAAGCCTCCTGCCTTCTGACAAATGCGACATCACTGTCCCTATTTTATAAATCAAGTGTTAAGATACAAAGGTTAAGTAATTTGCCCAAGGCAGAGAAAGGCAAAAAAAGTGAGGAACAGATAGAAGAAGAGTACTAGTCTTCAGGTTTATTATCCAACAAAGAAAATCACGTTCACACTTTGGGAATAAAACTCTCCCCGGGACCAGCTCCAACACCCGCTACTCAGTGTCCTGGGAGCTGCGTAGCAGAGACATTCTGCGCACATGCCTTGGAGTCTGACTTGGGTTTTCATCTCAGCTGCCCCACTTTCTAGCTTAGTTACTTTCCAAAGCCTCAGTTTCCTCCTCTGTAAACCGAGGAGAGAAAAGGTATTAGTCCGCCAGGTTGCTGTGAGCACTGAGCAACATAAAGCAGGTAAAACAGTTCGCAAGTTCCTGGCACATAGTAAGTTCTCGATAAATGTTAATACAGTACGTGTCAAAGTAATGAGATATTCAATACCCCTCTCAAGCCTGACTTTCTGCTACAGTCATGACTTGTTCATAGAAGCCTGCTACATTTGACATGTTAGGCTGCCTCCATAGAAGCATCAGGCTACTTAGATGATGAGATCCACAAATATAAGTAGATAGAAGCAGTACTACCTTCACCTCTGTTTTGATCTGATTTATTTAAGTCATCTCTTTACACGGTGTGGATCTTCAACACATGACCCTGAGATCAAGAGTCACATGCTATACCGACAGAGCCAGCCAGGTGCCCCACCCCTATTGTGATTTGGATTTTACCCAAGATAGTACTTCTCAAGCCCTAAAAAACATATGCACACATATCACATTAGCTCTGTGAAGTATCTCTGGGTAGCAGAGTATGCCATTCAAAAGACCTTTCCTCTGTATCAATGAATGGGACCCAGGAAAATTTCAGAACATAAGAGACTTAAACAAGCTGGAGGCCTCCTCATTCATTCCTTCTCAGAGCACAGCCTCCCAACTGGTGGACTAGGAATGGGTCACGGGGTGCCTGACATTCGTCCTCAGGGCTGATGGCCACCAGCCCAGAATGTCAGTTCTCCCCAGGACACGGTCAACATTACCATTATCTAATAGTCCTTGGATGTGTCAAGGGGTGGGAAGCAGTGTAGAGTTCAGAACTACTTGCCCACAGTTTGGCTAAGAACCATCAACCATGACTTACCACCCTACTTGCTAAGCCTTCACTTAAGTTTCTTGATGACCAACCACCCCAGTCATGGAGTGTGTGCCTCTCCAACTCAAGAATCTATCAAAAAATGTTTGCTACCCTTGAAGACTGTGGTGGAACCCGGGAAATGGGGCTCTTAATTAGACCTGCAGTATTATTCAGCTTCTCCCTCACAGTACTTCAGTATCTACGGAGCTGTGACTCCAGCTTATTCGCCAGCCCAAAGCTGTACTCAGATCAAACGCACCCCTGCCACAAACCTGGCCGATACGGCCAGAAGCCACAAACATTTCCAAAACACACCTTAATGAAAAGCCGCTTTTCCATCAGATCCATCACATTTGAATGGAAAAACAAAATACTTTGTCGCTTCTAATAAGTATAGAGAGCCTGACAGGGTAATGACTTTTTTCTCCCCCAGCACTAATCTCAAATATAATAATGTCTAAATATGATTTTTATCTTTAGACATTCTGTTACTGAGCAAAAAACTGAATTCTTAGACTTGTACTTTTAGTTTCTCTCTCTCCATCACTGGCTCAGAAATAAAGATGAGTGGGTTATGCTGAATGAACCGGACTCCTGCATGAAATGGTTTATGACAGATGACAATATATGATGAGAATACAAAACCCTGATGATAATAGGTTTATTTATCGATTGCGAATAAAATTCATGAAGTGTGAAGCTGAAAACTGCACTGGAGGGAATTGGGCAGGGAGGCCATCAGGAAAAGTATGCACAACACAGACACAGAGCTGAGAGCTGCCTGCTGGAGACCCGCGTGGCCGCAGGGACGGGGATGGAGGAGGAATTTGGATGCACTGCGGCTGACCTGCTGGAGTCCTTGAGCAGCCGACATGGTCCTCTTTCTGCCTCTGCCTCCTCAGCACGTGACCCGTTCAAGAACTGTGGCGGGGGGGGGGGGGGGGGGGGGGGGGGG
>NW_023270827.1:1975499-2001537 GCF_011800145.1 Mirounga leonina | reverse complement strand
GGGGGGGGGGGGGCAGTGGAAAGGCACAGATATCCAGAAGGCTGGTGTTCCAGAACCACCTCTGCCACCAGCAAGCTGTGTGACCTTGGGCAAGAGTTTGAATCCCTGCTGGGCGGGGGCTGGGGAGGAACCCCTTCGTGTTCTTTCTCTGGTAAAAGAAGAGGTTTTATTCCTTGAGCGAACACCACAGTGCACAGTGCTGAGCCTGATAAGGCTGAGATGAGTAAAGCAAGGCCGCCGTATTTACTATAAAGTCCAGCCCAGTCCACCGCCATGAAATATGCGGCCACCTCAGTGCGGGGTCTTGGCGTTCCTGACATCCTTCAGGAGTCAGAAGTTCTATAGTTGAAACTACAAAATCACATTTTGCCAAGCACTTGAAGATGCTCACAACAAAAATAGGCTAAAAAGCAGCAAAATCTGAGAGGCCTTTTCACACCCCGGGCACTGTCTAGAAAGACCAGGAGGAAAGGATTGCAAACCTGAGCAGTCATTTGCATATTGCTGGATGATTTACTGGATGATACTGGAGGGAGCCAGTGAACCCAGCAGTGTCTTGCATGAATTCTCCTCCCACCCTTCCCCAAACCACTGCTGAGACAGTTCAAAAGCCTACAAAGGGGTTTTGCCCAATGTACATGGGAATTTGCATACCATAATCTTACAAAATGAGACCAAAAGAAAAGCATCTCTTTGTTTTATTTATCTTCCTGCAGCCCCCAGAAGCAAGCTCATGGGAAGCCCTTAATGACAGAGCTTCCTAAGAAGTGGCTTCCAGAGAGTCGTGGCAGGTAGTGACTGAAGGAGAGAAAAACCAGGGTTCCAATTTAGGTTAGTAACAAGAAAGTCTTGAAGTAGATTTCATCCCGAAGACTTGTCGAGATTTCCTTTAAAGGACACAGGAGCTGTATTCATTCGCTATTGCGGGCTCACCAATTGCCACTAATTTAGCAGTTTCAATTAATTGATTTCTCACCTCACAGTTTCCGTCTATCAGGAGAACAAGTATGGGTCCTCTCTCCAGGGGCTCACCAGGCTGAAATCAAGGTGTCAGCTGGGGCTGCGATCTCGTCTGGGGTGTGAGGTCCTCCACCAGTCTCACTGGTTTTTGCCAGAATTCACGTTCTTGCAGTGGTAGGACTGCGGGTCTCAGCTCCTAGAGACCACTCACAGATTTCCGCCATGTGACCCTCTCTGGAACATGGCCACTTGCTTTTTCAAGGCCAGGAGAAGAATCTCTCTCTGACCTCTAGACCCTCTGCTAAAGGCTCACTTCACCGGGTTAGGCCCACTTACGACGGTTCCTTTTGGGTTCAAGTCAATTAATTTACCTGTCAAATGCCCTCACCTTTGCCATATTCTGTTGGTTAGCAAGCTACCAGTTCTGCCCACACCCAACAAGAGGGGATGGGTTACTGGGGGTCATCTTTAGAATGCTGCCTACCCCAGGATCTCTCTTTGAATCCTTTGGTATGGTTTGGTTACTTATGTTAATTTCGTTGCCTAGGATTTTCTGCTCTTGCTAGAGAGAAGTCTTCCAGAAACAAGTCTCTCTCTCCCATCAGTATTACACCCAGATTTTGACATTACTGCTCTGAAGTTTGGGAACAGGAGATGACAGGGAGTTTTAACCCCTCTACCCTGGCAAATTATTCCTTCCACTGCTCTCTCCCTCTCTCAGGAAAAAAAGCAGATACAATATAGAAATACCACAATCAACTCAAAATACCCACAGATTACATGAAATGGCCATAGAGAAGGTCACCTCACACAGGGAGATTTTCCACTGAAAGCACCCCAGGCAGAAAGACTTTTTGCCTGAGGAGAAATCACAGAGGAGGCTCAGCCTCCAGAACATGGCAGATGTAGTGCCAACCATCAAACTGATACCTCCTCTTGTTTCAAAGAAAACCCAACGGCTCATCTCCTCCCCTCTGCGGTTCTGCCAGCCACCTGCAGCCAGAATCCGCACACTTCTTGACCTTAGCCCACACTCTAGCCATGAAGGACTTAACTTCTCGGCATTCGCTTTTCAGCAGGAAAGAGGTTTGTGGTGAACGTGAGCCCAGCATTTTCACACACACAGAATTTGTTTCTGCACTCATTCCTGGCACTTTTCCATGCACCTGACCCTCCACTGCCCCTCCCCCGCCCTTTCTCCCTGGTTCTTCCGGCTCTTTTTCTGCATTGCCCTGCCTCGCTGGATGGTGTTCAGCCATCACTTCAACCCATCCCCCCCGCCCCCGGCTTTCTGCCATCCCTCCTGGGCCTGCCTCCAACACTCTCCTTAGTCCACGATATATTGATTTTCTAAAAGGAGAAGCCCTTTGCACTAATGAATAAATGGTGCCAAATCACCCGGCAAGATTGAAAGAGAATACTCTTTACAGAGAAAGAAGAAGAGGGAAAAAGGAAAGGGAAGGAAAAAACGCATCAGGACCACTGATAGACAACAGACAAAGCAACGGAGCTCCTATAATGTAAAACTAAATCTTCAGACCAAGATGGAGTCTGACTTTGTGTGGGGAGAAATTGCGACCTAACGCATACAACTGAAAGGAGGTATTGATGGCATTACAAAGACCACATTGTTGCAAGAGCAGTTCCAGTGGGTTCCAGAGTGCCACGGCTGGCAAAGCACCAACCTCTCCCTAGACTATCATCGAATAAAGGAGCTGTCCTTGGGCATCACCCAGTTTTTAAGAATGTGGGTCAGATGGGCCTGGGTGTGAATCCTGTTGTGTTGCGTAGGGTACAGAGCGATCCTTACCAAGTCACTCGTCCGCCATAGCTTCAGGTGCTCTCTTGTAAAATGGAAACAAGAAGCCTACTTCACAGCCGCTGTTGTGAGAATCCTGATAGACACATGCTCTGTGATAAGATTAGCCCAATGCCTGGCACGTAATAAATGCTCAGTAAATATTGCTCCTGTTATTAACATTCTCTGCATTGGGAAGCAAGCCACCCCCAGCCTAATGCTGCTCAACTCTCACCTCACTTAGATGTTGTGACCAGACTGGCTTCTTTGATTTTGTGTTCATTTATGGGAGAGAAGAGGATGTTTTTTCCCCAAATTAAGATTTTCTGAAACTTAAACATGAAAACAGCCACTTTCAGCAGGAGCTATGAAAGGGTTACCCTGATGAGGCACCTGCCCCTGACTGGGGTCTTGTAAGGGGTTTTCTCTGGGAAGGAAGTTCTGAAGAAGAATGCCGGCAACCCAAGCTGAGAGGAAAGCCTGGGGTTTTTGCCGTGTTTGTACAACTGATACCCCAAGAAGGTCCAGAGCAATGGGAACATTACAGGAGTAGCCTTCCTGGGACCACAGGGAGCCACAGCAACTCCAAGAGCACAATTGGAAGCCATAAAGACTGTGACCCAAGGAAAATGTAAGAAGACAAGAGGGGCCAATTCTCATAACAAAATTAGTAAGTTACCTTAAAAAAAAAAAGTTTTGACTATAAACAAACACTGTTGATTTGTAAAGATTTCAAGCACGCAGTCCGCAAGGGAGCTGCTGTCTTTTCTGTAATAATCCCCTCAACCATAAACCAAGTCCAAGCCCCTCAGAAAGGGCTCGAGCATTAAATCAGACCCCATTGCATAAATACATGCACGAGCCCTTTTCACAAAGTATCCGGCAGCAGGCCCCAAGCTGTTTTCCAGCAAAGGTCAAAAGGCGCCAGATATGAAGCAAATTATAGTAGAGCAAAGGTAAGGCCCAAATTAGATTCTATCCATGGCTTGACTCCTATTAAGTAGAACTTCCATAGAAGTTCTCATAGTCTAGTGTGCCGAAGAAGTGACCTAAGATGCCTGGCGTCAGGACCCCCACACATCTGGCTTTTATTCATTCAACAAAGATCTACTGAATGGCTTATGTGTCGGGCAGTGGGGATACAAACAAGATCGCTATCCTCACAAAAGCTTATTGTCCAGTGGGGATCTGGACAAAAATACATACCGTTACAATAATGCTGCACTGCTCAGCTGTTGTTACAGAGACAGCGCTCACTTCGTCTTAGAAGATCTTTCCAGAAGTCAGGGAGTTACGCCAAAGAAAGATGAGCACCAGTGTTTATTGGACAGCCACGAGGGGCCAGGCCATTTACATACAGTTGCCCATTTTATCCTGAGCCAGGTGACCGTTCTCCCCATGTCACAGGGGGAAGAAACTAACAGTCCAGCAGGTGGGTTCCTGCACTGGGCCCGGAGCCCATGTCTTTCCGCCTCCGAAGCCCGTGTTCATATCCACAGGCACAAGCCCTCAGCGGTAATAGTTTCACTCAAGGCTCTATGGTCACAAAATGGCACTGGAGTTTGGGTCGGCTGGATCTTTCAGTTGGTCAGGACATTATTGTAGGAGATGGAGAGAGCAACCACCGAATGAAAAGAACACAGAAACTCATGCAACAGAATGCTTGGGGCGGGGAGATTGTCCAGTCACGGCGTCTCCCACACCACCGGGTGGTGGGTACCCCGTAGGCTGTGAGAGTGCTTGGCCACAAGAGGGCAGAGTGTGCCTTGGACAATCACAACAAAAATCCCAACAGCCCTGTGTGAGAAAGAAACCTAATGCTGCGTGCTTCGTTAACTGTTCCAGGGCTGACAAATGTGGGCTGTCCGCTCGTTCAGACGCGGGGCAGATAGGGGGTTTGTACGCTCTGACATGGCACCTGGTTACAGCATCTCAGAATGTGTGGCAAGGGGCTTCCCTCTGATCCGCTCCACTCGTTCCCGGTATTATAAAGCTGCAGGCCGTTCAGTTAGCCTAGGACTCGAAGAGTAGAGCCTTCCTTGGTATACAGCCCACTCTCCCACCCGCACAAAGTAGGTAGTGCAGTTTAAAAAAAAAAAAAAAAAAAAGGTGGCCCCTCAAGTCAATGGAAAATAACCACCAACAGTAGCCACACTCATAACAAGAGCAGGGGGTTCAAAAGCAGCGTAGGGTTCGAATCCTGGCTCTACTACTTACCAACCGTGAATTTGGTCGAGTCACATAGCCTCTAGGAAGCCCAGCTCCCTCATCTATGAATTAAAACCTACTCAATAGGTTCGTCGTGAGGATGAACTGAGTCACTGACTATAAATACTTAGCACAGTTAACAGTCATTATAGGAGCTGCTACGTTATGGCGAATGCTGTTGTTAATAATGACAGAGTTGGCTGTACGTTATGCCACAGAGAAAGTAAAGCTTTCTGAGGGACAGACACCTGGCCCCGTGCTGTACCCATCACCCCCTCTTGAGTTTCTGGGACCCCCTCTTTCTTTCCTGTTGTAGATGCAGAGGCTTCTCTCCTCGGAGGTGAGGCCATCCTGTCCATCTGCAGCTGGAGGCCACATCCACCTTCTAAAGAACCCGAGGCCTTTAGCCATCATTCATCACACCTGACTGGTGCATCTTCCTCCTCTCCCTGCTCCCTGGCCCCTTCCATTCCCACACTGAAACATGCTCTCGTCTCTTCTACCTTAAAAATAAAGGTCAGTAAACAAAACCAAATCTCCCCTACATCCCACGGGTCCCCTTAGTTCCCCCATATTTCTCCCCTTTGTGGAACTTCTCAATGGAGCTTCCTCTGACCCAAATCCCTGTTCCCTCACTGTCCACTTACTTCTCAGCCCAGTCCCACACGATTCCGCCCAGTCCGCTCTCGCCGATGCCGCTGACCAGACAGCACTATTCCCAGTGAGTGCTCATCCATTCCCTGCACCTTCTGAAAACACTGCAGTCCTTCAGCCTCAGCAACACCAAACTATTCCTCAGTGTTCGCGGCTGACTCTGCTTTCTCCGCAGGCCTGTAGATGCTGGAACATTCCATGCTCTCTCTCGGGCTCTCTCGTTATTCTCCTCCCTTCTCAGGTGCTCTTGTCTCTTCCCAAAGATCCAGTGGCCATCCCCACATATGTCACATTTCAGTTTTAGGCCCACACCCATCTCCACCTCCACATGTTTCATGCGTATCAAACTCGCTGTGTCTGAAACTGAATCACGTCTCCCCTTGCCTGTCTCCCCCAGCACCTGCCACCCACACAGCTGAACCTGCTTCTTCAATAGTCTTTTGTTACAAAATATGTACCCCATGCAGCCAGGTATTTAAGTCAGAACCTCGGCAAGCACTCTTCATACTTTTCTTTCTCTTATCCCTCACATCCAATCATGATTCCTGTCTGTTATGCCTACCCCATTTTTTTTTTAATCTCTTCCCTTTTTTCTCCACTGCCCTCATCAATCTAAGCTACCATCATCTCTTGCCAACTCCTCTGCCTTCTAGTCTTCACACTTCAGCCAGGAAAACAATTTTAAATGCCAAGTTGACCGTGTCATTTCCTACATTTGAAATCCTGTGTTGATTCTAGTTCTTTGGGTCAAGTCTAGAATCCTCAAAGGATTCTCAACTTCTCTTCCTCATCTGGTCCTTCCCTAGCTCTCCAGCCTCCTCTCACTCTCCTCTCTCCTTCTCCCTCAACTGCCAAAAATCCTCCTTCTTCCTATCTCAAAGCACACATTTGAAAGTGGGCTAACTTTACAAGCATCTGTTGTGTGCCAGGCACCACGGGACTCTCAGAGCTCCATCATTCACACTCCCTGCGTCCAGGAGTTTCCAGTCATGGGCGAAGGGGGGTCCAGCTAGACCCATTAATATAAAATGTGATAAACAGCATAAAAAGTGGACACCCAGGGGGGATCAGAGGAGGAAGAGTGAAGATACAATCTACAAGGATGGCTTCAGAGATCTGATCTGTGTGCGCCATCATGTGGGATGGGGACAACCAGCCATTCCCAGACATGCAGGAGATGACAAGGGTCTAAAGAAGGAGGAGTGAAAACAGAAGACATAAAAGTTATGTCAAGTTGATCAAGGGAAAAATGATATCAAGGAAGAAGTATGTTCAGTATTGAGTACTGAAGACACACCGAGAACACAGGCACTTACATTTGACAATGACAGACCACTGTGGACCTTTGAGAAAGTGGTTTCTGGAGAAGCCACATCACAAAGGGAAAAGCAGTTCATGTGAAAGTGAAGACTGGCTGTACTTTTCTACCATGTCAAGAAGGTTGGTAATAAAGGGAGAAAGCATGAGAGGAAGAAGCTTGAGGCTTTAGCTCATCATAGCTTGGACAAGGCAGGCTAACTCCCACTCGGGATTATGTCTAGTATCTGTAGATGAAACTAGTGTTGGTGGTCTCAGACCACAGATGGTTGATAGGAATCCCAGGCAAGGAGGGAATGAAAGAGAGAGGGCTGTCGCCATCTTGGGCTCACACGGAGAACCCCTCGCCAGCCGCTGGGAGTGGCCTTGGGGACCACCAGGAGGCAGGGACAGCAAGTCTCACTCTGAGCACTAGCTATAAAAAGTGCAGAACAACAGAAGCTGGTTGTAAAACTTAAGCAGATCAGACACTATAAAATACTTTGTAATGCACCATTGAGGCGACCAAATAAGAGGCTTGAATAAATTTATATTCCAATTGCTAAACATTACAGTCAATTTAAAAACCCACAAAAGTTTTGCTGAACAACTGTATAAATTAGAATGGATCTGTCGCACTGTACAGTACCTAATAGACTGAGACATAAAACAATCGGCGCTAACTCCCTCTCACCTGTTAAATCATCTTGAAATAGACCTGCTCACGCAACTCTGTTTTTTTCCTCTCAAGAAACACCATGAGGTAATTCTCATGTTAATGTGGATTTTATTTATTTATTATTTATTTGCATTTTTTTTTTTCCCTCAAGACAAAGACTAAAGCTGTCACAGCCAGGAATTTATCAGACCTGAACCTGTCTTCCTCCCTGGGAAGCTCCCCACCTGACTTTCGGGATGTTTCTCTTCCACTGAGCCCGAGTGAAATGATCACCTGGCAGCTATTTTATGAAAGTTGAAATCAATACACACACACACACACAAACACTCACATACAAAGGCAATAAAACTTGAAGAATACGAAACTAGGCCAAGAACCAAAGAGAAAATTCTGTATCTGTTCCTGTTGTAGACGTGCTGTGAGAATTTAGGCGGGCTCCCTTTCCCACCATTCCTTGGTTCCCATTCCAAAACATTTGATAACAATGGCCGACCATGCACTAAGGCAGTGAAAGAGGCAAAGAAGAACACTCTTTCCCTCAGGTGCGTATTCGCATTTAAAAGCCAGGAGCTAAAGAGTAGAGCAAAGTATAGTGCTTATGTAGTTCTCACAACAACCTGATGAGGTAGACAGGATTATTATCCTCATCTTCCAGACACGGTCACTGAGATCTAGAGAGGGTAGGTAGTTTGTTCCATAGCACACAGCTGGTAAGTGACAATTTGGGGATTTGAACTTGGATTTCTCTGAGCATACCATAGAGAAGACCACTGTAATGGGGGCAACTCAGACGCAGACAGGAGATCAATCCCTCTTCCTCAAATCTATTAAAGGAAGATGGTCTTGAAATGGGGAGAAGCCGAAGGTGGGTTACTTGTCTGTCTTTTCCCACTAAACATTAGAAATCCTGCAGAGAGGCTTCATCTTCCCCCTACTATAGCCTACTCAAGATTTTGTGTCCAGGTAAGGCAAGGTTTTTGGATGGATGGAGCATGAAATCTTTAAGAACAGCCAAGGATAAAAAAGAAGTCCAGGGGCGCCTGGGTGGCTCAGTTGGTTAAGCGACTGCCTTCGGCTCGGGTCATGATCCCGGAGTCCCTGGATCGAGTCCCACATCGGGCTCCCTGCTTGGCAGGGAGTCTGCTTCTCCCTCTCCCACTCCCCCTGCTTGTGTTCCCTCTCTCACTGTGTCTTTCTCTGTCAAATAAATAAATAAAATATTTAAAAAAAGAAAAAAAAAAGAAAAGAAGTCCAGCTGAGCTTTAAATCTAGAATCTCCTCTATCCTTTCTGTAAACCAAAAAACTCCTTTTGGGCTCCTCTGTTCAAATTCCAGCCCCCCCCCCCCCAAAAAAAAGATGAATCCAGTTCATCTTCTTTAAGCCTGACCACAAAGCCAGCTTCTGAAGTGATTGCTCTCAGGTCAGAAACTATCCGTGGGCCAGTAAGAAGAAGGGAGGTGAAGCAGGAGGGAGGGACTTGTTTCATAGTAGGAATCACAGCTGGCTGGGCAGCAGGAGCTGTGGGCAAGCTGTAGGTTTCCCTGAGAAATGCGAAGAGTGTGTGGGAGGATGGGCTGAAATGGACAGGTATATGAAATAGCTCACTGAGAGGTGAAATATCTTGCCCACATGTTTCATTAGTTTCCTTACTGTGTGGATGAAGAAACCAGGACCCAGGGAAGTCAACAGACTTGCCCAACATCCCCCAACTTAGCTGTGACTGAATTAGGACTAAAATGCAGACCCTCCTATCTCCTAGTCTAGTGCTCTTTCATCCAGAAGTGAGTTAACTGCCCAAGAGAGCCATGAAAATAAGGGTCTCCGGAGACTACTAAGAAGAGCATAGTCATGTCAAGATAAAAGGTAAAGGTGGTCCAGATGTGTCCATGAAGGATGAGAAAGAAGTTCGCCAATCCCCACCAGACTCATGTCTAAGTTAAAAACCTGAAGGGGGGGGAGGGACGGGGAGGGCAGGACATAAAATTATGTAACTGGATTTTCACTCTGCCAAATCCAAAATAACTATAGATATGAGCTCCCTGATTTACAAGTCCAGTACTTGGCTGATGTCATTTTTTAAAAACACCGTTTCCATCAAGCCTTTAAGGTACCATTAATAAAGAATGGTGGTTGGAACCCAATCTCCTTTGTGCCACTTGGGGGCAACACCTACATGTTTGATTTATTGAGACGTCTCATCTCTGCCTTCTGAAAGCTGAGAGAAGTTGCAAATCTAACGGCCATCTTCTCTTCTTTAAATCAACCATCTTCTCTTCTTTAAACGGCCATAGCAAGCCCCCAAACTGCCTGACTACTGAGAGCTCTGGACGTGTTTACCTACTTGTTTATTGAAAGTCAAATCGCTTTCTATTTGTCTCAGGACAGGACAAGGCAAATGTCAGCCATGAAGACTGGTTTGTAGGTGGTGAAATCTCCCACAGGGGATGATAGGGGATTCTTCACACAGAATGACCATGGCTTCCAAGAGGGTCTCCGTAGTCAGAAGGCAACATAGTCCAGAACGACCAGCAATGGAAGTTCCAGTTTTATCTTCTGGCTTTTCTGAAGGGTGGGTAGGCAACAGTTGAGAAATCCAAGGAAGCGGCAGGTGGCCGTCACTGAGAAGGTGAATAGGGCAGCAAGGCAGCAACTACATGGAGATGTATAGGACCGAACTCTGGGACTGGGGCAGGCAACTAAGAAGAACAAGGCAGGGCCCCCAGGCATAAAGAGACTGGGAGGCTCAGGTGCAAGGGACAAGTCTAGAGTCCACCTAAAGCTGTTCTTTTTTTGGACAGTAGGGCTGATTCCAGGCCTGGGGCCCTTCCAAGGAGCCTCAAACTTGTCTCCTGACCTCCAGATCTTCATATGCCTATGGACTTCTCATATGAACATCCCACAGGCACCTCGACTCGGCAATTGGAACTCCTCATCCTCTCAAGACAAACTTCTTTGAGTCCTTTATCAGAGAGTAGCACCACCCTCCACCCCAATAGGCAAATAGGACTCCTCAAAATAGTCCCAACTCTATCCTGTCCCTTACTATTCATGCCTAATGGGTCCCAGACATACGACTTCCAACACATTCCCTCCTCCACTACTTCAGGTCAGGCCCTTGTCATCTCTCCCAACTAGGGTACCAGCTTCCTAATTGGTCTCCCTATCTGATAATCCCCTCCCAAAGCACGCTCCACAGTGCCACCAGAATTAGCTCTCTGAAACTCCAATCTGTCCATGTCACCTCTCCTACTTCATAAACTTAAAAACAACAAAACATAAACCACAGAGGATGAATTTGAAAGTCCTTGGGCTCTTGCTCATACTATGTCCCATTTGTCATCCTGCAAACTTCTATGCATTCTTAAACCCCCAGGTCAAATGTCATCTCTTCCATGAGATCCTCTCCAATTGCTTCCCTTCCACTGTTCTCCTTGGCTAATTCCACTCTCCTCTGTATGCCCTCCACACTTAGTCTATAGACTTCTACTATAACAGTCACAACATGGTTTTATAATTAAGTCATCTATCCCCCATCTCCTCCATGAAACAGCAAGCACATTGGAGGCAGGCACTATAATACATAGGAGATGCTCAGTAAATGTTGAATTGACTCAGGCAAGAACCCAGTTATTAAAGGTAACAGAAGAGGTGAGTTGATGTTGACGACTGAGCTAGAATTCCTTAAGTGCCTCTAACATAATATTGGAAACGGCCCCTATAGAGCAAGTATTTAGGTAAATTAGTTTTGCTTGCCCTTCTCAGAGAATTGTCCCCTGTCTTTAGCCTCAGATAAAGTAAGAGACTAGAGGCCAAGTTTGTGCCCTAAGACCCCACCTCTTTGGGCAATAACTGATCAAACTATAGATAGTTTAACAACTAGACAGCTGACCATGTGTTCTAGAGACCAATTCCCCAAAATCAAAAGAATGTTTACCATCAAGGCCAACACTGGCTTTTTATCAAGACAAAGCTACTGGCAAGAAAGTTAGGACAGAGCTCAAAGCAAGAATAGTACAACAATGATGATACAGGAATAGCCATCACTTGTAAAACTTTCTATATGCCACATATTGTGCTAAATGATTTTATCCGTTATTTAAATCCCCCCTACACTGAATCTGTGAAATAGCTATCCCAAAAGGTCCTTCCCATTATCCCTGCCCCCTTTATTTTAACTGAAGTCACAGCTGATTTCCATGGCTTGCAGCAAAGAGCCCTGACTAGTACATTTACTGCCTCCATTTTATAGATGGGGCAAAGAAGGCAATAGAACTTTCCACATTCTTACAGGCAGAAATGCAGAGAGCTAGCATTGAAGTCTAGCCGCCCCCCCACCCCCACACACACACCTCCAGAACCTGAGCCATGAATGCTTCATTCTCCTGTGTGGTTCCAGACCCATTAGGCTTTTCTGTATTTTTTTTCTGTAACACCTACATCCTTGATTGGAGAGAGTTTACAAGCTATTTCTCTGCTGTTACAGTCCAAATGAAATAAAGGCTAGCAAGAAAGAAGAACCAGACTGCAGGTCATAAAAACAAGAACTCTGGTGGCTTGAAGGCAGAAGGTGACGAGAGCAGGGAGTCAGGTCGCGTAGCAGCTGCGGGGAGGAGAGAGGAACCAGAGCCTGGAAGCACGCACAGCCTCCAGCTCTCCACCCTCCCGCCTGAGCTGGGGGTCAAGTCTGCGCAACTGCCCTGATTCCAGAAAAACAGGCTTAATCAACCTGGAAAGGGAAATTACAACTTCTCCCTATATCCTCAGTAGGGCAGAGATTTGCACAGGTAGGGAACTAAGAGGAGAGGAGAGGAGAAGCAGAGTTGGTTTGCAATGGCTCAAACTTTCTGGGCTGCATCAGGACACCTTCACCTCAAATCAACCACTAAGAAAGATGCTTCGTGGGGCGCCTGGGTGGCTCAGTTGGTTAAGCAACTGCCTTCGGCTCAGGTCATGATCCTGGAGTCCCGGGATCGAGTCCCGCATCGGGCTCCCTGCTCAGCAGGGAGTCTGCTTCTCCCTCTGGCCCTCCTCCCTCTCGTGCTCTCTGTATCTCATTCTCTCTGTCTCAAATAAATAAATAAAATCTTTAAAAAAAAAAAAAAAAGAAAGAAAGATGCTTCGTTTTTATCTTCAATCCCTCCTCGGTGGCTGGTCGGGGTTTCCTAGAAATGCCATGTGCATGAGTTACTCGGGGCCTCCGTAGAAAGGGAGCCGCTGTACTGGCTTAGCACCTCCAACGGGGCCCCCCTTCCACTTGCTGGGTTCAAGGCTGGAGAGGGATCTGGGAGCAACCCCTGGGAGGCCTTGGGGCCCTGGAGAAAAATCTCCACTAGAGGGCCCCACTGAGCTCCCTTTCTGACCAGGAGCAGCTCAGGCAGTAAGTGGGCCTAGGGGATTCATCCAGCCCCGTAGGAACATTAAGGAAGACCAGGGCGAGGCTGAGCAGTTAGTCCTGAGTTGTTGTAAAACACAAACCTTAGAGGCTGGAGACACACCTTGTCTGCCTTTCCCCACCTGTTTGAATGAGACTGGAAACAGAACCCAGGCCATCTGATTCCTGAGCCTGAATTCTAAGCCATTACACCACCCCAGGCTGCATTTGCTCAACAATCTAGACCTGTTGTGTTGTGACACTGCGCAGGGAGCTACACCAGGCATTAATACACTGCCTTAGGGGCGCCTGGGTGGCTCAGTCAGTTAAGCGTCCGCCTTCGGCTCTGGTCATGATCCCAGGGTCCTGGGATCGAGCCCCACATCAGGCTCCCTGCTCTGTGGGGAGTCTGCTTCTCCTTCTGCCTTTCTCTCTGTGTCTCTCATGAATGAATAAAGAAAATCTTTAAAAAGAAAAAAAAAAAAAAGACTGTATCTTAGGCTGGTGGTGGGGAGCAAGAAAAAAATGAAAAAAATGAAATAGGCCATTATCATTTAAGGACAAACATGCAGAAGCACAGAAAAGTTGGGGCACATAATCCTGTGTTGGGGTCAGGGACATTCCCTGTGAAGCGGCTGCAGACAGATGAGAATGGGGCCCAGGCACATGTGAGGATGAGGGGACAGCACACACGGGGTCCCAGGGAGGAGAGTTCCACAGGCAGCTGCACAGGGCTGGAGCAGAGAGGGACGTGAGACCTGTGAGCCCCGAGGCTGGAG
Organism: Mirounga leonina; assembly: GCF_011800145.1. Classification (NCBI taxonomy): domain Eukaryota; kingdom Metazoa; phylum Chordata; class Mammalia; order Carnivora; family Phocidae; genus Mirounga; species Mirounga leonina. The sequence continues at coordinate 1,987,791 of NW_023270827.1, read as the reverse complement.
GGGACACAGGAGCCAGAGCTGAGGAGCGGGGCCTCCACCCTGGGGCAGGGAGGACCATGGGAGAATGTTCCATGGTGGAGTACCTTGACCAGATTTGTACTTGACTTCTGGGAGAAGTGGCTTCTGGGAGAAGAAGGGATGGGAGAAGGACATAATGCAGAAAACCAATCAGGAGGCTACTGTAATCACCTCGTGAGAGAGGACAGGAGTGAGGTTCACAGTTTCCTATTCTCAATGTCTGGGTCACCAGGCCACTTAAATGCTTGATGAGCGGACACGGTGTATGAAGAGATGATTTCGGCCTCCTGGAGGGGGAATCCACGAGGGACTGGAGGGAAATAAGGAGAGAAGGAATGAACACCAAAAAGCACCACCACAAGTCAAGGGGAAAAGGGAGGTGGTGGTGAATCTAAAAAGAACTGATTAGTAATAGTAATCAATTTGATACAGTTTGGGAAAATAAGGTCCCTTCCACCAAGCCTGAAAGCTAGCAGCACTAAGCCAGAACGGAATAAAAAAGACATGATAATTGATAGTGAAGTGCCACAGTTGTGCAACAAGAAAGTATTTCTCACATATTTACTGAAAATGTGTCAGTAAGAACAAAGCTGGATCCCTGGCAATAATGGAAATAGATAATTTTTTAAAGTAGTTATCAGAGCTGAGACTAGTTGGCCCGTGTGCCTGAGGCACACTACCCGCCCCCTTAAGCTTCATTTGCCCATCAAATGCTGACTCCCTTAAGGACTCATCTAGAATGTCTCTGCTCCGCAGGCTTTTGTTTGGAATATCTCTGAAGCTACTTTCTAAAGGCCAATAATGTATTCATTCCACTTATCTTCAGAAACTTTGAAAGTGGTAGAGTAAATCAGAAGAAAGTTTCAGAAATAACACTTCAGGGTTTGGGAAGAGATGGGGGCGTGGGGATGGGAAGTGTGAAGGAGATCCCAGGGGCACGAAAGGCATTTAATCTGAGATGGGGAAAGAGCACAAGGGTAATAGGCTCTAGGTGCAGAGAATTTAAGGGTCAGTCTTGCTCCTTTTTTTTTTTTTTAGAGAAAGAGTGAGGGAGAACACGAGAGCTACAGAGGAAGAAGCAGACTCCCCGCTAAGTTGGGAGCCCAATATGGGGCTAGATCCCGGGACTCCGGGATCATGACCCGAGCCAAAGGCAGATGCTTAACCAACTGAGCCACCCAGGCACCCCTTGCTCCCTCATTTTTATTGAGAGGGGAATTAGAGTCCATAAATCTCAACTTGTTATTCCTTCATTTAAAACTCTTCAAAGGGATTGCAGTGCCTCTGGGATCAGGTATAAATGCCTTAGCCTAGATGAGAACAAATGTGTCCCCCCTAGTTCACCCTGCTCCTCCTCCCCCAACCCATGATCTGTTTCTTCTGTTGCCTTATCAAATGGTGAAATTGCAACAAGCCACACTTGCTTTGGTGGGGAGGGAAGTAGCTTTGGTGACTAGACTAGTTTTCTATCGCCATATAGTTAATTACAACAGTTTAGCAGCTTACAACACCATACATTTATTGTCTCATAATTTCCCTGAATCAGGAGTAGTCTGAGCACAGCTTAGCTGTGTCCTCTGCTTAGGATCTCACAAGGAGAAAACAAAGATGTCAGACAAGATTAGGTCTCTTGTGGAGGCTCGCCTGGGGAAGTACATGCTTCCTCATACTGGTGGTGGTTGGCGTCTTCAGTTCATTATGGCCAGAGGATCCATGGCAACTTGCTTATTCAAAGCCAGTGACAGAGAGAAAGACAGACACTCCAGCAAGATGGATGCTACAATCTTATATAATCATGTAAACATGATCATATACATTCTGTTGCCCTTGCCATATTCCATTAGTCAAAAGCAAGTCACATGCGCTGTCCATGCTAAAGAGAAAGGGATTACACAAGGGAATGAATAACAGGAGGTTGGCATCACAGGGCCTACCTGCCACAGGAAGCTCTGGAGAGTCTTCCCACAGTAGGGAAGTCCTCTTAGATATTATCCTCAATGCAGTGTTTCTCTCCCGAGGTTTGTAGATCTGGTAATTGTTCAGCCCATCTCAACTCTTGGATATAAGCATGGTGCAGAATATAAGCTATTATCTTTTATATGTTAAATACCCCTACTTATGAAGTGATATTCTAGTTAATGTTTCCTTGACCACAAATAAATTTGTGTCAAGGGACAACTTTTGCAAATACAGTAGTCCCCTCTTATCCTCAGTCAACAATAGTCCAGAACAGATGATCTCCCTCCTGAAGGATCATCAGAAGGTCAATAGTAGACTCACACTAAGTCACAACGCCTACATCGTTCACCTCACTTCATCGCATCGTGTAGGCATGTCATCACCTAACATCATCACAAGAAGGGTCAATACAGTACAATAAGAAATTGTGAGAGAGATCACATTCACATTACTTTTATTACAGATTATTGTTCTATTTTATTATTGTTAGTCTTTTACTGTGCCTAATTTATAAATTAAACTACCATAGGTATGTATGTACAGGGAAACATATAGTATATATGTGGTTCAGTTCTATCTGTGGTTTCTGGCACTCACTAAAGGTCTTGGAACATAAACCCCCATGGATAAAGGGAGAACTACTGTACTACCTAGATGCCTCTACACTATAGGAAGGGAGAGAGCTCATGGACATACCACAGATTTAGTCCAATTGTGGAGATCATTAGGGGAGGGGAAGGGTAAAGTTAGGACTTTTTTTTTTTTTTAAGATTTTATTTTTATTTATTTGCGAGAGAGAGAATGAGAGACAGAGAGCATGAGAGGGAGGAGGGTCAGAGGGAGAAGCAGACTCCCTGCCGAGCAGGGAGCCCAATGCGGGACTCGATCCCAGGACTCCAGGATCATGACCTGAGCCGAAGGCAGTCGCTCAACCAACTGAGCCACCCAGGCGCCCAAGTTAGGACTTTTACTCCAGTTTGCCAGCTTACTCACCCATTCCTTGGGGATATAACCCTTCAGATCATCACCTAACTTCCCAATGAGGAGACACATGTGAAAGTCCTTGCACTGTGACCCTTGCAAGGAGGAATGGAGCTAAGTCTATATAGATTCTCTTGAGCTATTCTCGGGTACAAAATAGGTGGGGAGAAAACCCATTGACTTAATCTTCCATGTTTGGTGTTTAATACATTACATATTCTACCCAAGTGTTTAATTTGTTTTTCCCTTCTAGGCATGTTCCCAATTAAACATCTATTACATGGCACCCATGTAATGCCAATTGGTTCAGTCCCATTGCTACCTTATAAACCAATAGATGAATATGGTTTGCAGGAGCGTATGATGTCAACAGTGGTGTGAGATTGCACGACAAGTTTTAGACAAGTTTTACAAATGTAAAAAGGCTTATAAACCATTACATTCTTTTAATTCCTGGGAAACCAAGCAAACTGGAAATTCAAATCCATATGTGGCAATAATATTCTTTGTGCATACCAAGTTCCACCGGAAACCAAAGACCTTCAGTTCTCTTCCCCATCCCAGAGTTCTAGCAGAATAAAAAGTTAAAAACATTCTTTACATGTTGTTAAGGTGTACAAAACAAAACAAAACTCCCTGCTCACATGAATGTTACAATCTAGAAGGAGAGACCTAAGACACTATTAACTAAATATTGCACAATCTCAACTGTTAAGTATTAGGATAGGCTGAAAAATGTCCCCCCAAAACCATCCATATCCTAATCTCTAGAACCTGTGAATATTATATGGCAAAAAAAAAAAAAAAAAGGACTGATGTAATTAAATGAGAGTCTTAGATTCTCCCGGATTTTCCAAGTGAGCTTTAAATGCAATTGCACGGATCCTTATAAGAGGGAGATTTGACATGGACACACCAACAGAAGGCACCATGACCATGGAACCAGAAATTAGAGTAACATGGCCACAAGCCAAGGGTTGGGGGCGGCCACCAGGAGCTGGAAGAGGCCAGGAATGACTTCTTCCCAGAGCCCCAGGAGGGAGCACGACCCTGCCAACACCTTGAGTTCAGCCTGGAGAAACGGACCTTGGACTTCTGAACTCCACAACAGTTCGAATAAATTCCCACTGTTTTACACCCCCAAGTTTGTGGTCATTTGTTACAGCATCCACAGGAAACTAACACAAGTATCACGAAAAAATAATAATAATAATAACGCAGGAGTGTTAAAGGATAACTCAGGGGGAGAGAAGGGGCAGCTCTTTTGGAAGGGCCAGCCAGAGAGAGCCCAGGGACTGGAGGGCTCGGAACACTGAGAATGACACCAGCTTGGGCAAGACAAGGTCATGGCTCTCCTAATAAGGATGACTTTCATGGAAAGACGACACCTGCCTGGAGTGAGTTCATAAGAGAATGGGAGGTCATGAACTGGGGACAGAACAGAAATACTTTTTAAGAGTTGTGCTCAAAAAGGAGGGCAAAAAAGGACAGTAACTGAAAGGAAGCATGGGGCCAAAGGCCCATATACACACTATGTTTAATTTAATAATTTAGTGATCCTAAAAGATTCATTTAAACTGAGATTTACCAGAGGTTCTAGGATTCACCCACAGTCATACAGCAGGAAAGTGAGCAAAACACTTAAAAAATTGTCTTGAATTTAACCCTTAGTACAAACTTCTAAGCTGTCACAAAAAAGATCACAACGGCTTATCCCTGGATGAAGGGGAACTGAAGATTTGTCGACAAGAGTGTCCCCTGAGCCACCACACACAACAAAATCCCAGGCTTCCCAGCGCCAGCTCTGCCTCCGGAAGTCCCAGCGGAAGCTTGGGACACACATTTCTGACCAGTAACCTGTTCAGTAAATAGAGGTCCAAGGAATGAATGGAAAATAAGACTTTTCATCTTTCATGTACCACATGAGCAACTCCAAAGATTCTTAGAGAATATTGTTAATAATAAAAAGAAAATATTTTGATCATAAATGTTGACTGACTAGGCAGAAGAGACAAGTGGAAGATCTGGAGCATATGTTCTAGTGTTAAAGAAGAGGGAAGATTTTCCGAGGACCACCAATAAAGCTAGACTGAAGAAAAACATCAGAGCAGTAACGAGACACAATCTGTCACAAGCAACCAGTAGGTATTTTGATCATACTGTGTGTGAATTCAGCTGGGTTCGTAGGATTCTGCAGTTATCTTTGAGGTGCTGAAGGAAGAGAGAGCTACATGGGGCTCTTATTTCACAGTTGATCCTTATGAAGTGTAGATGGCAGGCTCTACTTCCCAGGATTGTTGGAAGGAGTAAATGAGATAACTATGATTGGGCGCCTGGGTAGCTCAGTTGGTTAAGCGACTGCCTTCGGCTCAGGTCATGATCCTGGAGTCCCGGGATCGAGTCCCGCATCGGGCTCCCTGCTCGGCGGGGAGTCTGCTTCTCCCTCTGACCCTCCCCCCTCTCATGTGCACTCTCTCTAGCTCATTCTCTCTCAAATAAATAAATAAAATCTTAAAAAAAAAAAAAAGATAACTATGATCAACCTCTGGCCATCCCTGGTCCAGAGGAGGTGAGCACACACATACAATCCTCCCCCTCCTCCTGCTTATCAACCAAGAGCCACAGGCTCTCAGGGATCTGGCTGCGACCTCGCGTCCAGCCACCCTTCCTCCTGCTGCTGATGCTCTCGCTATGCTGCCTTTCTTTCTGTCCCATGAACACACCCTGTTGTCTCCCACCTGGAGGCTTCTGCTCCAGCTGGAAATTTCTTCCTCTAGATCTTGGCATGAGGGATTCTCTCTCTTCATTCAGGTCTGAGCTCAAACGCCATCCTATCGAACAGGCATTCCACAAGCACAGTAGTAACCCCCCTCCCAGGAGTTCATCCTAAAGCACAGCACCGATCTTATTTTCTTCATAGCACTCATTTTTCAGGAATGACCTCATTGACCGATGTCCTGCCTCTGCCCACAGATGGCAAAGACCTGGTTTTGTCCGATTTCTTGCTTCTCACCCAGGACCTGGAACAGCAGTGGCAGTCAATATCTGACGGAATGAATCAGTTTATCTACACACGGAGGGTGCACACATAGCTACCTTATGTACAGGCAATCTCTGTATGTGTGTGTGTAGATCTAGATATGGGAGAGAGAGGGAGAACGTAAAGGAACTGGGGAGAAAAAACACCAAGTCAGATGGCATTGGTTTAAACCCAGCTTTGCCACTTGAGCTGTGTGAATGCAGGTAAGATACCTAGATACCTTCCTGTCGAGGAAGAGTGATAAGGATCTCCGTGATATCAAGAGCACTGAAGGAAGTTCTCCGAGTCAAGCACCTAACATGATGCTCGATACACTGTAGCAAGCTCTTAGTAACTGTTCACACGTATTTCCTGTCAAACAAAATTGTTATCATCTGCTACTGACTGCAATACCCCACCTACTCTTAGAAAGCTATCATGACTACATTAGCGAAATCTTTAAAAACCAACATATTCTAGGACACCCAGTTGCAAAGATGAACAGTCCCCAGGGCCCTGAAGTTCATCAAAGTTAAAGGTTATATCTAGTCTAATGCCGAAGATTATTTGGAAATATTTCTAATTTGGATTACAAAATGAGGAGTAAAAAGGGATGCATTCAAACTATCGTAAAAACTGCCCCTGGAGAGCCACTTAAGAGAAAAATAGCAGTGAGCCCCAAATTCTAGTGGACTGACTGCCCACCTAGCTCTGCTGTTCAGCTAGTAGCATAAAGTCAAGATTCTTCGTATAATAGGGCTGCGGGTCAAGTTCTGGCCACTGATTTTCCCAAGTCCGAGAAAATACAAGCGACAAAGAAAGGAGATCCGACAGCCATTTTAGGAGAACTGAAACGGATTTCCAACCCTCAGGACCTGGCATCCAGTTGCAGACCTGACAGAAGAAAACACCCTACTGGAAATGAATCCAAGGACTAGGATATGCAGTTTCTCACAGATGCAAAAGCCAGAGCCTCCCAGCTGAAGTGTTTACATGGAGCCTCACACAAACCTTTAATGACAGATGAGTTTAAGTCTGTTAAGCTGTCTTCTCTGCCTCTAAGTGCCTTTTTAGTCTGGTTTTGAAATTAGGACAATCTTCAGGAAACGGGAAGATTTCAGCAGCAGCCCCTGCCCTTATAGACATGCTGATTCCCTCCATGCTGTAGCTCCTGCCCAGGGCTTTTCAGAGAGAAGGGGGCCATGAACGTCTCGTGGAATCTTGGGGCCTCAGAAGGAGCCAAGGCCGAGAAGAGTGGTAGGACTTGCTCAAGGCAGAACCATGGCTACGAATCGGCGTCCCATTTCTAGATTCAGTGTTAAGTTCATTTTAGTAATTAGCAACTGGGATGTGATCCATTTATGATCCACTGGACTAGGGGATGACAGCACACACACACACAAAATCCAGTTTTTGGCCTAAGCTTCTTGATGTGTCTACACAGTCCTTTGTATCAGGATAACTCCGTCCAAACTCAAGTGTGAAAAAGCAGCACTCATTTCTTTAAATCCTCCTGAATACTACTTAGCTGTGATTCAGTCCCAATCATTACTGGGGTTTCCTTCCCCTTATTCCCACCACATGGTTGGACCAGGTTCTTGGGAGTTTTATACACCACCAAGGCTTTCCCAATGCCCTGCGACTTATTAATCCACATTGGTTATCACCAAAGCAGGAGCATCTTTGCCAAGACTAAAAATCCTCATGCCTGGGACCTAGCCTCCCTAAGCTGTCAGTCTCCCTGGGGCAATGCCACAAAGTACTGCTCCTGTCCTTGCTCTTCCCTCATCTACCTGCCAACTTTCTCCTATCTCCTGGCCGCTGGGACACCTCCCATCCCCAGCACTCCCTTCTCTTCTCTCACCTCTGGGATCCCCAGCATCCTCTTTTCAAGAAGGTTGGCATGTTAAGAAAAAGAGAGGAAGAGGCATTGACTTCAAGCAGCTTCTGCTTTTTGGTCCTGCAAAAATCCCTCAGGCAGAAAATAGTAGGGGTCTAGCTACCTAATTAGAATTAAGGAGAGGAAAAAAATATTGAGCAAACAAAATCCAAGGGAGCATCTCAAAACATTACTCTGCTTCACCTTCATAGGCCATGCTGACGCTGGTCCCCTGGTGCTAGCATATTTTTTAAAAATTTTTTTAAGTTATAGGAAAGAGCTTTAGCTTTAGACACCCAAGACAGCTTGACTTTAAGTGTCTATGCTTTGTGCATGCACACATATACAAACACAAATATTCTTTAAAATTGTGTAGGTACAAAATTTTTGAAGATCTCTCTCAGAGCTCTTTAGAACTATTTCCAAAGTAATGGCAATATAAAATTATGTTTCAGATACCGTCTATTAGAATAAACTCTACACTGTTACTTTAAGTCTCACTCAGGGGTAGTTAGCTGTGCTGGTCAAGAATATACATCCCAGTCGCTGTTAGCTGAACATTCCTTCAAGAAGGTCTATTCCCAAAGTAGCTACTACCAGGTTTTCAGTTATTCCTTTCTCATCAATTTCAGACATTTTGCTCACACAGTAGATGTTCAAATTGGGTTCTCATTTGTGAAAGTAATAGTATCCAATACATGTGCAGTGGTCAAACTATATTAGATGTCTTCCCAATCCTTAAAATGAATAGGGTTTAAGAATCTGGAACCATGGGGCGTCTGGATGGCTCAGTTGTTAAGCGTCTGCCTTAGGCTCAGATCATGATCCCAGGGTCCTGGGATCGAGCCCCATATCAGGCTCCCTGCTCAGCAGGAAGCCTGCTTCTCCCTCTCCCACTCCCCCTGCTTGTGTTCCCTCTCTCACTGTGTCCCTGTCAAATAAATCAGTAAAATCTTTTAAAAAAAAAAAAATCTGGAACCGTGCTGTCCAGTATGATAGGCATATGTGGTTATTGAGCAATTGAAAGGTAGCTAGTTCCAACGTTAACATAATATTTCAGATACACAATTATATAAAATATATTTTTCAAATTAATATATATATATATTAAATATAGCTCACATTATATTTCCATTGGACAGCACTGGTCATTTAATTTAAAGATGGTGCCCTGAGTTTGATCCCTAAATGGTCTTGGGTGCTGCACGGGTTCAGTAGATTCTAGGCTTCCAGTAGAAATATCTGACATAGTTAACTGAATCCTGATGCTAGACTAGGTATTCATTTAACTTAGGCATCATGCACTATTGTAGGTACTGGGGCAAATAGGTCAGGGATCAAAAATAATCAAAATATCAACCTTTGACAGATTCTAGAAGAGGTGCTTTTGTTTCAATTTACTAAAAAGTGACCATCTGACAAAGCTGGATCAGAAAACTTGCTTTCACTATAACATGGTGGTGAATTTGCAAAGGAATAGCTAAATCTCACCTATTCCAGAATACTGCCGTTAGACTGGAGATTCTGGCCCTGGACCCAGCGCTTTAGAGGGTCCTTGTTTGCACTCTTCCAAACACATCCCACCTGCCCCTGCACACACAGGCAGCTGTATGTGCCAGAGCCCTGCCGTCTGGTGGGGCTCAATATAGTGCTGCTGAAAGTTGAGGAGAATGGTGATGGGATATAGGGACCAGAAAGTGTAGGTGACCAAAGCATCAGATGCCCCATGCTGGATTACAGCCTGGTACGGGCCATTGCCCCAGTGACGGATAGGCCCGTCTGCAGAACTGTAAATGGGCTGTGTCTTTTCGCACTAAGCCCAACCACTCTCAGTGGGTTGGGACTTGCAGGCCATACATCAGTCTTCCCCATCATACTAAAATAAAGGTGCAGCAATTCCAGGGAATTGTATTTATATTACATATATAAGCTAGAAGATTTATAGTGATCTCTGGTGATAAATTATGTTTATCACACACACATATATTCTGTATCCTGTGGAAGATTCCTATAGTAATGACCTCCAATGAATCACACCTTTTAGTATCCGTACCCTTGTTAGTCCCTTCCCACCTTGTCTCTGGCCTTGGCCATGTGACTTGCTTCGGTCAACAGAACATCAGCAAAGGTGATGCAAGCCGAGGCGAGAGAAGTGATTGCACTCTGCAGCTTGCTGTCTTGCAACCCAAAGGCCACCATGCTGTGAGGGAGCCCGGATTTGGGGAAAGAAAGGCACAGATTGTCTCAAGTGCTCCCAGCACCCAGCGTCTACCTCCCAGCTCACCCACCAGCTAAATGCAGCTGCATCAGTGTTTAAATGTTGTTTAAATGTTTAAGCCACTAGGTTTGGAGGTGGGTCGTTACGCAGCAACAGAAATCTAATACAATCCCCCAGTTAGGTAAAGACCTGTTCCCACCCTCAGAGTCCTCTCTGTACCCCATGAACGCTGGCACAGGTTAGTTTAAGCATTTATTAACCAAAATACTGTGTATGAAAATTATAAAATGAGGTTGATCACCTGCTTTATATAAAGATTTTTCCTCTGTTAAGACTTAGAAAATGTGATTCTAGGGGTGCCTGGGTGGCTCAGTTGGTTAAGCGTCTGCCTTCGGCTCAGGTCATGTTCTCCAGGTCCTGGGATCGAGCCCCGCATCGGGCTCCCTGCTCAGCCGGGAGTTTGCTTCTCCCTCTCTCTCTCCCTCTGCCCCTCTTCCCTGCTCATTCTCTCTCTCTCTCTCTCTCTCTCAAATAAATAAAAATCTTAAAAAAAAAAAAAGAAAGAAATGTGATTCTAAGTGTAAAACATTTGATTTGTAGACCAGTTTTCATTACTATGAAATAGAAGTAGCCACGAGCTAAGTCGATAGCCTAGGGGAACTGCCACACCACAATAGGAAGTTTGTCAAACCCTAATCTAATTATTTTTAAAATTTGGATACTTAGACCAAAATCCTTACTTCCTGAAAATCTAAAAATCATTTAAGTCAATTTAATATTTTGTCGTAAAATAGAAGATCTAGAGGCAAGTCCCCATGCACAAAAACTATAAGAAAATCTTAAGAGTATATGAGTGCAAAATTAATGTACACAGACAGCAAGTATTCTGAGAGTTTAGAAAAAAGAAAGATTCATCTGGAATGAAATCTCACAGAAAGTCTCGGGGAAATAGAAAGTCTCAGGGAAAAGCAGCTCCAGTTAAATACGCCAACCTGAACACATTCCTTCCTTCCTGATATTGCCTAAAATCATAGTACAGGGAATTTTTTAAAATGGCATGAAATAATAAGGACAAAGAAAAGAAGAGGTAAGAGCAACAAAATTTTTGTAGAACTAGTATCTGACTAGTCTGAAATGTGACCTGGATATGGGAGGAACCCAGAAGCAAGCCAATTCTCTTTGCAGGACCACTGCCCTCAAAAATATATTCAGGGGACGCCTGGCTGGCTCAGTCGTTAAGTGTCTGCCTTCAGCTCAGGTCATGATCCCAGGGTTCTGGGATCAAGCCCTACATCGGGCTCCCCGCTCCTCGGGAAGCCTGCTTCTCCCTCTCCCGCTCCCCCTGCTTGTGTTCCCTCTCTCGTTGTGTCTCTCTCTGTCAAATAAAAATATATATATATATATATATATATATATTCAGGGGACGCCTGGGTGGCTCAGTCGGTTAAGCATCTACCTTCGGCTCAGGTCATGATCCCAGGGTCCTGGGATCGAGCCCCACATCAGGCTCCCTGCTCAGTGGGGAGTCTGCTGCTCCCTCTGCCCTTCCCCCCTCATGCTCACTCACACTCTCTCAAAAAATTAGGAAAATCTTTAAAAATATATATATACTCAGGAAAGTGGAGGCAAGTATCTCTCAAGTATGGTATGGTAGATAGAATTGAAGGCAGGAGGGCTTTAACAGGTTGAACGTTAACAGTAGCAGCCTGAGCCCACCTTCCGTACTGACCACTCCCCTGTGGGGTCTGACACACTGAACTCAGGCACACCAAGCACAGCGGAGCTAAGAGGTAGCATTACGACAATGGGTATATTACATGAAAATCTTCATATCAGATCAGATACCTCAGTTCCCTTCTCCCATGTCTCCAAGATCCCTAGCAGCTAAAGGCATATTTTAAAGGCAAAAGATTACCCTTATCCTCTAGGGGAAAATGGCCACTCCATACAAAAGACCTAAGAGCTCTTTCATGTGTCTAAACTCTCTAAACTTGAGCTCTAAACATGTGCTCTTTTGTGTCAAAGAGCACAACCTGCCCATAGAGCTTCTGACAGATCTGACAGACTTCACTCTTAAATAGGAAGAGATAACCCAAGAATCAGCAGATAACTTCAGCAAGACTTCTCTGTGAAAGAAAGATAGTGAGTCAATCAAGCAGGAAGAGACTTGGAAGAACAAGAGACCATGCAGGGAGCGGGGGGGGGGGGGGGGGGGGGG
>NW_023270827.1:1865505-1975399 GCF_011800145.1 Mirounga leonina | reverse complement strand
GGGGGGGGGGGAGTCTAAAGTTGTATAGTTACTATCCTCAGACAACCTCAGAAAAGATTTCACATCCATTCAACTATAAAAAGATGCTGCTGGGGCGCCTAGGGGGCTCAGTCGGGTAAGCATCTGCCTTGGGCTCAGGTCATGATCTTGGGGTCCTGGGATGGAGCCCTGCTTTGGGCTCCACGCTCAGCGGGAAGCTTGCTTCTCCCTCTCCCTCTGCCTCTGCCACTCCCCTGGCCTGTGCTTGCTCACTCACTCTCTCTCTCTCAAATAAACAAATATTAACCTTAAAGGAAAGCAGTTACGTAGCGTGAAAATGTAATCACAGAACACTGCATGGCTTGTCTCAAGTAACATTTCCACAGGCCTAATAATTAAAACATCGAACATTAGACTAATCAAAAGGTATGGTATAAATTTATTGAGACAATGGAGGAAGGAAGGGGAATAATGGTGATGGTTGGTGGTGGTGAAGGAGGATATAAATCCTTTTTTTTTAAGATTTTATTTATTTGACAGAGAGAGACACAGTGAGAGAGGGAACACAAGCAGGGGGAGTGGGAGAGGGAGAAGCAGGCTTCCCGCGGAGCAGGGAGCCCGATACGGGGCTCGATCCCAGGACCCTGGGATCATGACCTGAGCCGAAGGCAGACGCTTAACGACTGAGCCACCCAGGAACCCCTATAAATCCTCATTTTTTAAAGTATGAATCCAACAATATTCCAAACTTAAGTCAAATAGGAAGTAACAGTATAAACATGCCATCTAGAAATATGAAAGTAAATATCCAAAGGAACAGCTTTAAAAGTAAAAAAAAAAAAAAAAAAAAATACCTTTTGTAAATGTGAATGGGGAAAGAAGACTATTTGACCAAAAACTATATCCACATAATCAATTAAATATAGTTCTATTTTTAAAAAAAACTTAAGGGAGGGCACCTGGGTGGCTCAGATGGTTAAGCGTCTGCCTTCGGCTCAGGTCATGATCCCAGGGTCCTAGGATCGAGTCCCGCATCGGGCTCCCTGCTCAGCGGGGAGCCTGCTTCTCCCTCTGCTTCTCTATCTCTGTCTCTTATGAATAAATAAAATCTTTAAAAAAAAAAATAAAAAAAATAAAAAACAAAAAACAAAAAAAACTTAAGGGAAACCGAGCAAGCTGGGATCTGGCTAGGTGGAAGGAAGACAGTTCTGCTCAACTCTTATGTCTGAAGTAAAATGATGGACCACAGAGCTTGCAACCCAGTGGGAGAGATGTTGCCCATCTAGGAATGATGCCTTTAAAAACCCACAGGTAGGTCCATTTGTTTTCAGGCTTAAAAACCTAGTTGGATTTCAGACAGCTAGTAGGGCCGGGGGACAGGGGGCGGCGGGGGGGGGCGGGCGGAATCAAGCTACTCTGGAAAGAAAGAACAGCATGAAAGAAGAAATGGCTCAGCAATGCACATGGCAATTGGCCAGACCCTGAGGATTTCAGCCTGGCTGGAGGACTATTGAGCTGGGGGGTAATATTACATAGGGGGAGCCAGATTCCACTTTGAAGAGTTTGCCAGCTCTGGGCCTTTCAGCCAACATCTAATCTGTGGCTCCTGTGGATGCTGATATCTTGTAGCCAAGCACTGACCAGAAACTTAGTCATGAAGCCTCTAAAATTAGACACCCAATCCTACCTTCCAACACCCTTACGTGTTTTTTGTTTCGTTTTGTTTTGTTTTGTTTGTGGTCTCTCTGCCCCCAAGCTCAGGAATCAATTGTAAGACCACCAAAACTCTAGCAGGATGAATTCTACAGCCCTGGCAAGTTTAGATAATAGTATCATATCAATGTTAATTTTCTGATTTTGATCATCGTACTATGGTTAGTTATGAGAAATCCTTGTTTTGAGAAAATACACACTAAAGTGTTTAGAAATGAAAGGAAATCATGTTTAAACAGTTCAGAAAAAATGTGTATATACACATCCATACACACACACACACAATACACATCCATCTGTGTACAGAGAAAAGGATTTAGCAAATGTAGTTAACATAAGGGCGATCTAGATAAAAGATATCCAGAAATTTTTTGTATTCTTGCAACTTTTCTGTAAGTTTTAAATAAAATAAAAATTATATAGAGAGGAAATTATGCTTTAATACCACAACAAATGTATATAGTAGTGATTCCCAAAGTCCTTCCTAAAAGAGGCCTGTGGTCATGTACTCAGATAAACATATATTGGGAAGGAGTAGAGGACCGAGATCTTTAAAACCTGCTGTGCACAGGGTCTTTGATACCCAGAAAACTAAAGCCCTCTCCTGACCTCCTGCTAGAGCAGAGGTATTTGGCATCAGGTAATAAATGGATTTCAAATCCAATCCTACCCAGCTCACAATGGGTCTACTGGGTCCATAGAGTTACCTAGTGGTCATTTCTGTGATTCCTAAATGTGTAAATGGAATGGACATACTAATTTATAAAACTCTCACATTGGACATTGGTTCCTTAAGCCGTAGAGTAGACGAATAATAGTAGGAAAGGTCAAATGAGAGCCCCTAAAACTACCCCTATCTTTAGAAAAACCAATAAATTAAAAACCAATATTGCTTCCCAGAGAAAATTAGATTAGGGCCACTCTTAAATGGTGCAGTGGTGATGATCCACACCCCCGTTGATGTTCTAATTTACCAGTATGGCCCCTACGAAAACCCGATGCATCATGGTGGATAGCAGTGGACTACCATAAATTTAATCAAGCAGTAGCCTCAATTGCAATTATTGTGCCAGATGTGGTCATCTTTACTAGATAAAATTAACACAGCCTACAGAACGTGGCATGCAGGTATTGATCTGGCTAATGCATTCTTTCTCATACCTATCAAGAAGAAAGGTCAGAATCTGGCTGTATCCCCATGTGGACAACAATGTACACCCAAGGTTTTGTCCTAGGTTATTAAATTCTCCTGCTCTCTGGCACATCATATTCCCAAAGTAACTTAAAACATCTGGACATTCTGCAGAACATCACATTGATCTGCCATATTGATGACATCATGTTAACCAGTCTTGATGAGCTGTAAGTGGCAAGTATTCTTGATGTCTTTATAAGATATAGGAGGTTTATGGGAAGAGATATAAACCTTGTGAGTCTTGTTTTGTTCCCTCCAAAGTTTTGGAATCCAATGCTCTGGATCATTCCAGGATATCACCTCCAAAGTAAAGGACGATTTATTTTACCTTGTACCTCCTACACCCAATGCTCGATAGCCCTTTTGGAGGTTTTTGGGCAGTATCATCCATACTTGAGAATACTGCTCTGACTCATCTATCAAATTATTTTGAAGGCTTACAGTTTTGAATGGGTCCCAGAGTAAGAAAGGGATCAATAATAGGTTCAGACTATAGTAAAAGCAACTCTGACACTTGGGCCACACAATTGGGCAGGTTTAATGGTACTAGGGGTAGCTGAAGTTATCTTATGGAGTCTCAGGCAATATCCAAGAAGAGAACACAGCACAGATCATTAGGGTTCTACATGTATAGGGAGTAGAGGGAATTAAACGCTATTTGAAAAACAGCTCCTGGCATGCTAGAGATGGAGCATCTTATCAAGGGATATCAAGTAACCATGTACCATGAATGCCCATCATGACCCACATAGGCTCAGAAGCAATCCACCATATAATTAAAGTGGGACATCTGGGATCAGGCTCAAAGCAGGCCCGAAGATCACAAGGAATCTGCAAAAACAGGTACCCCAGATTCCCAAGACACCTACCAGTAATGCACAGATGCCCCTCCCTTGGCTCACACCTATGGTGCAAGTTCCCTAAGATCAGCTAACAAACAAAGGAAGGAAAACATGAGTTTGATTCTTGGGCTCAGACGCCTCAGGGATGAGAGTTTGGGTCATCCCATCAAACAAGCCATCTAGGCCAGCAGAAGGGATAGCTGAGGGTATGAAGAATCTAGAATGAATGATAAAAAGAAAAAAAAAAAAGGAGATGAGGAGTATTCATTGTGACTTCAGGACTAGCTGATCAGTGGAGGTATCACTAACTCTCCTCTTGAATGCTTTCCTAGAAACGGTAACCAACCAGAATCATGGAGCATCTATGCTTTAATGAAATGAATTTAATGTCAGAAGCAGTGAATCTGAATAGGGTGGACTGCAGTTGATGCTGTTAGTGTCCCACCCAAATCATTTTTACAGGGTTGTGTACCCAGTTCTCTCAGCTGCAGTGAGTGTTGGCTGGTAATAGCTCATAGGTATGCCATTTATGGAAACTTGCCCTCAACCAAAGGAAACGCTCTTTCCCAGAAGGCTACAATTCCCACCTCCCCACTCCTATCAACAAAGACAACGTCATTTATGCTCCAGACCACTCCTTTCCTACCCCATCGATGAGCTACACTTTACCTGAAAATACATTTCACGCTTGCCTCTTTCCCTTCCTTATACCCCCCTCCCTTGCTCTTCTTTTTTCCTTTTATAAAATATATGCACCTGAATCCTTGTCTCACAGTCTGCTTCAAGGATAGCCAAACTTACATATGTGATACTGGTAGGACCCCTATTTGAAAATCTGTGGACAGACGGGACTATTGCTACCAATTTCTACTACTTTAATATGTTACTTAAGAAGGTTGGCTGTTCAATAGCATTAGTTCAGGATTTCTCCCAGAGCTATTGCATATTTTAAATGAGCTTTAAAAAAAACCAAAGAAGGGGTTGAACTCAACTAGCATGCCAGGGTTTTTATGAAAGTCATATTCCCTTTTATACATTTGTGAAGTAATAGGGAGGAAGGGATTGGAGAACAGGACAGGAGAGGTCTCCTGCTCCCCCCAAGCATCCCTGTCCTGGCCATCACTCCATCACTTCTGCCCTGAAGCCCCAATGAGTGTGTCCATCTCCTATTTTCAAGAGTTTCTAACACTATGACAAAAGCAGCATTTTAGAGAGACTAATTTGGCAGTGGACCAGAATGGATTGGGGCCCACTGAGAGACCCGTAGAGAGCCAATTACAGAGAGGAGAGTGGAGGTGTGAAATGGTAAAAGCCTACATTTTAATAGTGGCAACAGGAATAGAAAGGAAGGAGTAGAAATTAGATTTTAACCCAAGTGTCCTCAGGCCCCACCCTCCTGTGGACTCTATTATTATTGAGGCAACATTAATACCATCCCTGGATCATCACCCCCACCTGCTGGTGTGAATCTCATCTTCCCCATTCATTCATGGTCTACCCAAAGGGAGCCTTCTATGCCCTCGTGTCTTTCTGCCTCAGCCTTCTCCTCGATGTTGGCTTCCTATACACCACAGGAAGATAGTAGAGACTATCCATCTCCCAACCCCAATTTGTACTTTGTGAAGACTTACGGCATAATGAACACTGATGAAGAGTTTCTTTAAAGCAGTTAATAATATTGATTCATATACTACCGCATATACCACTCAGTATTTCACATGGGTATACATTGCCTAATCAGTTAGACTGGACATTCCTTCAGGGAACATACTTTTTCTGTATACACGTTGGTGTGTAGTGTATATAATGGTACAAGGCATATTGACCATATTCAAAATCCTGGTTGAGTGATTAACCAGTAGAGACCTGGACAAGGTTTCCAAGGCATTGGTTAAGGAGAGGAAAAACATTCATTCCATATGATAGTAGAAATGACTCTAAGAGAGTACTATCTATTAATTTGATCATATGATCACCTGGTTATTATTGGGGGCTGTAGGAGACGGGCACCTAAGACCTTTGGGTTAAACTAGAAATTAAAAAAAAGGCTGAGACAGATGGTCAAAGTGACAGAATGACTCTTGGGCCTATAGGAAGTGACTATACATGGTCAGTAGATACAACTTAACACACCAACAGTTCATCAAAAGAGGGGAAGCCACAGGAAAGAGAAAAGGGAGAGTGGCAAAGGCAAACATTGGCCGTACCTCCTCCCAAACCTCTGACACCTGGGAAAGGTACCCCAAATCATGTTTAAAACAAAAAAGCAGTTTTCAACATGAGCACACAAGCCCTACAAGGGAAGCTAATGGAAATACACGATTTTGCTCAGTGGCTGCTTAGCTCAGGTGGGGACAGCACTTTACTAAACAGCACCAACAATATTTCACATCTGATCACTGCAATACTGTGATTTATAGTAAGAAATGTGTATTTGCTCTTCCTCCTGTTCATGGAACAGAGCTCCCCAAACCTTTGGAATTTCCTTTTTTTTTTTTAATTTAGTGATTCTTCACTTACATATAACACTCAGTGCTCATCATAATGAGTGCCCTCCTCAATGCCCATCACCCACTTAACCCATTCCCCTGCCCATTGCCCTCCATCCACCTTCAGTTTGTTCTCTATAGTTAAGGGTCTCTTATGAATTGCTTCCCTTTTTTTTCCTTCCCATATGTTCATCTGTTTTGTCTCTCAAATTCCACATATGGGTGAAATCATATGGTATTTGTCTTTCTCTATTTCACTTAGCGTAATACAATCTAGCTCCATCCACATCTTTGCAGATGGCAAGATTTCATTCTTGATGGCTGTGTAATATTCCATTGTATATATGCACCACATCTTCTTTGTCCATTCTCAGTCAACGGACATTTGGGCTCTTTCCATAGTTTGGCTATTGTTGATAATGCTGTTCTGTTTATCGGAATGTTTACTGGGTGCATGTACCCCTTTGTATTTGTACTTTTGTATCCTTTGGGTAAATACCTAGTAATGCAGTTGCAGGATCATAGGGCAGTTCTATTCTTAACTTTTTGAGGAACCTCCATACTGTTTCCCAGAGTGGCTGCACCTGTTTGCATTCCCACCAACAGTGTAAGAGGGTTCCCCTTTCTCCACATCCTCGACAGCCTCTGTTTCCTGAGTTGTTAATTTTAGCCATTCTGACTGGTGTGTGGTGGTATCTCATCGTGGTTTTGATTTGCATTTCCCTGACGATGAGTGATGTTGCGCCTCTTTTCATGTGCCTGTTAGCCATCTATATGTTTTCTTTGGAAAAATGTCAATTCAGGTCTTCTGCCCATTCTTAACTGGTGTGTGTGTGTGTGTGCGCGCGCGCACACACACACACGCACATGTAAAATTTGAGAAGTTCTTTACAGAGTTTGGATACTACCTTTTATCAGATAGGTCATTTGCAAATCTCTTCTCCCATTCCGTAGGCTTTTAGTTTTGTTGAAAGTTTCCTTCGCTGTGCAAAAGCTTTTTCTCTCAAGGAAGTCCCAATAGTTCATTTTTGCTTTTGTTTCCCTTGCCCCCAGAGACCTGTCTAGTAAGAAGTTGTTACAGCAGAGGTCAAAGAGGTTGCTGCCTGTGTTCTCCTCTAGGATTGTGATGATTTCCTGTCTCATGTTTCGGTCTTTCATCCATTTTGATTTTTGTATATGGTGTAAGAAAGTGATCCAGTGTCATTTTTTATATGTTGCTCTCCAGTTTTCCCAACACCATTTGTTGAAGAGACTGTCTTTTTTCCATTGGACATTCTTTCCTGCTTTGTCAAAGATTAGTTGACCATAGAGTTGAGGGTCCATTTCTGGGCTCTCTATTCTGTTCCATTGATCTATGTGTCTGTTTTTGTGCCAGTACCATACTGTCTTGATGATGACAGCTTTGTAATAGAGCTGGAAGTCCGGAATTGTGATGCCGCCAGCTTTGCTTTTCTTTTTCAGGATTGCTTTAGTTATTTGGGGTCTTTTATGGTTCCATACAAATTTTAGGATTATTTGTTCTAGCTCTGTAAAAAAATGCTGGGGGTATTTTGATGGGGATTGCATTAAATCTGTAGATTGCTTTGGGTAGCATGGACATTTTAACAATGCTTGTTCTTACAGTCCATGAGCATGGACTGTTTTTCCTTTTCTTTATGTCCTCTTCAACTTCTTTCATCAGTGTTCTATAGTTGTCAGAGTACAGATCTTTTACCTCTTTAGTTAGGTTTATTCCTAGGTATCTTACTGTTTTTGGTACAATTATAAATGGGATCACTTCCTTGATTTTTTTTCTGCTGCTTCACTATTGGTGACTAGAAATGCAACAGACTTCTGTACATTGATTTTATATCTTGCAACTTCACTGAATTCATGTATTAGTTCTAGCAATTTTTTGGTGGAGTCTGTCAGGTTTTCTACATAGACCATCAAATCATCTGCAAATAGTGAAAGTTTGATCTCTTCCTTGGTAATTTGGATGCCTTTTATTTCTTTTTGTTGTCTGATAACTGAAGCTAACACTTCTAGTACTATGTTAAATAGTAGTGGTAAGAGCGGACATCCCTGTCTTCTTCCTGACCTTAGAGGAGAAGCTCTGTTTTTCCCCATTGAGGATGATATTAGCTGTGGGTCTTTCATATATGGCCTTTGTGATGTTGAGGTATGTTCCCTCTATACCTACTTTGTTGAGGGTCAAAACCCTTGGAATTTCATGTGATGAGAGCAATAAAGAGAGCTTTTGTTAGGTTAATGAAGCGACTCCAGGAAAGCACCTACAGCTGGTCACCTGCAGGGCCAACCAAGCAATTAGAGAGTTGGAATTTTCAGCCCCACTGCACACCATCCCTCCCCAACACACACCTCCTGGAAGGGGAGAGGCTGAAGACTGAGATCAATCACCAATGGCCAAGGATTTAATCAACTACACCTGTGTAATGAAGCCTCCATAAAAACCTGTAAGGCGAGGGTTTGGAGAGCTTCCCAGCTGGTGAACATGCAGAGATGCCAGGAGAGTGGTGTGCCTAGATAAGGGTGGGTAGCTTCCATGCCCTTACCCCTACGTTGCCCTACCCTTCTCTTCCACCTGGCTATTCCTGAGTTATAGCCTTTTATAGTAATAAACAGGTGACCTAGTAAAAATCCTTCTGAGTTCTAGGAGCTGTTCTAGCCAATCAGGCAAACCCAAAGAAGGGACTATTGAAACCTCCTGTCTACAGCTCTTCAGAAGCCCCAGTGACAACCTGGACCAACACTGGTGACTAAAGTCGGGGATGGGGGCAGGGTGGGGAGACACTCTTTTAGGACTGAGCCCTCAATCTGTGAGATCTGACACTATCCCCAGGTAGTGTCAGAATTGAGAGAAATTGTATGACACCCCACTGGTGTCAGAGAATTGCTTGGTAGTGTGTTAAGAAAACACAAACACATTAGAATTGGTGTCAGAATCGTCGCCGGGATCAGAAACAGAATCAGAAGGAGAGCTGTCACTCAGTTATGCAACTGTTACTAAGCAGCTACTTTATAAAAGCTAATTCAGCTTAGGGACTTTGTTTCCCCAAGGGTATATACAGAACCAAGTAACATAAAACATGCTCATTAGTAGCCACAAAGGCAGTCTGTGATGAGTTCCTTGAAATTCATAGCATACTGTAATGGGAAATTAAGACCCAGGATAAAATGGTAGTATTTAATTTTGTCTTCAACAGATAAGATTTTGGCAGGTAAAAGGATGGGAGAGTCAAGGTTTTTTTCCTCCTCCACTAGCTAATTGTTTTTCAGATATACTCTAATTGCAAAGTGAAAACAAACCCATCACTGCTCCTGGATCAACAGTTCCAAAACCCAAATCCAGCGGAGGGTGGACCAAGGATGTCATTGTTATACAAAAACCAGTGCCCACGTGGGAATAGGAGTTCAGAGCTGCACCAGACAAAGCCTGCCAGGAAGAATCAACTCCTTCTCCGGGTGCAGTACCAAACCCTGCACTGAGCAACCTTGAAAGTCCTTCGATTCAAGGGGAAGGCATTCGAGGCAGCAGGCTGCGCACAGGTAGTTAAATGCGGAGGTTGCGCGCTCTTGATTTTGTAGCCTTAGAGAACAGGGCCATTCCATTACCGCTAATAATGTAGGCCGAGAGGCAGAGACAAGAATGCTTTGCTTTTGAAGCTGAATCCCCACAGGAAAGCTGCTCTGCTCTGTGTAGGCAAAAAGAGACAAAGAGCTCCAAGAAAACAGTCACATCCGCCGGCACTTTTATCTCCTTGCTGCCTAGCTACCCTCATAGGCAGAGCGCAGAGAGGGAAAATTCTTAGAGCAGCCCCAGAATGAGCAGGCACCTCACTCCTGGGCTTCGGGAACACACCTGGGCAAGGTTTAGTAACACCACCTCTGAAGAGCTGCCCCAGGAGAGTGCAGGCTGACCTTGACCAATAAGGTTTGGGAAAGCATTCTTACCTCTTCTTGTCTCTTCCTGTCGAATCTTAATTCCAGGTGGTTCTCGGGGTCTTCTCCTCAGGCTGCAAGGAGGAAGGGCAAAGTTGCCGTATTGTTGGAAGCCAGAGGTATATTATTATGGTTTAAAAATCAGGAAGAGCAAGCAGCTTAACAGCACCAGTTTCTACCACCTCCTCACTTCAGTATCTCAACGTGACAATCCCCATACCTGCTGATGCCGATCCAGTGACCACTTGCTAACTCCATCTTGGGTTCCTCTGGTTGCTACACAGAGTTTCCTAATCTTAACCCAAATTTGACTTTCAGGTATTCTAAGAGAACAGTAAGGAAAGAGCAGGAAAAGAATAGCTGAAGAGGAAAATATTTCCATGAGCAGAGGGGAGAAAAATCCACCAACTAGAGAGCAGTATTTAAAAGAGAGAGAAACAGAGACAGACCTAAATCCAAACCACATGTACCTAGAGATTTGGGGGAGAATTTCTGATTTTCAGGTCTAGTAGACTAAGGAGTATAAAAAATTAACATGAACAAAGAGAATTTAATAGAGATCTGTAGGTATACTACTAACTTTGTATTCTTCTGAAAGTAGACATGCTCAAATACTTCTGGAACAAAACTTATTTAGGTATTAGATTACTGAAAGCTTTTTAAGACTCTGAATATGCAATAAAACTGGAAGTAAGAACAAAAGCAAATATGCACATATAAACCACTGGAAATTTTTAACAAAATTCTTGGTTCAGAATAAAAAATTAAAGTTACAGACCGTTCAGAAATAATGAAACTCTTATTAGGAATAAGCATTCAGTTATTACCTGTGTGTCACTTTTTTTTAACTACTTTATACTTAATCCTCATAACACTATGAGGTAGATGCTCTTACTCCATTTTTCAGGTGAGGAAATGGGGACACAGAGGGCAAATAGCTTGTCCAGGGTCATAGAGGTATTGAGTGGCAGAATCAGAACTTGAACCCAGACATCCTTTTTTTTTTTTTTAAAGATTTATTTATTTGAGAGAGAGAATGAGAGAGAGAGAGCATGAGAGGGGGGAGGATCAGAGGGAGAAGCAGACTCCCTGCTGAGCAGGGAGCCCGATGCGGGACTTGATCCCGGGACTCCAGGATCATGACCTGAGCCGAAGGCAGTCGCTTAACCAACTGAGCCACTCAGGCACCCTAGACATCCTAATTCTAAAGCCCACATCTTTAACCACGAGACTGTAAAATTTCATAAAACCCCACAGGAATGGCCAAAGTCACAAAGAGGAAAACTCATACCCTTAATAGCTTTTTATTTTTTAAAAAACAGATTAGGGGACACAAGACTGCAACATGATGGCAGACTTAGTAAATGAGCCTATTGCCTCCTTCTACACTAAATGTGCAGGGGAAGGAAAAAGAAAAGTGGAAATGGCATTGCCCTGACCGAAGATTTATCAGTGTCTGTGTTATGGTGTGGTGGTGAGACATGCAGACCCATGAACATTACATAGACACAAGCTAAGGACGGATAAGAAACATGGCTTTGACGCCATGAGTATTACAGCATCCGTGCAAATGGAGTCAAAATTGTTTGTGTATGGAGTCAAAATTGATGATAGCTCTAATGATTTTGATTACGGTCACTTGCTAAATTGCTATAAACGGGGACCTTCCACAATGAAGTGGTTAAGAGCCCAGGCTGTAGTATTAGATCTTGGCTTGAGGCTATGGCTTGGCCACCTGCTAGTTTTGGGATCTTGGTGAAGTTACTTAACCTCACTTTCCTCTTATAGAAAATGGGGGAAACAATAGCTACCACCACCACGCCGTCTGCTGAAGTTGTAAGAAGTAATTCTAAAGCACTTACGGAGGTACAGAATAGCTTCATTCTCTCACTTCATACGCGTTCTATACACACACACACAGAGCACCGGCAAATAAACAGCCATCTGTGGACCAAAAACTGAAGAATATCCACCCTCCAAAAGTCAGAGTAGACAGAAATTAATTGTCAGAGGAAGCCATAAGACTTCAGAGCCTCTATGATAATAAGCTAGGGTATTTGGACAAGCCCTCTTGATAACAAAAAACCCTAAAATTACTTGGTAAAATGTTAAAAAGTAAAAAACACAGATACATCTTTCTTAAAAGTAGGAGGAGCTGAAAACACAGAAATAACCAGAACAAAGGGAATTCTGGAGATAAACGAGCACGGAAGCCACTTTTGTCCTGAGATCGGTTTCTCCCATTAGACTTGAACTTGCATTTGAAAGACTTTTGGTGGCAAAAGGGACATATGTCAAAACAGACTCACACGAGATGGAATATCTAATGGGAGACTCTCCCCTCACTAAGCCAGGACCCATAGGTGAGGACAAACCAGAGGAATCCAGGCCTTCTAGGAGATCTTGCATCTGAGATAGACCCCGAACTCCAGGCTTGAACTAGGATTAGGGTAGTTCTGGACTAGAATTGCCCTCAGGTGCCAAGCAGAAGCACTTGAATGCTCTCTGGAGCATTGTAGCTTTATTCTAGTTCCCCACTGGTCCTTAGAGATAGTCCAAGTGCAATAGTCGGGAATTAATGATGAGGATGCATGTTAAAAACCAGTTACCTTAAGGGAGAAAAGCAGAATCAGGCATGTGTGCATGCATGCGCGCATGTACAAACACACACACGCGCGCGCGTGCAAACCTGTGCACAAATCCACAAAAGATTGGGCCTGTGAGAGAATTCTGATTATGATTAATGAAATATGTAAGCTATGCCTATGCAGGGAATGAGAAGTTTTCGTCAAGTGATCTTGCAAATAAGAATAAAATAGAACGTCTACCATTAAAAAATGTGATAACCGAAGTTAAGAAGTCAGTGGATAAGTTAACAGAAGATCATGAGCAGGGATAAAAATCAAGTTATCCAGAATATAGCCCAGAGAAACAAACAGAAAAACTTGTAAGAAATAAGAGGTACAGATATAAGATCAAGGGGATTCAGTCAGGGTCCCCAAAGTAGAAAGTAGGACAGAGACCACATTTGAAAAGATAATGGCTGAGAATTTTCCTTAACCTATCCAGATTCAAGGTGGTCAGTGAATTCCAATTACAATAAGTAAAAATAAGTGCATACCTAGACACATCACAGTAAAACTTCTAAAAAGCAAAGACAAGGAGGATACTCCTAAATGAAGTCTGAGAAGAAAAAAAAGTTTTTTTGTTTTTTTTTTTTTACTATTTTATTTATTTGACAGAGAGAGAGAAAAAAACAGAGGACAAGCAGGGGGAGTGGCAGGCAGAGGGAGAGGGAGAAGCAGGCTCAATGTGGAGCTTGATCCCAGGACCCTGGGCTCATGACCTGAGCAGAAGGCAGATGCTTAACTGACTGAGCCACCCAGGTGCCCCCCAAAACAATAGATTTTCTTTTTTTTAAAGGTTTTATTTATTGATTTATTTGAGAGAGAGAGAGGTCAAGAGAGGGAGCATGAGCAGGGTAAGGGGCAGAGGGAGAAGCAGGCTCTCTGCTGAGCAAGGAGCCCGAGGTGGGCCTCGATCCTAGAACTCTGGAATCATGACCTGAGCCGAAGGCAGACACTTAACTGAGCCACCCACATGCCCCACAATAGATTTTCTTAAAAGACCTGCTGGACTGACAGCAACAAGACAGAAAACAGTAGAATAATTGTTTAGTATGTTGAAGATCATTATCAACCTAACATTCCCAGTGAAAATATTTCTAGAACCAAGGTGAAGTAAAGACATTTTCAGAAAAAAAGTATCACCCAAACAAAGAAAAAGCTAACAAATGCCCTTTGGGTAGTAGCAAATATGATCCAAAGTTCTTGATGAGAAATGTGAAAAGGATTTGTGAGCTCATGTAAATAAACATCGAACACATAAAGTAGATCTTGTGGGTTCTAAATACAGAAAAGTCATTACCTTTTCTAGAAGGAGGATAGTTACCGATTAACTTTAGACTTTGATACATGTTGTGATTTTTCAGGATAACATATAAGAGGAATAGAGAAAGAATGTATAATACCTAAACTAGTAGGGGGGGAAATGGAATTATAAAAAATTTAAAAGATGCAAGAAAGGAAGAAAAGTGAAACAACACAGGAGAAGTATAAAGCACAAAATAAGATTATATTTAAGCCAAATAAAAAAGTGATCACAC
This sequence comes from Mirounga leonina, assembly GCF_011800145.1. Lineage (NCBI taxonomy): Eukaryota > Metazoa > Chordata > Mammalia > Carnivora > Phocidae > Mirounga > Mirounga leonina. Next base: position 1,961,074 of record NW_023270827.1, on the reverse strand, counting down.
TTCATTTAATTGAGACATATACAAAAGGATGAGGAAAATCTCTGTAAGCTGATAAAAATATATCCTGAAAATCACCTCATAAGTGACAAAGCAAAAGGCCAAAAAATGTTACCTGTCACCTTTTGTGGAAGAAAGGATAAATAGAAATGCTCGTGCTTATTTTTTGCAAAATAAAACAAAAGACAAATGGGAAAATCAGTGGACTATGGGGGAAGAGGGCATTAGTATCGAAGAAGTAGAAGGGATAGACAAGGGAACGAGACTTCTAAGTCTACCACAAGAATGGGGAAAACACGAAAGTTGAATGCAAATAGAAACAAAAGAACCCAACCATAGATCACATTGACTGTATCCATAATTATACACATAATTACACAGAAGGAAAAAATTAATCTAAATAATTTCTGAACACCATAGTCTGACAATACACCCTCAGTGGAATACAGTGTAGTCTAAGGACAAAAAGAAAGCTGCAAAGAAAATGTTTAAATGACTTAGTAAGTTTGTTGTTGATGAAGCCGTTATGAAATATTCTGAACTTATCACAGGACTGAGCCAACATATTGTTGGGAACCCAAGTTCTCATTGTGGGGGATGAAAGGTACAAATATCAAAAGGTGGACAGAAGAGAAAAAAATCCTGTGATATTAAAACAGAATTAGGAGATCTCATCAGTGTCAACTTGAGATTGCTTAGCTTTCCACAGAAAGGATCTAGAAGCAATTACAGCTCTGTACCAAACAGCACTGCGGCATCTACACCTTAGTTACGAACACTGTTCCCCACATAAAGGGACATTCTGACATCTTAGAGAAAGGACAGATTGCAGGGCTGAGACAGGGTAAGGGAAAATGAAGCTCGGAAGCTCTTGTCCCAGAAGAGCAAAGAAGTGCTCTCAAACCTGGTGGGTATTCTCGCAAAAACAACCTCCCTCAACACAGGAGCTTTAAAGAGCTCGAGATGGCCAAACCGGGGAGAATTTACACTTCAAAATGAATCAGGACAAGAATAGATTATAACACTCAATCAACAAAATCATCCACGAATCCACCCTCATCCTAAAACTTTATTTTAAAAGGAATGGGGCAAGAGAGGAGACAAAGGGAAAGCTTTTCTGGAGAGTAGAATGCCAACCAGTAACTGTAGAAGGAAAGATAGAAATCGAAAATCATTATTTTGCAAGAGCAAAACTCACCAAGGGATGACAAAATATGGGGTAAGAGATTGCGGGGGAGCAGAGTGTAGAGAAACACTACAGACACCTACCTTAACCTGGGGATCAAACTTATTATAATGGGACAAATTGTCCCATGTGCCCCTAACACACCCGCTGATGAGAACACAGCATTGTCTGGGTCATACTCCTGCCAGCAATGTTTACCTAGGCCTAAGCTGAAACAGGGAAGGAGTCAGACAAATACAAATAGAGAGAGAGCCTGCAAAAAAAAAAAAAAAAAAAACTGAACTGGGATCTTGAAAAAGAGACAGACTACAGACACACAAACAGAATGAAAAACCAAAGGGGGGAAATAAAAAAAAAAAAAAAAGAGTCCGGGTCTCTGTTCTTCATTAGTAAATACTATGGGATATTCCCTTGCTAAAGAAAAAAATCCAAAAGGAAGACCTAGAAACCAATGGCAACCGAGAAAGCAATTAAAAAAACAACAAAAAAGCCCTCTAAAAATTCTTCATTACAGAAAAAAATAATAACCTTAGAACTAATATCTGAGATTATGTTAATAGGAGAGGTGGTTGGAATCGAGAAGGAACTGAAGGCATGCAGACATGGTTATTTTGTACAAAAAGAAGCTACAGATTCTGATGAACTCCAGAGGATAAAAAATACTTAGATGCACATCAAAAATTCAAGGTTAACTACTAGAAAAATATAGTGTACTGCCTCTGAATGACTTGAGTAAAAAACAGGAACAAGAACAAAAGCAAACAAGAAGTTGATCAAAGACAGGACAGTAACAAAACAAGAAACATGGTAAAATAAGGTATGTTACTCCAAGCACATCAGGGACTCCAACAGAGGGCTTATAGGAGGAGAAACAAAGCTAGGAGCTATTTACAAGAGATACCCCTAAAATAAACCACCACCACGAAGGTAAAAATGAAGAAATGGGAAAAAAAAAACACATACCAGAAAAATGCGACAAGAATACAGTAATCTCAGATAATACAGAGTTGGAGGCAATAGTCACTAACAGAAAACAGAGGCACATACTTAAAAAAAAAAAATCACACTCCACAAAAATCCTAATAGTCACACACAGTTGTGCATTAGCCCCAGAATTTCCAAGTACAGAAAGCAAAAAATCTTCATAAAAATATAAGGAAAATATATAAGCACAGTAGGTCTAATATCCTTGAAATCCTCCCCTATATATCCTCTCCAGGTTTCTCCTCACTTCTTAGCAAACTTATAAATTGTTTAAGGTCACTTTTTCTCGGGTGTCCATATATTTCTGTCCTAAAAGCAGACAAGTGATAGAGCTAAGGGTAACAAGGATGGCCATGGTGGGTCTTGAGGAGAATAGGCATCCCCTTTCAAGACATCTGCTCTAGTTGAGGTGATCACGAAGGTTTCAAGCAAAGAAGGGCAAGCTCTTCAGTTACTGGTGGGCAGGACACTTCCAGGGACAAGGGAAGCTTGCGGTGATCTGGGGCTTTAAGACTGTTCGTTTCATCAGAGTCTAACCTGACATTTCCATTCCAAGTTTTGGAATCCCACCCTTTCCCAGTCGATGCCCTAACGAACAAAAGAAACTTAGCAACACTATGAACTCAGCACTCCTAACTCAACAATCCACACAATTAAATTTTGTACCTGACTTCTAGCAAGATCAGCCCTGTGACTACAAGAAGTACTAATCCTTGGAGGGCCATAATAAAAGCTCTCTGCTATCCTATAATCACACCAGAATCTGAGCTGAGAACTAATGGACTTGAACTTGTCCTTTCCTCTCTGTAAACACTCTAGTAGACTCAGGCCAATCCGTCTCCACAGCTGTGTTCTTTAGTCCTCATTACTGATCTAACAGTCCAGTCCAGCAGTTGCTTGAGATCTCAAGACATTTGCTTCCATTGACATTGCATCACAATTAACCACAGGTGATAGCTTGATTCCTTGTGATTCCACGGCATGCCAAAGATTACCAGCATCCCATTAGCAAGAAGCAGAGCACCGCACTTAAGCGTGTGTGTGTGTGTGTGTGTGTGTGATATTTATCTTCTGGGACCACTCCCAGTACCAATTCTATCATTCAGGACCCAGGCAAGAAACAAACCACATAGGAATTTGATCAGGGAAGATTAATATAGAGGATCTACAGGGAGGCTATACTAATAGAGAACAGGGCTAAGGAAGAGCAACCAAGGAACACACGTAGAAGAGCAGCCCCTTCCCCCAGAGATCCCCAGATTCAGATCTCTTTCTAGAGGACAAGCCTACAGCCCACTGGATGGTGGAGGAGCACTCTAGATGCTTAGGGCCAGACCTGGTCCGAAGCGGGGGAGCTGAGGCTAGGGTCAGGAAGCCTCCGGCTGGGTGCCCACAAGCCAAGCAGATGGGCTAGGGGCTGGGGACACAACCTGCTAGAGAGTAAGCACCTCTCAGCGTCCTACATAGTCCACTGCCAGCCAGGAGACAAGCCCAGCAGGAAGGCGCCCCCCGCCTCCTGCAGCGTCCTTCCAGCACCCTCTACCGACAAATGTTGGCATTGTGCCGGCTGGCAAAGGAGAAAGGCTTACAGAGTCTAGCTCCATTATCCAGGCAGAGAAGGGCACGTTTGGGGTGGGGAGACAGTAAATTGGTAACTAACTTATTCACTCTCCATTGCACCCCCTCTTCCTTCACCCAGCTCTATAGCTGTCCCGGGGCTCTTGACCTGGCTCAGTAGGGTAAACCTTCATTCCCAGTGGGGTTAGCCCTGGGCAGTAGTGGCTGGAGAGTGCCCCTGGAGCCATCTGCCAACCTGTATTATGGACCTGGTAGTCGCAGGACAGAACCCAGGGGGAGCCCTAGATGTCTGCCGTCCATATTTCTCCACATCCTCCTTGGGCAAGGAAACTCTCCCTTGATAGTTTAATCAATCATTCCAGTCAACAGTGGGTTGTGTTGTTTTCAGTCACTGTTGCCCATTTACCTGGTATGACTCCCGAAGCCAGGACGGCCAGGTGGCTCTCTCAACATCCAAATTCAAGAGCGAGATCACGGTGTCTCCTGGAGGAAGCATGTGGCCTTTGGGCACGAACACCTCGGAGCTCGCAGAGCCCAGAATCACAGGAACAGGAAACACTTTGTGAGTTATCATATCATCATTAGACAGAGTGGAGGGAAAGTTACAGAGGAAAAAACCGAAGCACATAGAGGTTAGATAGCTCGCGGAGCTTGCACGGTTTACAGACTGCTCATCGGGAACTCAAAACCACGCCTGGCTCCCAAGTCCACGTTGTTTCCAATATACCAAGTGGCCTCGCGGCTAATCTGCCAGAATGCTGTCAAGTATGAGCGATGACCACGACATCGGACGCGACCTCCGGGCCTGCGTCTCCGCACCCAAGAGAATCACCTACACCTCACAGACACGCGACGCCCGTAGGCGTGCTTAGCTGCCCGCAGCTTCCCCTGCCTGTTCGTGCTGCTCATCGCCCCCCAAAAGGGCATTTACCCAACGATGTTGAACCCGGGCGCCCCGCCTATGCCGCGAGAGGGCTCTTCGCTTACGTCCGAGCGGGACTTCCTCGGAGCTGGGGAGCCGACCGCAGCACCAGCCCACGGGGCCAGACCTCCAGCAACGGTCTGACCACACTTCCCACCCCGCGCGCGGCGGACGCCCAGTTTGGCTCCAGGGCGGCGACCGTGATTTTGCAGGGAAGGAAAGGCTCGCAACGGGGGACGGACGAGCGGGAGAAACTTCAAGCCGCTGAGGGAGAACAGCTGACCTCGGAGACCGCCTCCAAGCACGAGCGTGGCTGCTCGGGCAAGGAGCCGCAGGGCGAAGGAGCCCTTCCCGGTGGTGAGCCGTCCAACTAACGCCTGTCCTTGGACGTGGTGGGCGTGCCTGGCGCAGCCTCAAGACCTCGGCTCTACCGGGATCTCCAACCCGGGGGCGCCCTAATAGCTGCAGGAGAAACACGTGGCTCGGATTTGGGGAAAGATCCGAACTAGATCCTACAGATCATGCTGAGTCTAACAGAGTCTTTTTTTTTTTTTTTTTTTTTTTTGAGAAGCAGCTGACCCTGATGTAGTTACTCCCTTTGAAGATGAGACTTCATAACAATATAACTTTTGAGCGCATGGGTCAGCCCCAAGACCAGGCTCCAGTGTGGGTTTTAGAAACATGATCTCATTTGTGTGGCTCTAAGTACTCACTCAGGGTCAGGCATGACTCATTCACTCATTCCATTTTACCACTGAGTCAAGGGAGGGACGAGGCAGAGCCCATCTTGGGAAATGGTGTGGAATGAGAACAAGTGCCCTGAGCTCTGCCATCCAGCTGGGTTGCTGCCACCCACCCCCCTGCATTCCTCCCTCCAGGTTCCCGGAGACAGGCCCCCTTCCTGTCTGCTTCCCCCACGCCCTGCAACCCATGTCCTTCGTCTCACGCCCTCAGACCCCAGATGTCGGTGGTGAACCTGATTCACAAATCAGGGCACGTGTGAAGCGACAAATAGGCAATGTACCATCATGTAAGTAGATCTGTAGTAAAATCTAGCTTTCACCTCTGAAGGGACAAGTGATTGCAATGACTTCATTTCTGCTTTAAAAAAAAGAAAGAAAGAGTGCGTGTGACCCTATGTGATCTGGAAGGCCCTGCACTGCCCACATCCCCTTTCTGAAGAAACAGCCTTATAGAGAACCCCATCTCCTCCACCCACGGCACTGGCGGACACCGGACCACAGAGTGGTCAGTCCAGACTTCCAGTCTGGCCCAAAAAGGTGAACTCTGCAAATCGTATTTTTTTCAGGAGAATTAGAAAACTGAAGGCAGCTAGAATGGCAGGTAGCTAGGGTATCATGGTCCGGAAGAAACTCTCCAACCAAGAGAAGAAGGGCAGGAGAGAGAGAGAGAGAGTGAGGGGGATGGCTGCCTTGAGAGTTTCCTGAGTCCCCGGTTGCCTTCTAGGCTTCCAGAGCTAGTCCAAGGAGACTTCCCCTCCTCTCGGCCTGTTCTTGGATGTCCGTGACATTTCCTCTTGAATTTCAACACTGTGACAGCACGACCTAGAGGGTGAACAAGGTCCATCAGTTAGCAGCAGAGCTCAGAGCAAAATCCTGGCCTCCAAACCAAAACCGATGTAGGGGCGATCGTGAAAATAGCCAACAATTGTATGGCAGAGGCCCCACTCATCGGAATGGAGGTCTGCCCTAGCAGACGCCAGCGGAGGTACACTGACCTCCAGCTTAAGGCTGGCGGTGGGTCAGGGCACTTGAAAGAAGGCCTTCGACAATGGCTTCACACCTCCCTAAATGAGATCATGCTGTAAGAGCTTACCATAAATTAGCAAGTGTGATCCGGTCTTCACATTTCTCCCACCCAGACTCGGCCCTTTTGGTATCACCCCACTTTCCATGGTGCCTGAAAGGAGTGGGGGTGGGGCCCTTCTGAAACACAGGGAAAATCTCCCTGGTCTGGTACACAGACCAAATCCTTAGGTGGAACTCAAGTAGTCACTTCAAATTTTGTTGCTCTGTATCCACATGAGTTCGAATGAGGCAGGGTGTGGCTGTCAGAGCAGGGAGAAAATCTCTCTGAAGCTCTCAGGGGTGGGGGTGGGGTTGAGGGGGTAGATTGTGGATAAAGACAGTGTTAGTGTCCCTGGTAAAAAGCAGAGGCATGCTGTCTCCCCGTAGAGGAGGACCACTCACTCCTTCACATGATCCCTGTTGAGCTCTGCTAATACCTAAATATTTCATTTTGATTTTAAACTGTTGCAAACAATATCACTTACAGTATATCGACATTTTAAAATAAAACTGTCCTATTATTCTCTTAATAAATAGAATAGAATAAATAAATAGAAAAATAAATAGAGATAGAATATGACCAGAGGTTGAGATGGGAGGCTGAGAAATTCTCTTTACGGAGCTGAGATGATCAGGATCCAGGCAAGGTAGTAGGGCAAGAATTCTCTAGGCAGAGGAAACAAGTGCAAAGGCCCTGAGGCAGGAACAAGCCTGACTTGTTTGAAGATCAGGACACTGTTAGTGTTGCAGACACATAGCAGACAAAGAAAAGAGTAGTGAGAGAGAGGCTGTAAGAGAGAGGGATAGCCGGGGGGGGCTGGATCATGTAGCATTCTGAAGGTCATTTGTGCTGATTTCTTTTGGCCCCTCCACACTCTTCACCCCTATGCCCCTGTCCTGGGCTCCAGGAGCCTGACCTGTGTCTCTGTCCATGGGCTTGGGTAACAGGTGACTTCTCGATGCGCTTAGCCAAGGGTGCGCTCCAGCAGGCCTGAAGAGGAAAAAGCAGGAAGGTGGGGTGTTTATTGTCCTGGCTCCCTTCTTGCAGGGTCCCATGAGCCAGTTGGGTTCCTCCAGCGAAGATCCCAGCTCCTGTCAGGGAGCCTCTCCACCCCTGCCTCTGTTTCTGGTTACTACTTTCTTCCCCTGCCTTCCCACTTCCTTTCCCACTTCCCTTCGTGCCTGGGGTGATCCCACCTGCTGAGATAGCCTTGGGTACTTCACTCTCTCTTGTGGTTTCCCTACACCCTCCCCACATTGGGAAGAAGTCCCTTCACGTAACTCCTCTCCAATTATCCCATCTTGCGTGGGTCATCTGTCTCCTCTTGGGACCCTGTTTGGTACACCAGGTTAAAGTGCTTACATTGTATTAAGTGATATTCTCAGATCCTTTGATTATTGTCTTCCATCCTGTGAAATTATAAAGCTGTTTCTCAGATCGTTTTTATTTTAGCTTTCGTTTCCAGGGCTTTGATGGGGTTACAGGAAATGCAATAACTATACACATGATGCATGACGGAGCTACGCGATGCTTGAGAGACAATTGGTCCACTGAGAACAAAATGCAGTTGGAGGCCATGAAGTTCAAGTCTTGAGCGGCATTCCCAGGCACAACCCTCTCTGGGGAATGTGGCCCCAGTAGCTGCAGGGCCCATTCCCCTCTGCAGGTTAAAAACTTCCTCTTCCCCCTAGTGGTGTTGTTTGGACAACTTTTGAGCCACAACCATATTTAGTCATATTTGGGGAGAAGGGAGGGAGGGGCGGGTCAAAAGCCAAAAAGGAGGGCGCCTGGGTGGCTCAGATGGTTAAGCGTCTGCCTTCGGCTCAGGTCATGATCCCAGGGTCCTGGGATCGAGTCCCACATCGGGCTCCCTGCTCCTTGGGAGCCTGCTTCTCCCTCTACCTCTCTGTCTCTCATGAATACATAAATAAAATCTTAAAAAAAAAAAAAAAGCCAAAAAGGAAAATAAAGAAGGTATATATACTTCCATAGCTGAGATCAGTTTACTCCTAGCATACGGGTCCGGGAAAGCCTCAGTCAGAGGTCATGTGGGAAACAAAACCAACCAAACAGAAACCTCCCCCTTCAGCTGGGTGGACACTGGCTGCTTTCATTCATCTCAATCCAAGAAACATCATGTCCAGTCACGGCTTTGTCACTCGGTGGGAGCCTTAAGTGGCTGCCAGGAAGACAGCCCATGCTAATCACTGCAAGTCACAGCTGTCTTGTTCTGTTTTTTTTTTTTTTAAAGCGAGTTTCCTTCATCAAGATAACAGAAATGTACTGACAAAAGGAAACTTACAGACAGCCCAGAGGGGAAGCAGGAGGTTAAGAGTGAATTGCCCAGTTAACAACAGGAACATATGCAGAGGAGAAAGTTTCCCTCCCCTTGGATGCTAAGCCAGGTTCCCAGCACCCTGAGCTGCTCCAGGACGGCACCCGGTCCTGGGGCCGTATGTTGGCACCAGATGCCATGCTCACACCTTCTGAGAAAGCCAGAGAAGGCCAAGGGGCGCATGGGCTCAGGAAAATAAGAAGCGAAGAAGAAAGGATGTAGAGGTTGGTTAAAAATAAAACTTATCAGATGAGAATTAAGTCCGGAGAATGTTATCTCTCCCCACAGGAGGGTGGGAAAAAAGAAATAGGCATGTCAAGGAGAACACAGGCCACAGGATGAATAAGCATAAAAATAGGAGGAAATGACCAAGCGAACGTGCCAACTCTGCAGGAGGAGGGCCTTTCTTGAGCTTCCAGGACAGGCCACAGGAACCCTCAAGGGGATACCCAAGAAATGGGCCAATGGACTGTTTCTTGGGCCGAGATACATTTCTTTCCCTCTATGCCTTTTTCAAATCCCTCCCCGCCACCCGACATGTGCCTTTATTACCTTTTCAGAAAAAAATAGAGGTCTATGGAAAAGGTTCTTGGGGAATTCCTACTTACCAGCATTTTTATGGCAGGTAACCTCGTCCCCCATGAATTGTTCAAAACTCCAGAAGTTGGCAAGTGCTTAAGCCCTTCCCCAGCTGCTTGTTACTGCTTCCTTCAACCTCGCCCAGCCCTTGGGCTCTGGGCACAGCTGGCCACCCCCCCACCCCCACCCCCCCACCGCTTGCTGGAGACCTACTCCCACAGCTCCCTTCGCAACAGGCCGACCACACCCGGCCCCTGTTCTCTTCTAACTCCCATTTCCCTGGAAGCTCAGGAATGATAAATAAAATTTTGCCGTCCCAAGTCACCTTCTGCCTTGTACATCCGCCAGGCATCTGTCAAAAGGGTTACGCTGTGTTCCCTCAAAAAAAAAAACAGGCGCAAAACAAAGACTCCTTATTAAATTAATTTTTAATGACCCAGTGTTTATCTGCTCCTAAAATCATGAATTTCATTCCACAACTGCTCTTAAATCTGCGATGCAAAATTGTGGCAATAAAGCACAACCACCACTCTCCGAGCTCCTTCTCAGGCTTTAAAAAAGGAATCACAAAAATGGTCTTTATAAATTTTCTGAAAAATCTCAGCACTTGGGAGCATGAGCAGCAACCACGTCCAAAAAAGCTGACTTTTCCAAGTGCGAAGTTTATCAAAGGTCAAACAAACAGGATTCAAGAAAGAAATCTGGTGCTTTTTCAACAAAGCATTTAAGTAAGCAAAAGAACTGTGTGAAAAAAATTAAAATGACATCCTTCTATAGACCACCTTAAAAAGATTAGGCAGAGACTGCCCAAGTGCCTTTGAGAATTAAAAATGTTTCTAAATCGCCACTCAAGGTCACTCAGAGGTGATGAAAGTATTGCTGAGATGCAGGGGCCTTGCTCCGGCTTCTCCCTTAGTTTCTACTTATCGGATGGAGAATCATCAGTATCAGAACAATACTGACATCTCAGCTCGACCTCAACCCCAAATTGGGAAGATGCCTCAGAAAGAAAAATCTGCTTTCCTCCTCCAGAGTTCATCAAAACAGGGACAGGAGGGCAGCATTTTGCACACTGCCCAGACATCCCCTGATGAGGCACTGTGGTCTGCTGGGAGGCCTCCAAATGGCACCCAGGAAATCCAGTTTTCCCCTCTGGAGGCCACCCCCTGCTCCTGTCTAGCATGAGCCTGAGAGGCCAATGTTGGACACAGACCCAAAGTTCCTCAAGCATCCGGGAGAGGCATGCAGGAAAGATCCCATTACCAAGTCAAGGGAGACCGCAAGTAGGAATTGGGTGATTTCTGTTCCTGTGGTTTACATGGAATAACTGACATTCCTTTAGGAGGCTGGGCAGGAGACGCCTGTTGATAACCAAAACATTATGTAAAAATGCAAGAGGCAAGCTCCCCTTCTCCCAACTCCACTCATTCTTTCTCTTCTGTCTGCCCTCTCCTCCACAGGAAGCAGAGACCACCAGAGACCACGGTCACTGAGGACCCACAAGTCCCAAGTCCAATCCTGGGTGCTACTCCGTTACCTCGTCACCTCAGACGAGCCACCTCACTGTTGTGAGAACATGTCGTGTGGAGAGAAGAGCTGTGTCACAGCAGCTGCAAGGAAGAAACCTGTGAGCGCCCCTACTGCAGGCCTGGCCTACTGGTATTCTCAGAGGCCCCAGAGTCATTTTACCAATTGTTCTTTGTCCAGACTTTTTAACCTTTGACCCTGGCCTTGCAAATGTAAAGGAGACAGGCCTTAGTAAATGCAGCCTCTCAAAGGACCTAACCTATCAACATGGAGAAACAGCAACATATTAAAAAATTCACATTCGGATGGGAGTCGAGTGGGTCTGAGAGTAGATTGGTTCTTGAATCTAAACCAGCATCTATGACCCAACAGACTCAACTATAACCAGCTTCGTTTTGAGAAAAAACTATTTCTCTCTACTCTGTTTGGACAAGTCTCTCACCACCTCACTGACCAGTAGTATTTTTTTTCATGTCATTCAAAGGATTCAAGACTGAAGCTAGGTCAATCTTGTATCCTTTGTACTTAAAATAACTTGACCAAGAACATCCTTTGGGCTAGTCCTTATAGTTAATCAAATATAAAAGTACCTGACATGTCCAAATTCCTCTTTTATACAAACTGCTGACCCAGCATGGCATTTCCCATCATTGCTTTCTAAAACACAGGAAATTTCGGGACTGAATGGCCAAAAGAAATTAGGATGACCTAGCCTCGAAAAAAACCTGAGCTATTTAAAGAAGAAAAACAGAATCACGTCTGAATGGATAATTCATGATTCAGACAGCCCAGCATTTAATTGATATTAACTACTCTACTAAAGATCTATTTAATGCACTTAGGTAAGACTTTTTATTTCCATGAAATTGGATCTTTGGTTCAAAATTGAATCTCCTGCCGAGGACTCTGCACTATAATAGGTGACGTAACACTGAGGTGGGCCCTTAACATGTCATTGCCAGGAACATAAAGGAAATTGATCAGATTATTTGCCAAATAATGTTTCTTCATAGGGGCTAAGTCCTCCCCTAAGTGGGCTGTCAAAAGAGAGAAGCAAAAAGCAGACACTGTTCGTTTTATTTTCCAGGTTCGATCTTCTAGGGCTCAGATTCAACCATGAGAAAAATCAGTGCATTAAAAATTGATCTGGTATTTAGTTTATTGGTTTACAGGACCTTTGTCTGAAAGGAATAAGCAAGGCCCAAGAGGTCGGATCTTTTGGCAAGTCAAAATAATGACTCAAGTGAAAGATACAAGACATACTATTGGAATGACATGATATTCCTTCAGAATCTTGTCACTAGCGTCCTCATGACATTAGTAACCATGGAAAAAACTTCATTACAATTTTATGGGATACGAAATTCCTAGAGAACAACGTTCTTTCCTTCTCTCATCCTGAAGTTTTTCAAAATTGTTCCAAAGGAGGAATGTACTCTGTCTTATCTGAAGCTATTGTCATGTTCCTCCTACAGTCCCAAGCTACTGAAGGGCAGAATTTTTCTTTGTTCAGTTTTCAAATTCATGGTGGTCAAAGACCTAGTCCAACAGGGAAACAGATATGGAATGACACTAGGACCAAAGCTTTCTACCACTCTTAGCCTCAATCTGTAAGTCAATGAGAGAAAGAGGTGTGTAAAAACTTTTAGCGAGCCTTTTTTGCCAAGGATGGAGGAAATGAATCGAGCCATGAAAACACTAAGGTAGGAGAGGAAGTTTATTCAACAAAGTATTTACTGAGCCCTTAATGTGCCAGGCACTATTTTAGGTGCTGGGAATACATTCCATTGATTAAAAACATACAAAAATCCCTGTCTTCATTGTGCTTACACTCTAGAGGAAGGATACGAGACAATAAACATAATAAATAAGTAAATTACATAGGAAGTTAGAAGGTGATAAGCACTATGAAAAAAATAGAGCAGTCGTGAGAATGAAGACAAGTCTTATCTGGGAATTTTCCAAAATCAGAAATGGAAAAAAAAATAAGCTTCTTTCTTTGAAAATGTATATACCTATAAATGACAAAAGAATATATTTCTGGCTCTTTCATGTTCATGCATGGGATTTGTATGCAAGAAACTAAGGGGATTTAAAAAACGAAAATGGAATTGAAAACTAGAAAGACTAAACTTTCATAGAATAGGTGCACAATTCAGGATTCTTGATGCAGTGGAAACTGTGCTTCCTGCAGTAGTAGGACCTTCCACATTTCTGGCAAATTCCACGGTTCTGGACATACTGCCAACCACCGTGGATCTGAGAGTCAATTCTGTTGAAGAAAGGCTACTAGGGACAGAAAACGTGGACAAACTCAAATAGCCTTCTGGGATTTTTTATTTCCATTTCCTTTTTAAAATACAACACCCCATTTTTTTGTTATTGTCTCATTCTGTTAAACAAGAAGGGTGAGCTCATTCAAAAGGAAAACTGAAACACGGGAATGCCTACATTTCCAACCCCACTGCCATTCTCAGATGGTCCAAGATGCACACAGGTTTATCGTGTATTGGTAGACCCACGTCTTTCGATACCAGTTACCAGAGATTGTTGCCGCTGAAGCTACCTACCAGGTGGGTTCTTTTCCCCTTCGATTGAAACTCAAACTCCATTTCAACAAAGTAACCCAAACAATTAAGGTCTAGTTTTTGCCTCTGGGGAATTAGGTTCTCCAAGTAAGAAGTGAAAATAAAAAATAGATGGTAGATCATCTTTGACCAGAAAGCCCTACTTTCAGCAAAATGGGGCAGAGGCAGCAAGACCAGGTTGCAGGACCAGGCAAAAGAAAGTGTCCACCCACAGGATACTTCTAAATTGAGGACTAGGACAGCAGCCCCTTCTAGAGGTAATAATGTCACTAGGTTGTGGTAATTCTCCAGAAACCCCATAAACCCGGGATTAAGAACATCTGGAAACTGTTCAGATGACACCAATTTCTGTTTCCTGCTGTGAAGGCTACACGGATGCCTCTTGGTGGCATCTGTCGCCATTTTGTTTTTCTTTGCAAACCTCCTCCTTTCAAACCAGGAAGTGTACATAAAGTGCAAGTAAGATTCATTCCCTTGCCCATGCTTCCAGGATCTTGTGTTGATGGCCAGTATTACCAAATCTATCAGTTCAACCACTGGCCACCTAGGTCGTCTGCAGGTATTTCTGGAGTTAGCAAATGAGTTCATCTGGCAAAGAGAGTGTCCAAAGGTGGATGCAGTCTTGGCAAGAAAAGACAAAAGTACCATATGTAAGACAGGGATGTGAATGATGCAAGCAGTAGGGGGGCTTCTTGTCACTAAGTCATGGAAGAGGCCTTCTTTAGATCTCAACTCTTAAAGAGACCTCAGGAACCATTACTAAAATGAATGAGGCCAGCGGATTTCAGAGCACGGTCAGTCTTCAGTGAGGGCAGGTTCAGTTTTCCCTGGGTTGGGGACAGAAGAGAAAATAAAGAGGGTAAGGAGCCAGATCTGATGAGTTTAATGCCAGAAATGGCATGAAAAAAGCCTCCAGTGAAGACTTCCCGTCCTATAATACAAAGTTGAGCACAGTGACCCCCGCCCCGTAGGACTTAGCACAATGTGTTTTCTTCGGTTCCAAATGGGTAACAGGCAATGTTGCGAACATCTTTATTTCACTCTTAGATGAACTTCTCTTGATTAGCATGCCAATGACCACTGTGACTCTTCAAGAGAAGGATACGGTATGTAACATTTCCCACATTTAGGGGGCCAGAAATTTACCTTCCACAAACCAACTTGGCAAGACCACTAGCGGGATGAGCGTTTCGATATGACCTATTTTGGGAAATGCTGCCTTACAGCTGGAGGCAGACACAAATGGCGTTAAGGTTGCGGGGAACAGCGTTAAGTCATACTCAGTTCGTATTACATGAGCCCAGTGTTTGTAGAGACAGTCACAGTCCCACACCAATATAATACATTAACCGTTCTAGCTGCGCTCCATCATATCCCCTATGAAATGTGCCAAAATCATGGGCCAAACTGAATGTTATGTTTGATGGGTGGACATTAATGATAAAAAGTTAACTATTTACTGTCACACACTCAGTGGACATTCGCAGGGGGGGTCCTTTGCATTTTTCTGATTTTTCCAGCAGAGCTAAGGCCAGGGTTTCGGGATTCAGCCCATCAAGATGTCATTACACGTGAAGCTAAGCCACAGCCCAGGACTGAACAGAGTACAGTGACCCTTGAACAATATGGATTTGAACTGTATGGGTCCCACTTCCACAAAGATTGTATTCGATAAACACAGCGCAGTAGTGAAAATGTATTTTCTTGGGCACCTGGGTGGCTCAGTCAGTTAAGAGTCTGCCTTCGGCTCAGGTCATGATCCCAGGATCCTGGGATCGAGTCCCACATCCAGCTCCCTGCTCAGCGAGGAGCCTGCTTCTCCCTCTGCCTCTGCCCTCCCCCCCTGCTCGTGCTCTCTCCCTCATGCTCTCTCTCTCAAATAAATAAATAAAATCTTTGGAAAAAAAAAAATGTATTTTCTCTTCCTAATGATTTTTGTAACAGCATTCTTTTCCTTAGCTTACTTTATTGTAATATAATATATAATACATAGAACATACAAAATATGTGTTGATTGACTGCTTAAGGCTTCCTGTCAACAGGAAGTAATTATTAGTTAAGTGTTGGAGAGTCAAAAGGTATATGCAGATTTTCAGTGAGGGAGGGTCAGCACCCCAACCCCACCCTCACTGTTCAAGGGTCAAGTATATATCAGAATATATATACAAATGTTAACTGAAAGTCATAGACTGACCCGATTAAAAGTCACAGAAAAATTTCAAACACCTACTCGTTAAATTCCTGAATTTCTTTTTGGCTTCTGCCCTTTCTTCAGCATCAAAGTACCAAACGGTCATAGCGTATCTGTGATAAGCAGATATAAAAGAAGTTTAAAAATACTACCAAAAAATAAAAAATACTATGAATCTCACATCAGAGGCATTCGTAAAGCCAACATTTAAAGTTTTCCCTATTATTAGAAGTCCGTCCCAATTTTAATTTAAAATAAACTTCTCTGGTTTCAATTCTATTTAAATGTAATAAAACACGTAAGGAATTCCAAGTATGCAGCAGGCATTATCCTGAGCAATGGGAATTCAAATGATCCTGTGAATAAATCTGCCTCTTTCTCAAGGAGCTCAGGCTCTCAAAGAGGAGACAGGCAATTTAACAAATGATGTAACAGGTCAGGATGATCTACACAGAAAGGACTATAAGGGAGTTATTCTGCTCAAGACTTGAGAGACCCAAGCTTTTGGGGAGAACACAGAGAAGAGGAGGTGACAGTTGAGTAAAGTTTTGAAGAGTAACTTATTTAAATGACAGAACACTTAAAGCTCTTGGCTTGCTTTCTTTAGTTTTGGATACTGAGGCAAGGATGCAACAGAATAATGATGCCCTCAAGCTTTCTACTGTGTTTCCATTAATTTGCTTTATCCCATCTATGGGATAGACTGTAATAGGAATCATTTCAAGCATGAGTTTTCAAAAAGTTTCGTTTTCTAATTATTATTAACTACTGAAATTTCTACAGCCCTTGATTTTTTTTCAAGAGCTTCCCATCAACATCTGCTAATGTTTTTCCTGTGACTTGGGTCATCAAGAGATTGGGGAATACTGAGGGAATTCTGGCATAAATGACAGGGGCCAATTATCGTACCCTATTAAACAAGCCACAACCAGGCTCTGGGGGTAGAATTAGTTACCTGCTCACCTAGGGCACATTCCAATTTGACATTTAATATGCAACTCTGTGTGGGGCTCAGATCTGTGATTTCTGGAGGGGAACACCTATAAATCTTAACTACTTCACACATGTGATTCTAATTTAATTAGGCTTGTTAAGGTTCAAGTCATTATCCTACCAAAGTTCTCTCCCCCTGCCCCCAACTGTGATTCCCAGTTCAAGCTGCATCCCCACAGCACGGGGCCACCACCTGGTTTCCAGCTCGGGCCATAAAACAAAGGTAATGAGAGGCATATTCCAAAATTAAGATTACTTCAAGAGTTTCTAGATTAATACTAAACAAGTTTAATTGTTGAGTTACTCTGAAAACCTCACGCTTGAGCTAAAGAAGGGGCTTTTAGAAATAAGTCAGTCAGAGAAAGACAGGTATCATATGACCTCACTGATATGAGGAATTCTTAATCTCAGGAAACAAACTTGAGGGTTGCTGGAGTGGGGGTGGGTGGGAGGGATGGTGTGGCTCGGTGATAGACATTGGGGAGGGTATGTGCTATGGTGAGCGCTGTGAATTCTGCAAGACTGTTGAATCACAGATCTGTACTTCTGAAACAAATAATGCAATATATGTTAAGAAAAAAAAAAAAGAAGATAGCAGGAGGGGAAGAATGAAGGGGGGGAAATCGGAGGGGGAGACGAACCATGAGAGACTATGGACTCTGAGAATCAAACTGAGGGTTCTGGAGGGGAGAGGGGTGGGAGGATGGGTTAGCCTGGTGATGGGTATTAAAGAGGGTACATTCTGCATGGAGCACTGGGTGTTATGCACAAACAATGAATCATGGAACACTACATCAAAAACTAATGATGTAATGTATGGTGATTAACATAACAATAAAAAATTTTTTTAAAAAAAGGGGGGGGCTTTTAAAAAATCTCATTACTGGAACATGATGGGTACAGTGGGCCCAAACCAATTTTAAGGGAAAGAAAGGGTAAAAAGGAAAAGAAGTCGGAACAAATTCCTCTCTCTTTATTCAAGGTTCTCTCTCTGTTTGCAATAGGCAACTTGTAAATTCATCCAGAGTTAACCATCAGAATTCCTGATACGTGAGGGCCAACATTCTCTAGGGCTACTTCAACGTTAGATTTGTTTCAGGGAGGAGTGGCAAAGGAAGAAGGGAAAAACACTGTGGGAAATCTGGAATCCACCACACTCACCTAACGGAAAACAATTTGTTAATAGTTCCATTTGACATTAGGTTTTGTGAAGAACCTAAGGAATCTAGTTTCCCCTTTAACTGTGATTGCCTTCTAACAGGTTTGCTATCAGCCTTGGAGTGTGATTGGTCCCTCATATACACAGGACACAAGTTTAGGGACTTCTCTGGGAACTGGGTTCTATACAGAGGCTTCTGAGGAGGAATCATGGCCCTGGCTGTTACCTGGTCGCATAGGAAGGCTGGACTTCATGTGGGTTCCGGCGGTCTGACCAGAAGAACAAGAGTCTGTCAAAAATGGGCTCCACATCCGCTATGAATGATTTCCCTTCTGGAAATATCCGCAGGACCCCACCGTGTAGCTGAGGGCCAAAAAGGAGATGGATTATTTCCTAGCCTCACACATAATTGGCTAACAATGATATTTCAGCCTCATCTGGAAACAATGCCATCTTCCAACCTCCAGTCCGGGTGTATATTACTCCCAAAATTCTCTCCAACCTTACACCTTGTATTTCATTTTATTTCCAACTTAGCTAGTCGTCTCTCCTTATCCACTCATACGGAATGAAGCCTTCCTGCCCCCAGTCATGAAACCCGTGGACACAAAATGGAGTGCTATTAGGTCCAATCACACAAACCTGTCAACATCTGTTTTTGACCTACAAAAACCCACCGGCAACTTCATATGGTTCCATCTAATATTAAGAACTTCCTAGGATAGTCATCACACATAACATCCCCTTCAATTAGAATTTACGGCTTTCTTTTGAACTCCTCCAGCTCCTATGTGATCTCATCAGCTGGAAGTTACCTATTCTTTTTCTGAGCTCAGACTACCTTATCTACACTTTTTAGTACATGCATCACTCTCTTCCTTGATTTCTTTTTAAAAATATGTACACCCAAATCTCCTGCTGGGATAACCATATTAAGGTAGAATCCAGGCCTCACACATCAATGCTTCTACACAGCACAATGCCTGACATTAACAGGCACTCAAATATTTGTTGCATGATTTCATACTTCATGATTTATTATCACTGACCTGATAACTTTACTCTCCTGCCTATAACATTACCTTTCAAGATTTTAAAAGACAAGTAAGGGATGTATTCCAATCATGTTACCAAATAGGGAGAAGAGACATCTGACTCACTGGTTTCCCAGGTTTTGTTTCCCTGGCGCCAGATAAAATATCCTTGTGCTTTAGGATGACCAGTATCTGCCCCAATGAACAGGACATGGAGATGCAAAAGGTTCAAATGCCAAATGAGCTTGAAAAGTTCTCTGACTTCTCAGACTCCTAAATCATCCTTAAGTTTCAGAAAGCATACAAATTCCAGACAAATGTCTGTAAGCGTGGAACCAGACTTCATATCTCTATCTATCTATATGTTCAAAAATACAAAAATAAGCCAGAAAGCCTCTGACCTTCCCAAACCATGGTGAGCCATGGCAAGCGGCCACCGACAAGCCATACCACCCCAAGAGGACTGTGTGGGAAACCTCGCTTGGGGCCGGTTTCATATCCTACAGTTAGTTCTATTTTTGTGGAATTCTCTCACAATGTTGCTGCTGGAAGGAAGAAGTATGTATCTTGCTGTGCCCTGAAAGTCCTATCAGCTCTGGATTAGATCCCCCCCCCCAAAAAATTGATCGCCATTCCTAAAATAATAGATTACCTTCTCTTTATCAACCACCCTTCCCACAACCTAGTAATGACCCTCCCTACTGCCCCCCACCCCGCTGCCCCCCACCAGATTAACTTCATATCCATTATTTTTGTCTGATCAACTTAAGTACTAACACCATAGTAGGAAACAAAAAGTAAATGGTGAAGTAGAAAAGATTCATCTGTGGGAATTATGAATTCCAAACCCTCCTCTAAGTCATCTGAATTCTTTCTGTAGAGTTTCTAGCCCCACGTTCTACTCCCTTTATGCCAGAGTACCTTGGCATCCCAATTCTTGTTCAGATAGTAGATGCAGGTGATGCAGCGGCCGTCGCCGTTGGGGTTGTCCACATGTCGAACATAACCTGTCCCATTTCCTGGGTAGCAAGCCACCATTGCCTATGGAGAAATCCCAAGAAAGCTGGTTAAACAAAGCCGAGACCATCTTCTCCCACCGGGGAACAGCTGAGTAATGCAGTCTCTTTGGGTGCTATGTGACATTTACAGGCGGCCATGGGCTTCTTAATTGCATGGACAGTACATAAATCGAGACTCATCGTCGTGGTGTAAGATTAACAGCCAAGTTATACCTTATGGCTCAGCCCAACTGGAAAGTGGTTCAGCAATATTCCCACAGTTCTAGAACACTTCAGACAGTAACCCAGCTACATCATCATGAGGATGCCCTGCTTTTCTCCAATCCTCCTCTTTGAAAAAGCAGACTCTGGGTTTCCATCCTAGACCCACAAAATCAGACTCACTAGGTAATGGAGTTTAGGGATTATGCCTGGTATAATAAGTACTCCTGAATCACTGAATCACCGGCTGTCTTAGAACAATGGCTAAACATCCGTGCATTGACAAAGAGGTAGGAACCAATCACAAAGGAGGAAAAGATCAGGCTTGCTCAATAAAATGCTTAGGACAGAAAGAAGAGGGAAAGGTCAGTCAGAAGGAAGGAAGCTGTGCCCCAATTTGTTACCACAGGCAGCACAATCAGGTCCAATTCATAGAAGCCACAGACACATCTTAGTATGTTTCTCAATGCTCGTCTTCTTGCCTACTGATAACTATCACATCAGGCAATAACCTGAAGTTCTTCTCTTCCTTTGCCCAGGCACCACCTGTAACAGCCAGGTGGAGGAATAAAGTAGAAAGCCATACAAACAAATCCTACTAAAAATTACTATTAGAGAATTACTATTAAGCAGGTATCAAACCTCTAATTGTTCCATGGGAAAATTATAGCAAGGAATAGAAAACAATGGGCAAAGTGCAAAAGCTAGTTCTCTTCACAGGACACTGCCTTATTTCTAAAATATTTTCATGGGGATGAGACATATGCAGGGAAGATACTGGAATTGACAACATAAGATGAGGAAAGGGATATTTTTCCTATTTTGTTGGCTGAGGCATTCTTAGTGCCTAAAACAGTGCCTGCCACAAGGAAGGTGTCTGTTAAAAATTTGATTAAGTGAATAAATAAGCAAATGGCTCTGTCCTCTAAAGGATAAGAGGTCTCTGTCATTTTTTTTAAGATTTTATTTATTTGACAGAGAGAGACACAGCGAGAGAGGGAACATAAGCACAGGGAGTGGGAGAGGGAGAAGCAGGCTTCCCGCCGAGCAGGGAGCCCAATGCAGGGCTCGATCCCAGGACCCTGGGATCATGACCTGAGCCGAAGGCAGATGCTTAACTGACTGAGCCACCCAGGTGCCCGGTCTCTGTCATTTTACTTTAGAGAGAGCACAAGTCTGGGGGGGGGGGGAGCAGAGGGAGAGGGAGAATCTCAAGCAGACTCCCCATGGAGGAGGGAGCCTGATGCAGGGCTCATTCCCAGGACCCTGAGATCATGACCTGAGCTGAAGGCGTAACTGACTGAGCCACCCAGGCTCCCCAAGATTTCTGTCATTTTTAAAAACCTATCTTCAAATATACACTTAGTGATCCAGTTGGTATTTTCCCTCATGAAGGGCAGGGCTGTTTTGCTGGTAAAACGATCAGTCAGGTAGAGGCCCAAACTAAGGCATCAGTGGCTCAATGAATCAGCTTCAATGCTGTGGCCGCCAAGTCACTCCCAGCAGCAGCATGAAAACATGAACAAAGCATGGAGCTTCAAAGGCTTCATGCACGTGGCATACTAGAACAATCAGGCTTAACAGCAACTTGGCTTTAACAATGATCGTAACACTTAAATCACCGTATCCCTCATGCGGCTATCAATCCCCGCATCCTGCCTCTGAACATCTACAGTGTCAATGCAACGTCGTATCTTGGAGCTGAAGTGAGCCTGTTGGCCTGAACCTCGTCCAGAAAGTGGAATGTTGAGGCCACTGCAATCAAGATTTAACAAATGATGGGACCACCAAGCAAAGGATGGCTTGGAGAAAGCTGACTGGTAGCAGGCGGAAATGATGGGCCTGGCCGGGAAGAAGAGATAAATGAAGTCACCTATACTGACTAGGGAATTACTCATCCCTGGGAGCAGCTATTAGGATAAGAGCCACCACTGAGCCAGTAATGAAAGTCACTTAAGCCACAAACAGTTATAGGCTAGATTCCCTACCATCTAAGCCTCCCCCCACTGTGAGGCCCTGAAAAGCAGCAGTGCTCCATCAATACTATATAATCTTATATTCTTAAACAGCCCTACTCTACAGAAAAGGTCAGTGGTCTGGATGCCTGCCATCTGGTTCCCTCAGCAACTGATTGTGCGATCCCCGGCCTAGCCTTTTTTCTAGAAGGAGGGGCACAGGTTGGAGGGCCTCCAAAGGTCTGAGACTCTAGCTAAGCAGCAACCCCAGAAGGAGCAACAGGGTTCTTCAGGGCAGTATGAAGCACCTGTCTGCCACAGAATTCAGTTTGCAGTAAATACTGAAAAAAGTAGATACAAACTCACAGTAGTACCTCCTTTACAAATACCTGCATCTATAAAACACACACGCAGAAAAAGAGCTAGCACCTCCCAGGGACTTATTAGCACAAAATTCCTAAGTGTCAGCAAAGTATCTGATTGCTTAGGGGAGGGCAGCAGAGGGAATTTTTCTGGCCAGAGCCAATCTTCACCCTCTCTCCTGGTTTCTGAAGCCACAGCATCAAATCTGAAACAATGGAAGGAAATTATTGTGGGCCTCGGTGGGCCCGTCGAAACTACACAGGCCAATTTTATCAGTTTTTTCTGGACAAGAGCCATAGGAGATAGGTCTTGGCTTGGGCACGTTCCCAACTATTTGTTGGTCTCTGACACAGTCTAGAACCAGGAGGCTAAGGATGTGTTGAGAAGCAACGCTCCCTTCAAGTCATGCATTTCTGTGCCAATTTGTGCAGAGGACAGTTTAAACAAACCCCAGAAACGGATCAGTTCGACTGCAGGGCTATCTAAGCCTCATCAAGCCTGGGAAGGGATTTATAACATATAAAGGCATCCACCATTTCTTCCTCTGACCCTGTTGTGCGCCCCACCCCCTCAGTCCCCCCTCTCACCACTCCTGGAGGCCTTTCTAGAGCTTTGTCGCAAAAGGAAATGAGTGGAGGGGTGAACGCCTCCGAGGCTAGCTCTAGATCAGAGCTAGGTGCTCTAGGCCAGAGCTAGGTGCTCTAGGCCAGAGCTAGGTGCTCTAGACATCTAGGTGGCCACATTCAGGCAGGGACTGTCTATGCATTCTTTGAAGATGCACACAGATACATAGAACTTTTTTTTTTTTTAAGATTTTATTTATTTATTTGACAGAGAGAGACACAGCGAGAGAGGGAACACAAGCAGGGGGAGTGGGAGAGGGAGAAGCAGGCTCCCCGCAGAGCAGGGAGCCCGATGCGGGACTCGATCCCAGGACCCTGGGATCATGACCTGAGCTGAAGGCAGTCGCTTAACCAACTGAGCCACCCAGGCGCCCCGATACATAGAATTTTAATAGCCAAACCCAAGTAACAAAATCTGTTCCCCATAAACAGAATCGAAAACAGTGGTTCTATTGGAGAAAACAGTGGTTCTATTGGAGTTATTGCTGAGCTGGCTTCATAAGAAACTGTATCTCATCAATCCCAAAGGTAAGGTTGGAAAATGAAAGTTGAAGATTTCCATTCCAATGCCTAGACAGAGTGCTCTTGACTGAAACCAGCCACAGCCTGACTGCATGTATAAACCATTTTCAAAAAGTGCCATCGGCAACCTCCACTGTCCATCCAGCGATGATGATCATTTCAGACCCGCAGGTGGGAAGGGGGCACATCTGACCCATCCAGCCTCCAGTTAGACTAACCACTTCCCTAATAACAATCAATGACCTAGATTTTGATAGAAACGTATTTCACATCATTCATGACTTTGGAGTCAGATTCACTAGTATGACTTGGTCTTAAACAAGTTATAAAGTGGTCTTTTATGTAAAATTTAATTTAGCAAATTAAAATATTAATTCATTTTAATTGTAAAATTTGCAATCAATGTGAATCCATTTTAAAAAATGAGTCAAGAATAGCATAACTTCAAAGCTACCTGGTTGAGTGACCTTCAAACCCGTATTTTGGTCCACTGCCAAATGCTAGACCCCTCTAACTGCTAGACAGAAATGCCAGTCCGTCTTTGTAAGGATTTGCTTTGAATTATGAATGATCTTGAGCACAAGCATACTTTGAATAAAATGCAACCTAAATACAGGATAGCCTGTATTTAACCTCTTCATACCTCAGTTTTCTCATCTGTAAAATGGGCTTATGGGGACTGAAGGAGTCAAGTTGTGTAAAACGCTGAGTGCAAGGCCCGGCATACACTAAACGCTGCTTCGTTAGCTATATATATTAAGCTATTCCCCTCAGCCAGGGCTTCTGAATGTCTCCTCTTCAGGGACCGGACTCTACTTAAGTGCTCTGTAGCTTCAAATCCAGGACTGGGTAACTCAAATAGCTTTTGGCGCTTCCAAGGAACATAAATGATTAAAGCCAATCAGGAATAGATGTGTCAGAACTCCGGCGTGTGCACTCTGCTGCCTACAAGCAGGCAGTCTGCTGTCCTTTGTAACGAAGGCCCGGCGTTCCAAATCTGCAAACCTTCGGAGAGAGACAGGCAATGGACCCAGATGTGCATGTAAACTCTCTTGAACAGTTTTTATCCCAATTTTTTAATCAGGGCACTAAAAAATACAACAGGCTGTACTCTGAGGTCACTGTCTGTGATCTCCTAAGCAGTCAAGCTATGCTGGGACAGTTCCTGAGTGCCAGGTGGGCACTCCCCCATCTCTCCTTGCCTGGCTCAGATGCATCCTGTCCAACAGCATGGCCTCATCCTTCAATGCCATCCACATTCCACAGGCCTCCTCCAGTCCTCCCCCCGTGTCGGCTCTGGACAGGGTCCTTCCTCTCTCCACCATGAGACAATTAACTACACGGAGAACCCGATGTGTAAAGACTTGAGAAGAAATACAAGAGTTTCCAGAAAATGTCACTCTGCAAAGTTCACACCGCTGTCAGTCCCATCCTTCATCTGAAAGTGAACCAAAAAAAGCAAGCTCTCAAGGTGATGATGAACCGCTCATAAACATAAAAACTGCTTTAGAACCTTTTACATTCACTCTAACTTCATTCAGGTTGGCATGAAGAAATTAGTTGTAGATAACGTAGGCACTTTAGAGAAGAAAGTAGGAAACTCTGCAAACTGTCACCAGTTATCTTGGCATCTTGCTTGTTATCTATTCTGTTGGTTAAGAGCAAACCTAGCTATTTCCTTCTGCCTAGTGCTTCTAGTTAAAGACTGATGTAACAAAATGAGGAAAAAATAGGAAATATGCTTTTGGCGGGCAATAACGTGAGCTTTGGCCAACTACTGTGTTCTCCCTCCCAAAGTTTCAGTATCCGACCAGACAATTCAGGGGAGTCAGAACACCAGACAAACGACAACTGTAAGGTAAGTAATCCTTTCAACAAACCTCAAGTTATTCATTAAAATGTTTTCTGCTATTCTATTTCTACACTGAGAACCACTCCTGCCTTCCTCATTTGTTCTAAATCCACACTAAAAATACTCCTTCCTGGAGCACCTGGGTGGCTCATTCAGTTAAGCATCTGGCTCTTGATCTCAGCTCACATCTTGATCTCAGGGTCCTGAGTTCAAATCCCACATTGGGCTTCACGCCGGTTGTGGAAACTACTTAAAAAAAAAAAAAAAAGCCTCTTCCTGAACCCAGAGCACTGTGACACAAACCTCACTTTCAGTTTAGAGCAATAATCATCATGCCCCCCATGAATGAATTTTGTTGAAATGCAAGAGCTTTGGTAATTCTGAAAATGAAAAGTAAGAAGGTCTAACCAATTCTCAGTTGCTCTGGTGATGGGGATCTATCCACCCCTTTCCAATCAGGTGAGAGCATCGTGCCTGTGCGGGTAGGAATTTACCATCTTCACTTGAAAACCTGTCCCCAGGTAGACTTTTCCCTCCGTGCCCTTGTTCTGCTCTACTATGAATTTGGTCCTAGCTCTGGGATCATCCAAACCACCACCAACTACCCAGACTCTAGAACCTTCGATTTAGTTCTCCTAGCTCAGTGATGGCAGTTTTACCAGATGCCAAAGCCCCTTGAAATTCTTCATTAAAGAGTTAGGCTCCCACCCTCACCCCACAAATATGCACGTGCACACACACACACACCGAAGCCTGCATAAAATCACAGGGGATTCACAGGCCTGTAAAGTCTGACTGCACTAGATCAAGATTCTATTCCAGGGAATCCTGCACTTCGTGCATGAACTTGAGTGAATCACCCTCCCAAGAGAAGCCATTGAAACTCTGCAAGGCCAAGAATTTAAGAAACTATGGTCATTCCTTTCTGGATTGTGGTTAATTCCTCTCCTTGGAGAGGATTCAGCCAGAGCTCTGCAATTAAGCACAGTAAACAGGCCGGGAAGCATCGACATATCAATACAGGCTGTTTGGGTTTGCAAAGGCGGCCCTTCCCGCGAGGCCTGGCTCCCCGCCAGCAGGGTGCCGGCTGAGTGACAGGGCTACGTGCGCTGCGTGAGGGTGGCGGCCAGCCCACAGCCGAGCACACCGCAGGGCAGACTGCCGAGGGAACCGGCACAGGACAGCCCTCCCCCGGCGCTACCCGAGTCACCAGAGACATGTTTTGAGTAAGGGCTTCCTTGCACTTATGAAATCAGCAGAAGTCAGCCAGCCTCAGGGTGAAGGACATTAAGAGAGGCCTTGAACCGTATCCTTTCCGATGCCGTTCTCCTCACTGTATCAGCTGCCCTTTCCTGAGGACCTACGCAGCCAGCTGGCACTTGGGGTGGTGCTTGCCACCTACCGTCCCATTTCGCGTCCTGATTCTGGGGAAGGTGAGCCGCAGCTCGAGCCTCCCGGCTCACAAGTTCTCGGGAAAAGTCATTAAAGCCCTGCAACCTCCAAGTTACCGTCTTTGCATAGAAAAACCAATTCATGGGTAATCCTTAAGGCAATATGGGGGTAGGGACTCACAGTATTTAACTTCTTTTGTTGTGAGAAACAGCCTTCTCAGAAAAACAAAACTTTACCTGCAGCTCTCAGAAAGGCTCTGAGAATAAAGAGGAAAACAAGAATGTTTGTGGTTGCAGGACTGTCAGAAAATTAAGTGTGGCTGTCCTTAAGTTCTCATCTGCCATGAAGCCTCAAATATGTTAAGGGAATCCATAACTCAAATATAATTGGTAAGACAAGATTTTATAAACGGGGTAATAAAAAAAAAAAAAACTTACCAGTCAAAACACATGAAAAATGCCTTGCAACAATCTTCTTAAGGCTAAGAAAAACCAGGCAAACACTTTACCAGCAATTCCCTAGGGACACAGCAACTATGCTGGAAAAAATAAAGTCAGAGAACTTTCTAGGAACCCAGATCTTATATTTACATGTGCCCTTCAGCACCTGGAAAAATATATCTGCTCAATGAAAGAAATGACACACAGTATATCAGTTGGAATTAGAACCTATCACATTCAGGAGACACACTGATTTACTGAACAAACATTTGTATAGTGCTTACTACGTGCCTGACACTGTTCTATGTGCTCCCTGAATAGCCCCCCTCATTCAATATTCATAAGTAACCCCATATGGCAGGAGACATCCTTATGTCCATTTTACAGATGGGGAAACTGAGGGACCAGGAGGTTCGGTCCCTTGCCTCTTCGAACCCAGTTTGTCTGGCTGCAGAGTGTGACGCCTCCATCATCAAGTCATGCTTCATCAGCACCACTTACCTAATGTCTACCATGAACCAAATCATCCATTTTGGGGGGTACAGAGATCTTCAGTTCTCCTTTAAGTATTTGAATCCCTCTCACCCTTGCCTAGCACCCTTTCCATAATCATAGAAAACCGTAAAGGGCAAAAAAAAGACAAAAATATGAAAAAGGAGGGTACTTGATATTGAGTCTGTGAACGAAAGCTCCAAGATGGTTGGGGCGGGGAGGGGCTAACAACAGCACAGGGCAAAGGAGCCTGACTCAGTCCTGGTGCAAAGTACCAGCTGTCCACATGGTCTTTGCTTCAGCTACTCCCACAGCAAACTCACTCCCACTCTAAACTCTCTGCAGCCCCAGCACAACCCACATCTGCTTTGGATGCAATTGCTCAACAATTAGCCCAGGTCATCCCCAGGCTGCTCTTCCCAGGCCCAGGTTCTATGGGAGGAAATCGGCGTCTAGGGACCTTTCCTTGTTAGCTCAGGTCAACACCAGCCACGGTTTTCACACTGTTTCAAAGTCAGAAGATAAATGAGCAAGGAAGAAAACATTTTAAAGGAAATACAAAAGTGTTTTTGTCAAAGGACCGGCACCTGGTAAACGCAAAGGAATGCCAGAGATGAGATAAGCTGTCCTTACTCACACGCAAAGCTTGTTCAGGAGACAACTCCAGTAGCACCTTGTCAACTGGAATCCACTGTATACAGAACTTTCTCACAAGCACGTTAACTAGAATACGCTGCATACAGACCCACTGAGGCCTGGGGGAGGGGTCAGATCCAGAGGGGAAACTTCGAGGAGTAGCAAGTAAAAGGCTCCTCTGAGAGCAAAGTAGAAGCTATTTGGGGGAGCGGCAAGGGGACTAGAAATAAAGGAGTGGCTGGCTCTGAATCTGGGGGACAGGGGTCATTAATTTATGTGTCCCCATGTTCTTCCAAGGAATATACAAAGCCCCATTTCACAAACATAGGGTGAGAAACCCGAAGTAACTCACGGAACGTTACAGAACTAAGCATGGTCTTTCCACCACCAAACACTGCTTCTAAAATATCAGGAAGCATCTGTTAACTGAAAACTGGGGCTCTTATTTCCAGAGCAACCGCTTCAGCTCCAAGGTTGATTCTCAGATGACTCTCCTGACTCACCAGATATAGACTCAAACCCGTAACTGGGGAATCAAAGGCCTCCATGCGGAAGTAAGAAAAGGCCAAGCAGCAGCTACTCTCCGCCCTTCTCCAGGTCCTATCCTTGATTCCCATCAAGCTGGATTTGGTTGTCAGCGTTCCTCCCCACCCCCAAAGAGCTCCTCACCTCGGCCTTCTCAGGTCTCCCATGGGGCAAGCCATCCGACCCCAGAGGGCCAGACACCACCTTGGGCTTCTGTGTGGGATTCATGGGGAGCGCATGACAGCACATAACCAAAGCAGTCTGTGCTTCCAGTTTGTGCTCATCCAAAATCACGAGGATCTTGTCTCCTTCCTCCTGGTGCCTTCAGCTCACACTTCTCGCAAGACTCTTGGGCCCGTGAGGGCGGCAATACCCTGCGGTCATTAACAAAGATTCTTCCTCCCCCCCTCCATTTAACGTGAGCAGAAGGGAATCAGATCCAAACGACGCTCCAATGCTGGCTCTGGAAAATTTAAGTTAACCGATACAAATAACAGAAAAAAAGTGTCTTAACATGTTGACAGGTGGTGGGTTTTTCTCAAAAGATCTCCCAAATAAACTTCACGTGCTTGTATGTTTTCCTCGTAGCAATGAATAAACTCAGATCTGAGCCAACCATTGAACTCTGATTCTCTCACTAACAGAAAAAGTGTAGGAAGATACAGCGCCCTCCCCTCCCTCCGTTTAGCCTCCTCTTATTCATTTCACTCAGTGTTTCTCAAACTTCAGCATGTGTGAGAATCACCTGGAGGACTCATGAGCTTCTGATTCACGAGGTCTGGGGAGAGGCCCAAGAACTTGCATTTATGGCAAGTTTCTAGACAATGCTGATGCAGCTGGTCCAACGACCCCACTTTGCGAACCATGGCGATTCCGTGGCAAAAAACAAGAGTTTTTGTGCAACGCCTCACCCTAGATGGTAAAAGGTGGAGAGTCATTAGTCACCGGCGCTGGTTGATCTGGGGAGGCTGGTGGGTAGATGGAGGAGGTGGTGGGCACAGCAGGAAGCGAGAGGGATTCCTCAGGCAGTTTCTGGCACAGGCTTGGCAGTGTGATTCCTAAAGCTGGCAGGGAACATTCCAATTGTAACTCTGGGGCATTGCTGAGGATTACTGTCATGTCAGCGCTGGAGTGTGACCGCGGGTAGGAGTCTCTTCGGGAATCAAATAAGAAGCACTGAGGGCACCTATTTGTCCTCTCAGATGGAAATTCAGTCTCAATTTTCATTTAATTCCCTATAATCCCGGAGGCAGAGAAATAGTATCGTATCCATGGTATAGACGAGGAAAGCAAGGCTCAGAAAACGGACTTGGCTCAGAAAACGGACTTGCCCCAGATCACGGCGAGATGAACTAAAATGTAAAATGCCCATCCTAGGGCCTAGTGGTAGGTACCAACTAAATTAAATTGAAATATAAAAATAAAAATCCATCTCACTCATGCAGAAACGGAGATGGAGGTCCTGAGACACCACTTGCCAGAGCCAGGATCAGAAGCCAGGGCTCCAAGCTCACGGTCCTGGGTTTTCTTGCTTCCCGGCGCCAGCCCCGTAGGTACGAGCTGCCAGGATCCGGGCGTGACTTGGGTATTTTCTGGGGCCAAGAATAAAATTTCACAACGGAGAAAAAAAACCTCACAAAGCCAAAGTCTTGTCTTTGAGATGCTCCTTCATAGCATGTTAATATAATAAAACATTTAAACACTTTGACATCAAATTAGGGGCCACACTGTGAAATCTTTTTTTCACCTAACAAAATATTTATAGCTTTTTTGACACCCTGGCAGCCTTTGAAATCAAAGTTCCTTTTGAAGATGAAATTAAGTCAGGCACCTATGAATTGTAAGAGACTATTCCGAGGCACTAGAAGTATATATGAAGCTTAAGAGTCTCTGCCTTTAAGGAATTTATAAGTAAATGGAGGGTAAGGTAACCAAGGAAGGAAGGAAGGAAATACAAGTACCTCTGTGTGTAGCAGGGAGGCTTGGCCTGAGCTACCCACAGAGTTCTGGGAAGCAGAAGGCGCTAAGATGGATTCTGAAGAGCAGAAGACAACAGGGAAGCTCAGTGTGCCTGGCAAATCAGCTTCCAGCATTTCAGGGAGTGGGAGGGAAGGGAAGTCGGTCAGCAGGAGATTAAGTGTAGAAGGGTCAGATGGGGTCAAATGGGGTCAGACATGGAAGGCTTTAAATGACATGGTAAGAAGTTTGCAGCACGTACGGTAGACACTGGGGTGAGAGCATGGTTGGGTCTGCTGAAAGCATGGAGGCAACATGATTAGTGTTGGGTTTTGGACTACTTACAGTCTGGCAAAATCACATTAAAATGGATCACAGGGAGAACAAGAAACAAAGGCAGGTGATTTATGGTTAAAATAAGTCTCTTTAAAATAATTCCCTCCTCAGGGAGTCCTACTATGAAAGCAAAACAAAATTTAGTTAAAGGAAGAAGAAAAAAAAAGACAAGACCTGAGGTCCCACAGTCAACCTAAAACAAAACAAAAACAAAAATCCAAAACAGTCCAAAATAGGCCAAATTTGAACCAATAATATTGCGTGTTCCCGCCGGAGTGTTCAATGTTTTGTGTTTTAAAAAGCTGGCTCAGGGCGCCTGGGTGGCTCAGTTGGTTAAGCGACTGCCTTCGGCTCAGGTCATGATCCTGGAGTCCCTGGATCGAGTCCCTGCTCGGCAGGGAGCCTGCTTCTGCCTCTGACCCTCCCCCCTCTCATGTGCTCTCTCTCTCTCATTCTCTGTCTCAAATAAATAAATAAAATCTTTTAAAAATAAATAAATAAATAAAAAGCTGGCTCAGTCAGTAGAGCATGGGACTCTTGATCTTGGGGTTGTGAGTTTGAGCCCCACGTTGGGTGTAGGGGATTCCTTAAAAAATAAAATCTTAAAAGAAATAATTAAATAATTAAAATTAAGAATAAAAAAATAAAAAGATTTTGCTTATCCACCCACTCCGGTCATTCAAATTAACCTGCAAAACAGTATGAATCCGAAAGAAGCCATCCAAAACACCCAAAAGCACACACACAAAAAAGACTCCCTGTCAGTTCTGTGGGGGGGTATGGAGCTCTCTGAGTAATAGTCCCTCAGGTTTTTAACTAGAAAGATGGCGAGAAATAGGAGGGGCCTGGAGGGAGGGGCACAGGCAGAATCTTTGTTCTACGTGTTGTGTAGGGCGAACACACAGCAAGCTCCCGAAGAAGTGCAGACTGTTTAAAATGGTATATCCTTACTACTTTCAAGCAATGCTCAAAAGAGTATTATCTTGAATACTTCAAAACAACTTCAAGTTCCCCCAGCAGGACCAAAAATAGATGTCACTGACACCTGGAATTGAGTTTGTCATTTTGTTTTCTTCCCAGTGAAAAAAAACCCAAGACTACCATCATATTCTTTGATCCTTTGTAGCTTTGAACTAGTTTTATTTGGTAATAGCATTTTGGCCTCATTTTGGAAGGAAAAAGAATATTTAGTATGAAATAGGCACAATTATTCCAGAACTTGAGAAACACTGATCACTATATCTCCTGAAGGATAAAAACCTGGCGTGGCCTAATAAGGAGGTATTCACATGGCACAGAACATGAGGGACGCTCAGTAAGGAGGTACCGAATGAATCCAGTCCCAGATCTGAAAGCCCACATCATACGACCGTACACCCACATGTCCGTAAATCTGGGATCGAGTTGGGGGAGGGGGTGAAAAATAAAACCCTCAGTCACTCCCAGTTCACCAAACCAAAAATACGAATGTAACCCATAAATCACGATCAAAAGAAGATACAAAATTAAGGTAAGTGCCACCCTGGTTTGAGATTAAGATAATCGAGGGAAACGGGGTATAAATTCTATGTATAATGAACCAAGCTAACTAATCTCGCTTGGCAAACAGACACATGGCTCTGAATCTGAGCCAAGTCAACGGCTCCTGGCCACCTGCCAAAACTGAATTCCTTAGTCTGGCATCATAAAATGATTTGTCTGTCGCATTTACAATTCCAGTGCCTCTGGATTCCACTACCCGCTGGGTACCCCTGGCAGTTGCCCAGCAGAATACATCTGAACTATCATTACTGTCAGAACGTCAGCATTTGACAAACACTAGAGAAAAATGACACCCATTTCTTAGAGCAATATTACTTAACAACTACAAAGTGCTACTACAAAGAAATGGTCAAATCTGTTGCTGTAATAATTAACAAAGAATGAATAACCTCCAGAGTGCTAAAGCTGCAAGCTGCTTCCTGGGTGCTCAATAGACTTGGGTCAAAATGTCACTTAATGTACCCAAGGCCACAAAGGTGTGTCAGAGGCAGAGGTCTTGCCAAACTGAGCAAACATGGCCCACAGGAAAGGTCCTCCACATTTTATCCTGCAGGGCACAATGCTGGGGTGCTTGGAGATGCTTCTCATACGTGCTCTGCTCATTATGGGTTAAACTCCACCCCACCTTGGAGCTTCCGCAGAAAAATCTTCCATACATGGTGTGTTTACGGAATGGAGTAGTAACATGCGAGGCTGCTCGTTATTTACAAATTTGAAATTTTTCCAGCCAGAGTCAGGATACAGGAAGGAATTTACAAATTTTGCTTAAGCTGAGCAAGGTCAGAAAGGGAAATAATTCATGACACCCAAAAGTCGAACGCACGTAATTCCACCTAAGGTGTTTATCAATTTTAAGTCATCACTATATTTAAAATTCCCAAATCACATGCTGATGTGGCTGAATTAACCTAACGACCCTGTCTCCTAGTCTACCTGACTCATGAAGCAGGCCCCTCTCTAAAGCACCTCTCTTTGCTCAGGCCCAAGACACACCCCGATCCCTTCTCTGAGGGCTCGCATAAGACCTCATCTCTCCAAATACCAAAACACCTTACCTGCTGAGTGACTGACGGACTGGATAGGTGTGATTTCTCATACCTTTCCAGCTCTAAAGACCTGTATTATTAAAGGTCTGTGTATTTTTGGTCACTTCTCATTTTAAGTAAACAGAGAAACTGTTGAAAGCCCAAAGAAGAGAAAACAAAAAATGACAAATCAGTGCACAAGGGGACTGTTTAACCAGAAAAAGAGAAAGCAAAGTTGGTGACAACCATCTCACCCCACTCTGTTTTCAGCGTACTTCTTCTCTAGGTGGTTTTATAATCACTTTCTACCTCCCTTGGCCTGTCCGTGTACAGGTCCACCGCAGTGCAAGGCATTTAATGATTTGTGGATAAATAAACTGATACCCGCTGATTTGCCATGTCACTGCAAGTAGATAAGGTGTGGTGGAGTGGCCAGGGACCCAAAATTGAGCAAAAGAAATTACAAGGTAAACACACACACACACACACACACACACAACCCTACTGTCTTTTCCTTGCTCCCATGTGTCATTCAACAAAATTGACCAAGAACATTATGAAAACTCACCCAATGGGGAAACTTGCTTCCCTGTCACTGAGGTTGTATCCTATAAATTATTTCCTTGAATTAATGTCCTTCCTCCAGGAGCTAAGTTATTTTGAAATACAAAACCTTTTCTAGAAATTCCTCACATCCTTACAAGAAGATATTCCAGTGCTTCAAACTCAGTGACTCGTCCCCCTAAAATATCTTCTTCACAGATAGTCTTTTAAGATCTTAATTACAGAGACACCGTGTATGGTGTCTAGTCCTCAAACACCGTGCTCTTTAAGAACGGGACCTTTCGTCAGCCCCGGCAACTGTGGTTTCATAGGATTCGACATTCCCACTACCACCCCGAACCCAGGCTGACAGGTACCCCAGACCAAGGGGAAACCATCAGACTTTACTCCAGAGAATGAAAACAGGGATTCTGGAATGTTAGTTGAGTCTCTGCTGATCTCAAACTGAGGCTGGGTGGCCATTGTGAGGCAGCCATCTTGAGCCATATGCATGGAGAAGCAGCCAAAGCTAGATGGTAAGTAGGCTGGAGCAGAAATTAAGGGCACATGCAGAGAAGCAAAGATGAGGGCCATAAAGCTCTGGAGAAAACAACTAACACACCAGCTGTCCTTCGGACTTTCGGGTTCCTGGTTCATGGCCCCAGTCTTCTGTGAACCCTGATCGCATTTCCTGCACTTGGATCCTGAGACACATCCTGATCTTTGAGTGTATTATGCTATTTTTGCTTAAAGTAGGTTGCAGCCATAATAAGCTCCCTTGAGTAAAAGATATTCCCGATATCACGTGAGAAAGGTGGGCTACAACTGTTACTGCTCAGCAGCAAAGGAACAAGCCCACTACCTTGCAACCCATTTTCTTTTACTCATAACTTACTGCTGAAGTCATCTTTTGTCTGTGCTCCTTCAGGCGGGCTCATCTATCCCTGTTCTCAGTACAACTCCCATGACCCCACTGTCCAGAACTACTCCGGTCAGGGATCCTCACAACCAACCTTGTTAGCAAATACTTTTCCTGCAAATAACAGTAGGAAAACACTGGCCCAGCATTCCACTTTCTTCTTCAATGTTTGGGTTTTATCTTTTTGCTCTTGTAAGCTTGAAGAATTAATAGAGTGGGAACTACAGGATCCTACCGTTCGAAAGTACGTGGCAATGGAAGCTCTATGAGGCAGGGATTATGCCTATTTACCTTGGTATCCCCAGCCCCTGCACAGTACCCCACACAGAGCGAACGCCACTGCGCAAATCAAAGGACAGAAAAGAGAGGAGTCAAGAACCCAAACTCTGGAGTCAGACAGATCTGGGTTAGAATTCTAAATTCTAGATCTTGCGCTTACAGCCTCATAACATTCACGAGGGCACAGAATTCCACTAAGAATTTTATGTACGTTATCTTATTTAATGCTCCTTCCCCCCAAAAAGCTTTAAGGTATTATTACCCCTCGTTTTACACTCGGTGAAAAGTAAGCAATTTACCTGAGGCCACAAAGTTCCTGAGCCCAAGCCTAAGCCCCTAACACCTAAGATAAACAGCTGCTTACCACTCACTTTGTGACCTTGGGGGAACGACTCAATCACTCAATTTGCTGAAGATTGTGATTCTGAAGACTAAATCAGATAGACAGTGTTTATAAAGGGCTTAGCACAGTGCCAGACCGGGCAAACTGCTCAATAAAAAGTAGTTATTATTCTTAAAGTTACTAAGTAGTGAGCCTACACTGAGATACTTCAAGCAGGAAGAACATTTGGTTCCATAAATTACACGTTCTCTGGAAAACAGCCATTTCCAAGATCTAGGCAGCCAAAGTAAAAGGAGCAAATTATGACCAATGTTTATCTTGGATATGGTCTAAATTCTCCAAAAGGCAGTAATAGATAAGAAATCTCCTGATAGCCTGGAAGCAATGACCATGCTTGAAGTTAGGGGGCGCCATGCTGCTGTGCATTTTAGGAAACCACTTCCCCAGAGGGTCTCCAGCACCCTTGGATCTTTCTCCAACAAAGTGGAGGAAGATAAATTCTGACTGGTAACAACTTTTTTTGGCAGAAAGGGGGAAGCCTTTAATATTTCTTTCCATTCTCTTCCACGGTTTCAACTTTAGGTCCAACATACATGTTTCTATTTTATTCCCAATGCCTTTGCTTTTGCTTCACTGAGATAAAGGGCATTCTTGCGTTATTCAATGACCTCTAAAAGTCCAAGGAAAAAAAGTATTTAACTAGGATGAGCCGGTTAATACACATAACCCCAAGAAATATCTAAAAAAACAACTGGTCTAAAACAAATGTATAAATTGGCGATGGTTGAAAATGGGTCATAGGAGCGTAACTCATTACACCAACCTCTGTTCCTCATACACACGTTTGAAATTTTCCATAATAAGACATCATAAATAAATTTTGTTTTGTTTTTTTTTTTTTTTTTTAAAGATTTTATTTATTTATTCATGAGAGACAGAGAGAGAGAGGCAGAGGGAGAAGCAGGCTCCCAAGGAGCAGGAAGCCCGATGCGGGACTCGATCCCAGGACCCTGAGATCATGACCTGAGCCGAAGGCAGACGCTTAACCATCTGAGCCACCCAGGCGCCCCATCATAAATAAATTTTGAAAATAAGTGTACGCATTCTACCTTTTAAAAATTTAGTTTCTACTGAAAACCTGCTTGGAGGATGCAGCAGGAAACTGGGTTTATATCACTACTCTGGAAGCAACACAGAGTAAGGCACTCAGTTGAGGGCAGAGAAGAAAGTTAAATTAATGTGAAACTGATGTAAATCATGTAGATGCTTTAATAAGACCCAAGGGCACAAAGCTAAGGAGAACTGTGTAACAAGCAAATCAAACTTATTATTTTTGACTCTAATAATTGTTTGCTCAAGCCTGGTTTACATTTGGCTCCAGTTGGCCACGGAATATCCCAACCTAGAGGTGATTTTTCTAAAGGACAGGAATGAAGAGCTTTGTGCCAAAACAACCAAAGAAAAGCTGGAGATCTAGGTATGGACAAAAGATGAATTTCTCTTTTCAATTCAGTGACCTTCTGAAAGGGTTAACTGAGAAGTTATTTGTTCTACACAGAAGATAATCTATAACTGAAGAATCTTATCTAGAGATCTTTCTTTTTCCTTACCCAGACGTACACAGTGTTTCTCATTCAATTTGTCCAGCCAAATCCTAGCCTACAACCCTACCACGGACAGTCCTTTAAGTCACACGTAAATACAAATCCTTAACTTTCAAATTTGTTAGTGACATCTTTCTACCAATTAATTCTGACCTCCCTCTGAGCAAATTACGTTCCCAGAATGCCGGGGGGTAAAATTCTTAGCACCTGAGTTGAAATGAAACTTGAAAAACTGATAAGAAGCCATCTGCTCTTCCAGATTGAAGCAACAAGCACTTTGGTAACACTGAGGCTAGCCCTTCACCCCCCCAACATTCCCGCCCCAGGAGGCAAGGTCACTCAGTGCAAAAACAAAACTAACCAAGACAAATGGCTTTCTAATCATCCAAATGATAAAAGAGTAAAGAAACACTTCAACGTCAACCTTCTACAGAGTCCAGGTAACTGAATTTTCCCCAAATCAAAATTTAGAAAGCAGCATTTTCTCCCAAGATTTACTTTATTCGTGTCTGATTAATAAGTGCTCTCAGACATTCTATTCCTGTCCTCCTGGCTTGAAAGGCATACAGCAATGTGTTTTCTCCCCTACTCTGTTCCCCCACTCCAACCTCTTCCTTCCTACACATTGCCAGTCTTCACCACTTGCCCTTTATTAAAAGTGTCCCCTCAGTCTACGAGACAAATGAGACGATAATGGTATGTTTTATCAAAGGGTCAATCTTGAACTGAGAAATACTACACGTGTTGTTAAGAATGGTGCCCCTTTCTTCTCATGCTAGCACGCTGTGCCTCACTGTGTTAAAGTTCTCTACAGCTCCCCATGCACCTTGACCAGTGTGCAATAAAAGGGCAAATCTCTCAGAACTGCCACTGGAAAAGCACTGGATTATCATTTGTAGAGAAGACTGATAGCCGGACTATCCCAAAGTAATGTACATGGACCTACATCGCTGTACTTCACGTTCCCATAGTTCTGCCAATCTACCTGTAAATGTTTCCAAGATAAATTACCACCCAGGGAGTCACTTCTGGCTGTGTGAACAAAAACATGGTCTCTTCCCAGAGGTACTTGACTTCCTTCTCCCCATCACTTAACTAGTTGTTTTGAGGGGATCTGATAGTTAGGAAAGGGAAGGTGGTGGTGTAGGGCTCCGCACCAGCAGCAGAGAATCTTCTAATCAAGTGGGTGATCTCCAAGTGTCCTGGGTGCAACAAGCCAAGGGCACCACTCACTCAAATGTGAAAAGAAGCTTTACTCTTTCACAGGTCAAACTTTCTTCACACCTGCCAAACTCCACACACCAAATGTCACACTGAAAAATCACAACTGTCTCCAGAATTCTTGAAGAGTGCTTTTTTTTATTTTTAGGAATACCCTCTGAACACAATGAAGTACAATAGTAGTAGGTGACTTTAGAGTGGCCATTTAATATCATGAATTCACACATGTCTCAGATATTACGCAGTGTTTCGAATAACCTGTCCCTCATCTGGACCTTTGAGAACCTTCACGTATTAAATTCAGAACAAAAAAAAAAAAAACCACAGCTTGTCGGGTTTGACCCACCGGACCCATTATTTCAGTTAACAGGTCACCCTAACGATACACCTGAGTCCCTTAGCATGGATTTTCCCTCGGGGGAGGGGTGGGGAAGGGGGAGCCAGACCGACTGCTCGCTCTCGGTGAAAAACTAAAGTTCCCTCGCAGCCCTGCGAAGGCGACAGACAACGGGCTCCGAAAGTCCCCAGTCCCCGCGGGCTGCAGCGGCGACGGGGAGCCCGCGCGCGTCCTACCTTGGACCTTTCCTTGACGTAGTATTTGCCCAGCCGGCTCCCGCAGTACAGGATAAGCCTGTCGATGAGGGACAGGAGGAAGCTGATGGCCTCGCAGCCCTCCTCGTTGCCCCCGATCCACGTGATCTGGTCGCCCCGCAGGTGCCGCTTGGAGACGCCAGCGCGCGGCCCCGCCAACTGGCCGTCCCGCAGGGCCCCGTTGCAGTGCAGCTGCTTGACGCGTTCCAGGACGCAGTCGCCCACCACCTCGCCGAGGAAGTTGTCCAGGTAGCAGAAGCCCACCTCGTGCAGACAGGGCACGATGTACTCCAGGGCGATTTTCTCCAGATCCAGCCTCATGATGTGTCCCAGGGGCATCTCGCCCTCAGAGCCGAGCTCGGGGATCCCCAGCGTGCACGGAGACCCGGAGCGACCGACGCGCGCGCGCGCAGCCGAGGCGCGGGGAGCGTGGCCCGGGGTTCAGCTACCTGCGGCGGCCACGGTCCCCGAGCCGCCGCCGCCGCGCCAGGAAGAGGGGAAAGTTGCGCGAAACTCTGGGAGGAGCGATCCTTTCAGAGACCAGTGGGAGCTGCGCGGGGCTCCACGACCCGGCGCCGGACTGGCCCAGCGAGGAGTCGAAGGGCCCCTTTTGGAGATGCCGACCCACCACTGGTGCAGCGGCGGCCCCAGGCGGGGAGAGGCTGAGGTCCAGCCCCCAAGCCGGCCGACTCGGCGCGTCACGGGCCCCGCCCAGGCCCCGCCCCGGGCCCGCCTCCGGGACAGCCCTCCCCGGGCCCGTCCCCCGCTCCCGGGCTACCGCTGCCCGGCGCCAGCCTCGGTTGTTTGTGACCAGAGGAGGGGCTGGAGAACATACGGAATTTTTAGACCGAGATCGATTTGCATATGTTTGGCATAAAATCCCATCACAAACTTGAAAACCTGGATCTCAACTCTGAAGATGTAAATGAAATTAGCACGGTTTCCGGCCACGTTCTGGGCTGGTCACCTCTTGAACAGAGTAACATACTCCGGAACAAGTATGTGTATTCAACAGTGATCTCGTTCTAGCTTTACCTGGTGCCTTTCCTTGCCTCTGCTGTTTGACCCAGGTCAGGAGACTCAAGCCACTGAGAGATTGGGAGAAATCCAGTTTTAACTAAAATTAAACATTGCCCTAATCTCTATGTCCCCAAAGCCCTGTGTCTTTTCAATGGGGGTGTGGGGGGGGGGGGGAGAAGCAGATGTGCACAATGAAGAAATGCAGGATATTATCTGATTGAACCCTGAAAATGCTGTATTTTGCTTTGCTGGATGTTTTCATCGACTTCTCTTTCAAGCTTCTTACTCAAAAAGGGTGTTCTGAAAGTTTGCCTTCAGAATTAATCACATGCTCATGTTAACAGCCATCTAGGTATATCCCCCAAAAGACAGACTAAATTCTAGGTCTCCAATCTCACTTTTTCTACAAGAAACTACACTTACATAGGAGGGATGGACACCACCTAAAAGACTTTTTAGTTATCCAAAAGTAAGCTGACTGCTTTATGGGTTTCTTTCATTCCCTTTCCTACCAAACACCAGGGATTAGAATCAGGGAAAAAAGATTCTTAAATTACATGCAAAGTCATTTCCATATTCTAAATTTTACATTAGATTGCATTCAGGTTCTTCATTTAAATGGAAAAGAATGTACAAATTTTACAGGTATTGTGTATTTTGTACACAATCCTCTACAGCTTTTTCACTTTTATTCTCCTTCCAATAGCCCTCTCCACTCTGCATGCTAGGGGAGAGATATGAAAGGAAGAAATAGAAATCCTAGCCCAAAACAAAGAGTAGAATAGGAAAGGCGCTGCTGCTACATGATGGAAAAAAGCAGACAGGGGCACTTGGTGGAGCAAGAACCTGAGGAATGTTCCAGAGGAGCGGTCAATAAGAAACCTTTGGTGAAACTTCTGTTATCCTGCGAGGAGTTTCTCTGCCAGGATGGTGATTAGTTGGTACTGTTAGCATGACCCTTCAACAGGAGCTGCACTAACTGGGGTAAAGTCTTGACTTGGCCAACCCCAAGGAGCTGTTGTCCAAATTTCCACAGCAGCTTCATGATGACAGGGGCCCATCCTCCTGGGACCCCCCCCCCTCAGTCCCTGGCACCTAATATGTGCCTGATAAATAGTTACTGGGAACCTGGTGTGCAACCCTGAGCCATGGCAACCTCCACGAGGGTTTGGGGGCATGTCTGGACTTGTCTGAAAGGCTACAAGAAGGGTCCATTTGCTTGAGGACCTGGGGAACGTCCCCAGAGAGAAGCCACTGGAAGAGTGTCTGGCAGATCAGCCTGGTCCAGAACAAAACCGTGGAGGCAGGTGAAGGAGGCAGTTGGGCATTCTGCAGGGTATTTGTCTCTTGGCTTTGTCTCCCCATCCAGCCATGGTAAATGTTCAAGTCCTGGGAGCAGGAGACCTAAAGCGAAAGCTGAAGGACTGACTTCATCTGTGGCAAGGAGGGAAATGGAGATGCCATACCGAAAGGGAGAAAGGCCCTTCTCCCACTTCTGCCGGATCGCCCACGTAGCCAGGAACTGCTCTGGCCCATTCGGTGATCTCCTCTAGGGGCATTATGGATACTGGGGTAACCAGGAGAGATGTGGCCTGAGGTGGCCTGCATATGGGCCCTGTTAGGCCATGGCTTGTAGTGTTTGCAGCTTTGGAGTCTGTTGTAGACCTTAGAAATTGATACCCTGAATGGAAAAAGGAGGAAATGACAGATAATCCTTGGTAGCTGGCTGAAATTTTTCTAGCTAAAACTTCTCTGCAGATAACACCTGACACTCAGAGGAGTAATTAGGAGGGAACTTACAGAGGGCTGGAAATCTGCAGTAGCAGGTGGGGGAAGTGGAAGTCAGCAAAATACAGAAAATTGCGTACCCATCTCCCAGGATGAACATATCGACCCAGGACTTTAAATCCCAGGACTGGGTAAATTTGGCTTACTAGGCAACTAATGTTTCAATAGTTTTAAAGCTGTAACTAGAACGAGAGTCTATAAACAAGTTCTAGTGACTGACAGCCTTCAACCATTCTAGATGATTTGGTTGCACAATGTGGGCAGTTTAGGAGGGTGTTCAACCCCTTGTCACCCTTCCTGCTCAGCAAGGGCGCCTATTAATCAAGCCTCCCCCCACCAACCCCGATCCACTTGGGGCTGCCAGCACCGCACTTGGCAAAGGAGCCCGAGATACTGTGCCTGGCAAAAAACACAGTGTGTTATTACACAGAGGGGAGCAGACTGGCTGGAGCCGCGTGCAGACTCCGAGGCTGAGCCTCAGACTGGCAAACCCCAAGCTGAGTGTTAAAGTACATGTGTTTTCGTTATTTACCCATTAATTTGTGGCATCAGAATAATATTAAGATGCTTTTCATATTCATAACTAAAACAAATTAATGTCCATGTCATTTAATTACAATAATCTTATCTTCCAGGGTCCATGTGCGGTATGGATGCCGTTATTTTCAAGCATGTGGTTGAGTCAGGGAGAAAGAAGCGTGTTGAATTTCTTTGCCTTCGGATGTGAACTGAAAGGGATCCTGGTGGCCACTCAGTCCAACTTCATTTTCCCACAGATGAGACAACCAAGGCCCCAAGAGGTTGGACATCAGCTCTTAAGTAAGGAGCCTCTGGTAAGTGAGAGAGGAAACCTAGAATGCCTCTTGTCTTCTCAACTAGAACAAAGAGAGCGCTCCCTCTCATCCTCTTATGTATTTGGTTGTTTTTTTTTTAATGAGGTAAAAGTGACAAAACATAAAATTCACTTGTTTAAAGGGAACAATTCAGTGGCACTTAGTATATTCGTATGTTGTGCAGCCACGGCATCTGTCTGGTGCCGAAACATTTGCATCACTCCAAATGAAAACCCTGTACGTGCTAAGGAGTTACCCTCCCAATTCCCACCTCCTCCCAGCCCCTGACCACCACCAGTCTGCTTTCAATCTGGATAGTCCCCACAAGTGGAACCACAGGATATGGGACCTTTTGTGATTGACTTCTTTCACTTGGCGTGTTTTCTAGGTTCATCCATATTGTACCATGTATCAGTACTTTATTCCTTTTTATGGCTGAATGATACTCCACTGTACGGATATAACACTTGTGTTTATCCATAAGCTAGTGGACATTTGGGTTGTTTCCACCTTTGGGTTATTTTGAGTAATGCTGTTGAAAGCATACAAATATAAGTATTTGAGTACCTGCTTTCAGTTCTTTGGGGTATATATCCAGGAGTGAAATTGCTGGGTCATGTGGTAATCCTATGTTTAACTTTCTGAGGAACCACCAAACTATTTTCCACAGCACCTGTAACCATTTTACATTCCCACCAACAATATGGAAGAGTGGGAGAGTTCCATCACATCCTTTTTTATTTCTTTTTGTTTTTTCTTTTTTTTTTAGAGAGGGAGACAGAGGCAGTGGGGCGGGGCAGAGAGAGAGGAA
The DNA here is from genome assembly GCF_011800145.1 of Mirounga leonina. Classification (NCBI taxonomy): domain Eukaryota; kingdom Metazoa; phylum Chordata; class Mammalia; order Carnivora; family Phocidae; genus Mirounga; species Mirounga leonina. The sequence continues at coordinate 1,917,361 of NW_023270827.1, read as the reverse complement.
GGGAGAGAAATTTAAATAGGCTTTACACCCAGTGTGGAGCTCGACATGGGGCTCAATCTCACAACCCTGAGATCATGACTTAATCAAGAGTCGGACACCTAACTGACCCACCCAGGCGTCCTCCTTTTTTTTTTTTTTTTTTTATCTCTGATGAATGCTGTCTACGTTTCTTCTGCCCTTTCAGTGTCCTACTGTGCCTGAGGTTCCCTCTCTCCTAGCTGCTACCCGAATATTCTTCCTTGTGTTTTTGCCATGACACATCAAGGGGTTGATCCTTACATTGAATGACTTCAATGTGGGCAAGGGCTATCTTATTTGTAACATTTACCACATTCCAGGCACTGTGTTAAAGTGTTACAAATATTACTTCCCTTAATTCTAATGACACCATCAAGAAATAGGTACTATTATTATTATTCCATATTTGTGAAGATGATGAAAATGAGACATAGAGAGCCTAAGGAACTTGTCCAAGTCACAAAGTAAGAGAGTATAACCACACTGGACAAAATCGGAGAGATTCCAATGCAGTAAAATCAGGGGAAAAATCACTTTGAGCCACTTGCTTGGCATAGCAATGTTTTCGCCCTTAAATCCTCTTTTTTTTATATATAACTCTTAATTATAACACTCTGCAATGACAATTTTAATTATTGGTTCCCTTACTGATATTTGGTGCAGAAGGGAGATAAGCAAAACTTACCATAAATTATTTAGTCAACTGCATTAAGAGTAATCTTTCAAACCTCCAAACTACAAATTAAGATTTGCTCCTTGCCCCATTCCACCAGTTATGGCCCATTGTTTCCAGGAATCCCACATAAATCCAGTGATATACAGTCTCTTGACAGTAGTCAAGTAGTCCTTGGTAATAAGCCACACCTCAGTCCACTGGATTGCGTGGCTTACCCTTCAGGACACACAAAGTGAATTTAATTTAAATGGAGCTGGTGAAACAAGAGGAGAATGCCTGAAGGGAATTTATGCTCCAGCTCCCTGCTATGAATTGGATTTAAAGGAAGATGCATATGATTATGTCCCATTCCCTGTGAGTCAAGCCATCCTACTCCTTTCCAGGTCTAGGGGGATGGCAAAGAAAGTGACTTTCTATATGTGCTTTTTGTTTTGTTTTGTTTGTTTGGGTTTGTTTGTTTGTTTGTTTGTTTTAGAGGGGAGTAGGGGCTGAGGGAGAAAGAATCTTAAGCAGGCTCCACACTCATTGCAGAGCCCGACACAGGCTCGATCTCACAACCCTGAGATTATGACCTGAGCCAAAATCAAGTGGAGGCTTAACGGACTGAGCCACCCAGGTGTCCCTATATGGGTTAATTGTTCTAACATATGGACAAGCTTAAGCCTCTCTCATTTGCTCTTTGATAATTCAGGCCATGCGCAGATTCTGGGAAGTGTGAAATATCAGGAATCTTCATTAATATTTTCCAATTCAACTCCTGCTTAAGCTGAAAATGTTTTAAAAGCATTTGCTCTGGCTAAAAACATGACACTGATCATAAAAATACAGCAGGGTCAAGTTTATATTAATATGGAGTATTTTAAAAACTGTTTTATGCTTAATTTCATAAAGCCTTTTCCAAAAGTGTTTTCATCCATTAGAATTTCACAGCTTAATGTATCATATTTTTTTTAAGATTTGTATTTATTTGTCAAAGAGAAAGAGAGAGGGCACAAGCAGGGGGAGCGGCAGGCAGAGGGAGAAGCAGGCTCCCCACTGAGCAAGGAGCCCGATGCAAGACTCGATCCCAGGACCCCGAGATCATGACCCAAGGCAAAGGCAGACGCTTAACCGACTGAGCCACCCAGGTATCCCTTAATGTATTGTGCTTTTAAAAACCTTTGTATTTTAGAGTAGTTTTAGATTTACAGGAAAGTTGTGAAGATTTATAGAGAGTTCCCATGTGCCCCATGCCCAGTTTCCCCTATTAATAGCTGATTTAGTACGGATATGGTATATTGTCACAATTTATGAACCAATATTGATACGTTATTTTTAACAAAAGTCCTTACTGTATTCAGACTTCCTGTGTTTTTACCTAATGGCCTTTTCCTTTTCCAGGATCCTGTTGAGACTGTACAGTGGTTGAAATGAGTTCACAGTGTTTTCCGGAAAGTATAGACCAAGACAGTCTTCTCAGCCCTTGGGCTCCTGCAGAAACTGCAGGAACAGATACCAGGAATTCATATGTCATGAACAAGGCAATAGGCTAGTTACCTAACGTTAAAAAATTACCTTCTTCCCATCCTACCAGCCCATTGTGGTGGCTGAGCCTTGGTGGCGCCATTGAGAGACCCTCTCTGTACAACCAGGGGTCTCTGGGGTTCAGGTCACTAATCCCTCCCCTCTCCTCCCGCTTCCTGACTATGAAAGGAGGGAGTACTGAAGGCTCGCGTGACCTGGGGCTCACTGTTCTAACAGACCTTGATTTTGTTCACATATTTATCTCCTCCCTAGCTCCAGAGAAGAAGCCTGATTGGTCTAAGGCCACGTGTCTCAAACATCAGCATCCATCAGAATCACCTGTCAAGCTTGCTAAAGCCCAGATTACCGGGCCCCACCCGCAGAGTTTCTGATTCAGTAGGTCTGGGTGGGGCTCAATAATTTGTATCTCCGGCAGGTTCCCAGTAGTTGCTTCTGCTGGTCTGGGTCACGCTTTGAGATTCACTTTTCTAAGCCAATCTGTTCCTGACGTCACCCTGGCAACTGTCAGTGCAAGGGGTGGGCAGGTGACCCTAACCAGCCTAATCCCGTGGTTCTCCGCCCTGGCTGTACATCGGACTCACTGGGAGCTCCTAAAAATTACCTCCAGCCGGGGGCCACCCCAGACTAATAAGTCATTATTTCCAGCAATAAGGCGTAGGTATCCAGCAGTTTAAAAAGTAAAATAGTAAGTATATAAATAATACATCATCATCACCATCACCAATTACTAAACAATAAATTAATTTAAAAATCAATCAATTAAAATGAAATAAGAGCAATAAATAAATAATAAAGCACTCCTGATGACTTTAATGTGTAGCAGTATTGAGAACCACTGGTCGGCTTGAACTGAAAAGAATTTATATTGGAGGGAGATGTCTCTCTGTTTTTCTTTATGCTGAATGTGGAGAAAAGCAACAGGCAGCTCTGTGGCCTCTGGCAGCCATCTAGTCACCGTGAAGGGTGCCAGTGTCAGGATGAAGCCAACACCGAGGAAGGCGGAACCTAGTGTTGAAAAAACTTGGGACCTTGGTGACATCACTTGAGGGGCTTATCTTACTGTTCCGGGAATCTGTCCTACCTCTGGACTTCTAGTTATGTGAGAATGTGAGATAACACATTTCCTCATTTTATTTCTTTATTTTTAAAGTTTTATTCATTTATTTGACAGAGACAGCGAGAGAGGGAACACAAGCAGGGGGAGAAGGAGAAGCAGGCTTCCCGTGGAGCAGGGAGCCCAAGGCGGGGCTCGACCCCAGGACCCTGGGACCATGACCTGAGCCAAAGGCAGATGCTTAACGACTGAGCCACCCAGGCGCCCCCATTTCCTCATTTTAAAAACCAATTCAAGTCATGGTTTTCAGCAACTAGTACTGAGAAGCATTCTAACAGGTGACCAGAGAAATTGTTGTCCTGTAGCCGTCATAAATGGCGTCTGCTCTTAAAGACACCCTGGCTCAGTGTCACCCCTCTGTACACTCCAGGAGACTGGACAGATGGGTAGCAGGACAGTTCTGGGGTAGTCACGGCCACGTGCCTCTCCCTCTCCGGACTGCACTTTTCCAGCTCTGAAATTCTGTTGTCTCCTCCCCAACAGAGGAAATAAAAAGGTAAGAAAAGACCTGGCATTTCCCCTTCTATTAAAAGTAATTAGTTTTCTCTTTCTACCTAAGTGAATAATCTCATAATAGTCAAATTGGAGGTTACAATTGTATGCTTCATGAGCTGTTTTCTTAAATTGCAAATGTATTTTCAGGCAATAATTCCTTTTTTATATTTATAATAGGAAAATGTGAGTAAAACATAAATATTCAGCACTGGAAGCTAGTTGGAACAAAGTAAGTGTCCAGCAAATGTTTCTTGCATAAATTTAGTGTGGTAGGTTACAAAACTGAATGTAGAGTAAGAGTTGCTTTTTGAGAGAGAAAAAGAGACTGAGACCAAGATGTTATTAATAATTATTTCTGAGTAAGTGGGAATATGAAAGTTTTGTTATATTCTATTATTTGTCTGTAGTTTCTAACTTTAATGGGCACATACTGTTTTTGGAAAAACAACGAGATACATATTTGTAAAGGATAAAGGAATGTTTTTCCTACATAAAACAAATCTTTAATTCTTTCATGTGCTGGCCGTTGGCTTGTCAGGGCCAAGGACCATTCCCGCCATTCTGTGCAGCGCTCTGTCGGCGGTGGCTGGAATCCTGTGAATTGCATTTCCCAGACCCCCTTGCCAGCTGGCCAAGGTAGATGCTGCCAGTGGGAGGCATTGGTAGGAAACGGGAGGAAGTGATGGAGAGACACCCTCCCCTTTGTCAAAAGCTTCTGGCAGCGGCTGTGGCCGTGACCAGCAGCTAGGGGCTCCAGCAACAGCATCGGTGGCTGAGGCAGTGGCCAGTTCCAACAGCATGAGCAGCTTTGCAGTGTCAGAGGCCATAACCGCCCCCCTTTCTCCCCTCCAGCATTAGGACTGGTCCTGACTTCCTGCAGATGCTTACCTCCAGGTTACCACACCTTCCCCCTTATCGTTCCTCTAATCTTTCCAACACTTGTAACCGATTCCTTAAGTGGAACTCCCTCTGTTTGAAATACCTAGAATGATGTCTGTTTTCTCGGTTGGAGACTGACTGATATGCCTACGTATTCTCAGTTCCTGCATCAAATTCCCCGACAACTCCTCCTACTGCCAAACTGTAACTCCAGCCTCTCGTCTGCTCCCTATCTCCATTGCCAAGACCAGTCCAGACCACCATCCCTTCCCATGTGCATTACTACAGGCTTTTCTCAGGTCTCCCTTCTTTTACACTTGCCCTACAGCAATCCATTCTCTACACAGAACCTAGAGAAACCTGCTGTAGGCATAAGTAAGACGGCATCATTCCCCTTTGTGAAACCCTGCCTTTAAAATAAAGCCCAAACTCATCACCATGGCCTGTGAGGCCCCGGTGACCAGGTGGTCCTTGTGCCTTGTCTTCTTCAATCACTGTGATCCAGTCACCTTTTCTTTCAGTTCTTGAAACCGGCTGAGCTCTTTCCTACCTCAGTGATAACTGCATATGTGGTATCTTCTCTCTGGAATACATTTCCCTACCCTACAAAAGGTAGCTCCTGATCATTTCCTGCATTTTATTTCTTCAAAAAGGCCTTCTTTATCACCCTAATGAACATGGGCTTTGCCCATCTCGGCTCCTTGTTTATTTCCTTCCATTGTGCCTATCAAAACTTGACTTTTTGGGGGGGGTGGGGTGTCTGTTTTACATCTGTTTCTCCCAGAAGTCTGAAGGCAGGGACGTGTTCACCATGGTATTTTCCAATGCCCAGCACAGTGCCTGATACAAATCAGATATTTGCTATCCACTGAATGACTGCACTGCATATTTAAGTGTGTTTCTAAATTCATGCAAAGAACTCAAGGAAATCTGATTTTCTCGATAATTTTTTTTCAATGTTGGATGTTTATGTTATGTTTCTGTAGAGAATAAGCCAAAAGTTAATTAAAATCTAAAAAGTAGAAAGAAAAAAGTAAACATTTTGGAAAAACAGACCAAATTGACATAAGATAAATAAAGAGCTGAAAAATCTTCCCATGATGTAGTTGCAAAACGTCCTACCAAAATGTGATTTGGTCCAAATTCTCTTGTGGACAAATCTGGTTTTGCCTGAGTTGATTTAAGCCCATTAGCTAAAGCCGATTCAGTTATCCAGCCTGGGTTCTGAGTCTCTTTTAAGGCTACATGAAGGTCAAGCAGAGAATTTCACGTAGGATCAGATCTCATTCTTAAAACACTTTTAGCTCTTGCGTTTTTACATCCTTCAGTCAGGCCTTCATTCATTGACTCAGTCAGTCAGTCAGTCAGTCAGTCAACAAATATTTTCTTGCATGCTTTCCCGGTGCCACACACTCTACTAGGTGCAGGATACAGAGGTAAACAAGACAGACGGGATTCCTGGGCTCTGGAGGCCTACATGCAAAAGGGAGACAGGCAGTCAACAAGGAAACACATAAGTAAAGAACAATAATTTCCAGTAGTGATTAAGTGCTATGGGAAAATACAACAGCAGAATGTGATACGTGGTGGAGGGGCACCGCTGAGTCACTGGTCAGAGAAATCCTCCCGAAGAAGACCCCACCAGCAAGGCCACCCTGAGACTTTAACTTACCAAAATGATGGTGCCTTCTCTCCTTCCCACACCCTCCCCCCAGGTAATTAAAAATTTAAAAAGCCACCCAAGGCTTAAAATAAGTACAGAGAAGGTCAACAAAGTTCTGATTACCCTCCCCGCCCCACCCTCAATGACAAATACTTGAATACTTCGGGGGAAATATCTAAAACCAAATTCATTCCACAATATTTTCTCATTGTTAGGGCTCTTTTTTTGCTGAGTCTCCAGGTATACTTTTAATCTGTTTACTGAGTTACCTAGCACTTAGTGCCCTCTCTGCAAAAACCTGAGGAGAAAGTGTTCCAGGGAGAAGGGAGAGCGAGCGCAAAGCCTCTGATTGAGAACTCGGTGCACGTAGCCTGTGGGCCGAATACAGTTTTACGGACACATTCTTTGTACATTGTCTGTGTCTACTTCCACCAAGAGGGACCATCTCCTTTAACTTTGTTCCTTCCCTCAGGCAACTTGTCTGCTTCCCCCAAGCGCGGCCCACCACCACGGTGTGACAGCTCAATAGTTACCATGCCAGACAAAATCTAAAGTACTGAGTGGCCCCCTACAGAAAAAGTTTGCTGATCCGTGGATTTTATTTTTTTTAACTTATGAAATAAGATCAAGAGCTGATGGAGAATTTTGAGCTGTGGAGGGGGCTTGGTTCCCTTTTCCCTTTCTAAAAGGTGAAGATGTCAGCTATCTAGAGCATGGGTGGGGGAGGCTGGGCCTGCAGAGCCCAGGAGAAGCTTTGGCAGCAGTGGTGGTGAGGCCCCGGGGCTGGGACTTGCGTGGGAACAGTAGTAGGTGTCAAGTCTCCGGAAGTGCCAAGCCTTCTGTAGCTACAACATGGGCTTATTTTTCTCCCGAAAGGGCTCAAAGTATCCTTTCCGGTCTAGCTCTTCTTACCAGTCGAAAAAGATGCCTTTCGAGTCATCCCATTTGATTAATCCTCTTCTTTGAGAGGCCTCTGATGTACTTCTGCCTGTTCCAGGTGTTCCCAGATGCCTTGGAAGTGCCCCAGGGCTTCTACCAGCTGCCCGAGCCATAAGAAACACAGTGCGGATGTGGGTGTCCCTCTCCAGCTTCTGGTCACAAGCGGCTGAGAGCCCTGCAAGGCTAATGGCAGAGTTCTGGTGCTGTGCCCCCCTCTCTGGTCCTCCTCACAGGGCACAGAATCTTCCAGGGCTCTGCTGATGTGCCTACCTGCCTGGGCTTCCCTGCTCAAGAGCTGAGACTTTGGTCAAAGCAGGCCTGCGTCTCTTTAGTGGGATTCACAGCAACGTGGCCTCTTTCCTCTAATTTGAGAACTCTGAGTCCACTGCCTGTCTGGTGGCTGTCTGGGTCCACTCTGTATCTGCTTTCTTCTGAGTGTTGGCCTACTGGCAAGGGAAGGCGAGTGGGCTACGGAAGGTGACGGAAGCCGAAGTTTTTGACAAAACTTCCTAGACTGATTGAGAGTGGCTGGTTTCTGCCATATCTCATTTGTTCACTCTCAATTGCATTCAGGTTCAATTCCATTTTTAAAGATTTTTATTTATTTATTTATTTTGAGGGAGAGAACGTGTGGGGGTGAGGGGCAGAGGAAGAGGGAGAGAATCTCAAGCAGACTCCCCTCTGAGCACAGAGCCCCATGAGGGGCTCAATCTCAAGACCCTGAGATCATGACCTGAGCCAAAATCAAGAGTCAGACACTTAAGTGACTGAGCCACCCAGGCGCCCCAACTCAATTTTTAAAAAATAAATTGCTCTTCTCAAATTATTGTGGATTTGAGCTGGAATCTTCAGTTTGGGGACTGCCTGAAAATGCCTTTGTTTTATAAGTCCAAATGCAAATCAGATGAACGCAGAGCCTGGGAGCTACCACGAAATATTAATGATGAAAAAAGAAACCTTTATAGAGTGTTTTTAGCTCACTTTATTCATTAAATAAAAGGAAGGGAGGGAAGGGGGGGAAATTTAGGAAAGTAAATGGAATCATGTCTTATTAAATATGGTGGAGCTACTCTGGAGTGCCCCTTCATTTTTCAAAGTTCTATGCCTCATTCACTTTTTTTAAAATTGTGGTTAAAAAAAAAAACCCCACATAACTTCACTTCTTGATTTATGAGACTATAATCTTTCCTGCCAGCCTGGCTTACTCCCCACCCTCCTCAAAATCTCTCAAACCTCCCCAGCAGCAGCATGTGTTTGTCTGACAACTGGCGAAACAGAGACAAACAGAAAGTGAATACCCAGGTGATTTTAAAAAGATAAGAACTATTTGGAGGCTGCTTGCTTCCAAGAAGGCTGAGTGGCTTAGAGAATGATCTGGGAACTTCAGGATATTGCCATGTTTTTTATAAACTTGGGGTGAATAGTAGCTGTGTTGCAAGGCAGAGGTCAGAAAAGCCAGAGAGACAAACCATTCTGCAGTTTGCATGGCTAGTCCAGCTTCTTGGGGCACCTCAAGGGCCCAGAGAACTAGGCTGACAAAGGCAGGGAGGTGCAATGAAATGGACAAAGGCCATCTGGACTTCGGCTGCGAGGTTAGTCTTCATCTGAGAGTGAAAGTGGCTTTAGAGCTTTAAAGGAGAAGGGGGAGACGGGGTGGCTGTGCAGGATTGGGGATCTGTGGGTAGAACACGGAGTAGGAGTGCATTTCAAAAGGGGGAAGCATATCAGAATCACCTGTGAAACATTTTCAAACTCGTCATTTTGACCCAACCCCGTCCACCATGCCCCGCAACCCCATATTGATACCGTGAACCTCTGTTACTCACAGGAGTGTGTCTATCTCTCAAGTGTGTTGGGGCCAAGAGTGTATCCAGATTTGGGGGGGGGTCCTGAAGCTGATACAATTTCAGGGGCTCTCTTTAAACAAAATACAAAATAGCAGATGTAAAATGCCTGTAAGCTAATATAAAATGCACTCAAAGCACTCCCATGCCATAGACAGATCTGCCTCATTCTTTTTAATAACTGCATACTACTTTATTGTATGAATGCACCATAATTTATTTATCCATTCCCCTATTGATAGATCCATATATTGTTTTCAGCCTTTTGCTATTATATAAAACACTGCCATGAGTACCTTTGTACATATATCAATTCCCACATTCAGGAACATATCTGTAGGGCAGATTTCTAGAACGAAAAATCACAGGGTGGAAGGTACATTTGTGCATTTCTAATTTTGATAAATATTATGAAATTACCTTTATAAAAATTGTTCTAGTTTATACTGTTACCAGTAGGATACGAGAGTACCTGTTTCTCATATCCTTGCGGACATAATACTAGTATTGATTTATCTTTGCCAATGTGATAGATGAAAAATTGTATCTTGCTCTCTCTTTTTTTTTTGAGTACTTTTTCATATATTTGAGCAGCATATGTGGGTTGTATACTTGACCTGTTTGTATCCTTTGCCTGGTTTTGTTTTCTTTTGTTGTACAGTAAACCAATAACCTAATTGGTCTTTTTCTTACTGAATTGTAGAAACCCTTCCTATTTTAGGGAAATTATCCCAGTAATATGTAAAATGCAAATATTTTTCCCAGTTTTTTCTTGGTCTTTTGACTTGGCTTCTAGGGGTTTTGCCATCAATTTTTTTAAATGTTATCCAATTTAGCCTTCCAAGAGTGGGCTATTTTATTTTTATTTTCTTAAAGATTTTTATTTATTTATTTGACAGAAAAACAGAGCACCCAAGCAGGGGGAGTGGCAGGCAGAGGGAGAAGCAGGCTCCCCACTGAGCAAGGAGCCTGATGTGGGACTTGATCCCAGGACCCTGGGATCATGACCTGAGCCAAAGGCAGACACTTAACCAACTGAGCCACCCAGGTGCCCCAAGAATGGGCTGTTTTAGCTATGGCCGTGTGGGAAGGCTCTTCTAGAAGGGTGGCCCTTGAGCTAGAACCTCAAAAGTCTCATGTACATCTATTTGTGCAGGGGTCTCATGCAAAGAGCAGGAGACAGGCGCTCTCGTCAGAAGGCTCTCAGGAAGGACTGTGCTCAATGTGTTAGCAAACTGCGAACAAGAAGTAAGAGCTAGACAGGGCCCAAATCATAAAGGTTCTGAAGGTCAGGGAAAGAATTATAGGTTAGCTTTAAGGCCCCACAGGGGAACCAAAATCAATGGGGGAAAAAACGATAGGAAGCAATTTTAGATTCTACATATTATTAGATGAATATTCTAATAATTATCACCGTCCAGCACAGACTGGGCTCCAGGGGTATTCATCAGTGAGTTTCAGGCAGAAGTATAACACAGCTGGGTGGAAACGCTAGGAGAAACTGAAGCATTTGATCGGAGTTCAACTCGGTGACATTTCTTTCTTTACCAAGAATACCAAGATTCTGAGATTTTCCATGGTGTATACACTCCCCACCCCCCGACTTTCCTCTTCCTTCGTGGGCTCTCCCCTTCTTTTCTGTTCATAAATCTTTTTTCCTTCCATCCTTCCTTCTTTCCTTTATCCTCTCCCATTTGATAGTACTGCCAACGCTTTATTCTGGGCTCCACTGATAGCATTAAAGGACAAGGTGAGATAGCGTTTCTGTGGAAATAACTTTCTATTTTCAGTGACACCTGTTTATAGCGATGCCATGCATGTAACTGGCATTGGAACCCTCTTTGACCCAGAAGTCCCTGAGGGCAGGAACCACATCTTTTCCCTCCTGTGTTGCATTCTGATGCAGAGACATGGATCTACTACATGCTCAAAAAACAGGTGATGTTGGGGCGCCTGGCTGGCTCAGACAGTTAAGCAGCTGTCTTCGGCTCAGGTCATGATCCCAGGTCCTGGGATCGAGCCCCACATCAGGCTCCCTGCTGAGCAGGGAGCCTGCTTCTCCTTCTCCCTCTGCCTGCTGCTTCCCCTACTTGTACACTCTCTTTCTCTGTTAAAAATAAATAAAAAATCTTGGGAAAAAAAAAACAACAGGTGATGTTAATATGCATTCACAGGCCGTGTCTGCAAAATGGCTAATTGCAGATAGTATGGTTTCCTCTTAACTGGTCAGATCTAGGAACAGTTGAGGGCAAAGACTGGTCTGAGGGGTCAGGACAGGAAATGGATTTGAGAGTCTTCCCTATAGATGAGGCAAAGCCATAATTAAAGATGGGATCACTACGTCAGAATGCAGTAGAGAAGGTGTAGAGGGACAGAAGACAAAGCCTCCGTCCATAGGATGTCTAGCAAAGGAACACCTTCAAAACTTTACACAGACAATATCACGTGATACTAGATTTGGAGAAAGGCCGGGGTAGGGCCAGAAACTGAGATGGGAAGAAAAGAAGGAAAAGAGGACAGAGCAGGCTGCTCTCAGAACCTGGCCAGACGTGCAACAGACCAACAGGGGAGTCGGCAGCAAGGAGGGACAAGAGAGCACGTTAGACACCATGAGGTGCTTTACATCTTTTGCCTCATTTCGTTTCATGGCGGTTCTCCAAGTTACAAATTATGATCCTAGTTTTACAGCTGTGGAAACTGAGGCAAAGAAAAGTCGAGGGACTTCCCCAGAGTAGGTCGTGGTGCTAGGATTTATGCCTGGTCTACTTCCAAGGCTTCACCTCTATCAGTCAATCAGAGCAAAAGGAAAGTTCCTGTTATCGAAGAAAACATTGGCCGGGCAGGTCAAGCAGAGTCAGGGAGGTCTTCCAGGTGAGTGCAGGATGTGCCTTCAGCCAGGTGAGCTGGGCCAGCAGATACGTTCTGCTCTTGGCAGAAGAGGGAAAAGAGAACTGTAGTTACAAGTTTTCTCAGCTTCTTCCCCCAGCCCAGTCGACGTCACGTTTGTTCTAGGGCCATCTTTTATCCAAATAATATCTTAGTGTTTCCTCAAAGAAGATATCAATGTGCTTAGTTTGGGTGCACTGACTTCTTTCCAATTTCTTATTTCCCTGGGGCCGCATTCTCTTGACACATCTCTCTTCCACACATAGCAACCACACTAATTTGGAATTGGAATCCTACACAAAGAGGGAAAACACCCAATAGGGAAATAAATCCTTTTTTTTTTTTTTTACCCACCATCTATTTAGTTGGAGATGATAGGGGTCCTGCTTCAAACACACTGCAGTACAATTAAATACATAAGCAGAAAGAATTCTTAAATGTTCCGATTTGCTCGCTGTTTACATTACAAAATTAACTAAATACAAGAACAAAGGCAAACATTTGCAAATGGAGGAGAGAGGCGGGCAGCCAAAAATGTACCAGGAAACAAAAGAGGTGGTTTTCTGCTTTTTAAAAAATTGATAAATCCATTCCACATGACTCCTTGTCTACCACAGATTTTTCTTATCAATGGGTACATAAATAAAGCACATCTAGAAAGCTGTTATTATGGAACAAGTTCAAACGAAAAAGAAAAAAATGACAGAGTGCAGAGAATATTCCTATGTAAATCCTGAATTCGAGAATGCCAAAAACCAATGGAAAATGACAGTGCCAGCTGACTTAGGACTTAGGACGAGGCCCTCAAGGACGCTTCCACTTGCTAAGGCTTCCCATTTCAGTCTTTGTCTCACTCACTATTGGCCAATGTAGACCCCACTTCTGCCACTCACTCGGTGAGTGTATGAGGCTTGGAGGAGTCAATTCTGCCCTCTGGGTTTCAGGATTCTCACCTATTAGGTGAGAGGCACAGGATTGACAGATTCTCCAGATACCATCTCCCATGGTTCAGTGCAGACTCTACATCCCACTGCCTTTTCCCATTCATACTCTGGTCTAAGCCAGAGCCGCTGGATGTGTAACTCTAAGGATTCTGTAGAAGGAGGTGCATCTGGTCTTTGGGTGCTTTTCTTGAAGTAAGACACATACACTGTGCATAAAACATGCCACCACCACCCAGGCAGGAGTCCTTCTGCACTTTCTCCTTATGGGGCAGGCAGGACTGCGAGCTCTGTAATGTGATCACGTGACCCGGGTATCCCAAGAGTTAGCTATCTTGTGAACCAAAATACTGTGGCTCAGTTTTACTCAAAATCTAGTCCAGCCTGTTCATAAGCAAATCCTCTCCCACATAAAATTACCTAGAGTTTAGTTAAGTTGCCCCAATTTTTTTTAGTTCATAATTATTTTTATTTGTTCTTTAACACTAATGATAATAATAGACAGTACACTGTTCATCGAACCTCGTGTACCTTTTGTAATACATTTCCATTTGATGAACATTGATACTTGGTTAGGAAATGTGTGATCTCATAAGAGCAGGTTTCCTCAGGAAAAACCACTCTCGAAAACAAGTGAGAAGTTTTTGTTCTAATTCCTGTTTTAGACATGTTATAAACATGCAAATTTATTTCCCAGTTGATTCAATCTGCCACCTCTAAATCTTTAGGGAGAATTACAGAAATGGAGATAAAATCTTGGTAATTTATTCAATTTTATCACTTCTACTGATCCCATAAAAAGACTCCATCTGTCAAATTAGCTTTTCTTAAAAAAAAAAACACACACACACAAAAAACCTTTTATAATTTTCTTTATATGGGAATGTTGAAAACGAGTAGTTTAAGTATCTGTGTCATGAAAACTATTGACGTTCCAATAAAATCTGTTCTTTCTAAATTATCTGTTCCTTATCCTCTTTTGAGAGGAAACTTCAGCTTCTATCATTTGTTTATAATTTGCTTGTGCAGCTTGGGATTTATTGCTTTGGGTGAATATATTATGGCATGTTTGGGAAGTGTAGCATAAAATATTCTTATGTTAACATATTCTGTGATTTGGATTCCAGTCTATAATCAGTACATCTTTCTTTTAAAATTTCTGCTGCCTTCGTTTTATGGAAAGCACAAATAGTAAGCATAAAGAGACGAGAAACCTAGCTGAATCCCATCTTTTATCATATATTTTAAACCTTGTTTCTGTAATCACAGGCTGCATGAATGCCAATGCACCTGAGTGGCTGAGCTCCATTTGAGAAACACCCCCCCCTCCCTCCCACCACCATGAATTTGCTGGTGTCTAATCTTAATCAGGCCCTCCTTGCACTAATCTTTGGTTAGCTCTCCCATTCCCTCAGTGACTATGCCAAAGCTTCACTTTCTCTCGAAGGGCTCACCATCTATTGTGAGACAAAATACAGAATGCCCAGTTAAATTTGAATTTCAGATAAGCAATGAGTAATTTTTAGTGTAACTATGTCCCGTGCCACATTTAATATGTCCTATATTTTTATTTGCTGAAATCTGGCAACCCTGTCTCTAACATCTCTTCCTCTCATAGCCACCTTTGTCTCCTGGTAAAATCTAAAGTCATTAGCAGGAACTCCCTCAATTTCCTGCCATCTCTTCTTCAAATTCCCCTACCTTAAGACACACATTTACCTGTTTCTCTCCCACCCCAGCCACTAGCCTGTTCAAGACCAGCCTCCACAGTGAGCTCCTGACCACTCCTGTGTGAGGTGTCCTAACACAAAAAAGTACAGAGCCTGAGGCTATGTGGCAATATGAATGCCTCCTACAGAGCCCAGCACTAGATGCACATGTTTAGTGGAGGAAAAGCAGGTTTGAAATGTATGGAGCCAGAAGCTAGTCTATGGAAAACTTCCAAATTTTACAGCTCAAAGAGGAAAGAAGCCTGATAGTTTTCCCAGATTTGACAACAATCTTAAATATTTACACAACATCATCAATAATTGTTGTGATGCTCAAAGAAAACTTTCTAAACTATCAGTTTTTAAAAGTTTGAACAACCATGCTAGAGGGAAGAGAAAATTACCTATTTACTCTACAAAAAGTGATATTGCAAAATCATTATCGTATGAATCAGTGATTAAAACTATGAATTCAGGGGTGCCTGGGTGGCTCAGTCGTTGAGCGTCAGCCTTCGGCTCAGGTTATGATCCCAGGGTCCTAGGATCGAGCCCCACATCGGGCTCTCTGCTCAGCCGGGAGCCTGCTTCTCCCTCTCCCACTCCCCCTGCTTGTGTTCCCTCTCTAGCTGTCTCTCTCTCTCTCTCTCTGTCAAATAAATAAAATAAAATCTTTAAATAAAAAAAACTATGAATTCAAAAATTTAGGGGAAAAGGAGTTAATTTTTTTAAAATTATGTGACTTTCTAGATTTTTGTGATGTTGAAGTATTTGTCAGCTTTTAAAAATGTGTAATTATTGTCATTTCTCTCTTCATTCCAAATAAATATTTTTGTACCTTATTTTGTATTTATAATTTTGTATTCTTTTTCTTAAAATGGCCTCCACTATTGTGTGAGCTTCAGGGTCCCATTCAAACCTGGATTCATCCTTGTGTGGAGAAATGCCAGCACAGAAAGCAGGTGGAAAGAGAAGCAGGCAAAGGATCTAGAAAATCCCTTGAGAGAAACAAGCAGTGAACTTGATAAATTCCAGAAATGAAAGGCAAATGCCTTTGGCAGCTCTTGACACATTCCTGGAGTTCTCTTCACTGACAAGTCAGGTTTATTTTGGGAGAAATGGTTCCCTTTCCTTTGCTCAGCCCTCAAGTCAGATTCCTCAGGATTCTGTGCATGTCCTTCCCTCCTTACTCCGCACAATGAAAAATTAACTACACCATCTCATCGATTCCCAAGTTTATAACCAACACCTATAATCTAATGGCGTTTGACTTTCTGTAGGACTCGCCTCTCTCTCAAGCTTCATACTCAGAGGGAACACTTCGGAGCATTTTCCCGACTCACAGTGACCACTCCAGCGGCTGAGCCTCCCGGGCAGCCATCCTGTGGGATGTGCTCTGGCCTCCAGGCCACAGTTGGTTGAGGAAGGAAGGGGCAGTCATCTGATCCAGGCCAGAGTTCCTTTTTCTCTACACTTGGAATTGGGAGAGAGAGGGCAAAAGATCAACTGACTTTCCTTCTCCAGAGAGCTAGACCTGTAAAAGGTAAGTGAGGCTGGGTTGTGGGGCAAGCCCTTCCCGCAGCAGAGACCCAGGAGAGGCCAGGGCACCAGCAAAGAGAAGGAGTCAGGGTGTGCAGAGAAGCAGTCTGACTCCCGGCCTCAGCGGCTACCCAGCTTTCCAGGTCCCTGTGTCAGGACCTCCCCAAGATCCCACTGACAAGGCACCTCCGCATTCCCATATTTCTCATTTTAGCCTAAGTTAGCATGAGCTGATTTCTGATATTTGGACCCAGAAAGGTACATCGAACTAATAGAGCCACCAGGTCATGCACAAACCCAGATTAATCAACCCCAAAGCATTAGCAGAGAAAATTCTCTCTCCAGAGGAAATCCTGCCATTAGATTTGAGGGCAGCTGAGAACTTTTTTTCTAGGTAGAATTTTTGGAGTTCACTTCAATTTAATTACAGAAAACTTTATTGTTAAATATCATCAGCTTCATTACAGTCATTTGGATCACAGTCCAGCTGTTCTTTATGGATACATAACTTCATATAAATTGGATTTCCCTGTAGGATATGGAGATTATTCCAACTTTTCTTAGAGTGATAACTGAGCTGCAAATTGATAAAAAATTATCCTTATGAGGTTTACCAATAATAATGACGGGAAATATTTCCTTACATGGCATATTACACTGGAGTGTATGCAAATAAAGCCTGTTATTTAAATTTTTAAAGAGCTGCCTTTATCTAATGATACAACAACATAGTATTGATTTGATAACTATCATTTTCTTTTTTTTTTAAGATTTTATTTTTTTATTATTTGAGGGAGAGAGTGAGAGAGAGAGAGAGCATGAGAGGGGGGAGGGTCAGAGGGAGAAGCAGACTCCCTGCTGAGCAGGGAGCCTGATGCGGGACTCAATCATGGCTGACCTGATCATGACCTGGATCCAGGTCATGACCTGAGCCCAAGGCAGTCGCTTAACCCACTGAGCCACCCAGGCGCCCCAGATAACTATCATCTTCTAAAAATGACTTTACAATTGTGTCTTAAAGAACTTAAGAAAGTGAAGAAAAATAGATTCCCATAAGGGTAAAATGTGTGGTAGAGTAGTTAATTTCAAAAGTTTTCAGCAAAGGGAAACTTCAGAAAGTCTCTTTTTACCAGCTATGTGCTAGAATCCTTATTGCAGCATGATCTAAAAACTGGAAACAACCTAAATGTCCAACAATAGGATGTTGGTTAAGTAAGTCACAGAAATCTCTGTAGCTATTAAAAATGATGAGGTTTATAATCATTGATGTGGAAATATATTCACTGGGGAAAAAACAGGTTCTAAAGTGGCAGGCTTCAATCCAATTTTTATAAAATAAGTCAGCAAATAAATAATACTGTATGAATCTGGAGTTTCCAATGATGTATGCCAAAATGTAAATGGCAGTGCTTTTCTCTGGGTGATGGAAATTTGGGTGAATTATTTGAATTTCTAGGTTTTTGTAAGAACTGCCTTTTTAAAACAATGTACACATATTACCTTCATCATTAGAACCAACAGTAATATTATTTTCATTTTTAAAAATCTCAACTTGAAGGGTAGAGTCCAAGAGTTTTGATGTAGAAGGAACAGTAAAAGCTTCCCTCATCCAACTCAACCACTCCCACCCTCTTACTGCCAGTGCTGGAACCCCTTCTGGAAGATTCTGACAGACCATCACCTCATTAATGAATGAATGGGAAACTCACTACTTTCCAAGTATAACAAGATAATTCTGATGACAGCGGAATTCCATTTGGGATGGGAATAGAGTTTGGAGAAATACAGAATACTGGGGGGCAGTAGGGTGCGGTGAGCCCCTAAGACCATGGAGTATACCCATGATCAAGTGCTCTGTATGAGACAAGGGGAATCATTTGTGTTCTTCCTGAAGGGAATGGGAGAGAGCTTTGCAGAGAAAGATGAGGAGAGAGGGCATTTCACAAGCTAGAGAGAGGCTGGGACCACTGCTGCCATCTTTGAGAGAGGCCAGCGGGAGGTCTTTCTACCTAGTGCACCATGAGACTGTTAACTTGGTTTGTTTGGGGTTTTTTTACCCTGTGATGTTAACAGCTCCTTGCCTCTTCTGCTTTGCTTCCTCCCACTCTAATTTTTTTTTAGTGAAAATCACAGTCATGGGTGACTTTAAATCTCAACTGACATGCTAAGAAACAGCACCCAGAGTCGGCATTAACCTCAAGACCAGAACTTGCCAAACTCTCGGTCATAGCTCTATACCCTCACCTGGTGGAAACTAGGGAGGAGGGTCCATCTTGCTAGGGTTCCACAGGCCCAGGCCCCAGTGGGACAGCCTCTCTCACTGTTCCAGCTCTGCTCAGAGCAGCCCCCAATCTGCAACTGACTCCGTGCCTTTGGTTCTGCTCTGTAACAACTCAGTCCGTTTCATCCCCATTCTGAGTGAAAGATAAAGGAAAGATGATGTCCTTGAAATATTAAACCAGAGTAATTTTCATTCCCCATAAGTGGTGTTGTCCTATGACCCCTCACTCGTTGGATCAATGGGTTTGACTACTTCGGGGAAAGGCTGCATACTTAAGTAGAACAAAGTCATTACTCAGCTTAGAGTGTCAGACTAAATGTCTTCAGTTCACAGCAAGATAATTCCAGGCTTTGTTAAGAGAAAAAAAAGGGTTTTGCCTAAATTCAAAAAGTTTTCTTTTCAACACTTAAAGAGCAAAGCTCAGGGGTCTGAGCTCAGACTTCACTAGAATGCTTTGGTCTTCACCCTGCTGTGTGTGTCCCTCTGGGAGTGCATGAAGATTTGCTAAGGGATGCGTGGTCACTGGGGATTTTAAGGGAACGGTTTTCAAAATAATCAACTTCCATGTGTATTCTTTCCTAAAATTAACCTACTTTTAGAATTTGCAGATTACCCTGCTTTTTCAAAGTAGTCTCCTCCTTTGCAAAGGAAAAGCATACCTCTCATTGTCCAGAATCCTACAATAGTACATTGCCCAAGGGTACAAAAACCCCTGGGTCGCCAAATGACTGGACAGTTGGAGAATGCATGCCCCTGAGGGAGGGTTCTTTGGGAGCAGCTCCAGGTGAGCTCCCAGGAAAATACTGAGGGCCATGGGGCCTCAACTCATCCAGGCTGCAGCGTCATCCATGGCTAAGTGCCTCATCTATTTATCTTTATTTCCTTGAATTAGAATTCAGAAGTGATATGGTTGTCATGAGGACTTATATTGAAACATTGACTTTGAGAAACATTGAGAAATAAAATCCAGACTTGTCCAGACAGAAAGTATGGTTGCTTTGGCTGACGGGCTAGATAAGAAAAATTGACTTTGCCAGTTAGGTTCTGCATGGTTATTTTCCATACGTTGAAGGACCAAAATCAAATGTTCTAAGGTTTTAACAAAAATCTTTTTAGAGCATATATATACGATATAAAATACACAGAGGTAACATCTTTTGCAACTATTAAGCATGAGATAAAAATTTTCACATGTCAACCTAAAAGTGTGGAAGCTTTCAGAATTCTTGTAGAGGGTACGAGAGGAAAGTCTGCTACAAAACAGTGTAGAGGAGCACCTGGGTGGCTCAGTCGGTTAAGCATCTGCCTTCAGCTCAGGTCATGATCCTGGAGTCCCAGGAACAAGCCCCACATCAGGCTCTCTGCTCAATGGGGAGTCTGCTTCTCCCTCTCCCTCTGCTCCTCCCTCTGCTTGTGCTCTCTCACTCTCAAATAAATAAATAAAATATTTAAAACAAACAAACAGTGTAGAGAGGCAGGGTAAGGTGGAAACTCATTTTTGGTTAGACATGAAGGGGAAGTGAGGTGAAGGGCAAGAGGTCTTATGTGAATGTGGGAGCTCCCACCCTGGGACAAACCTAAAAATCCAGGAGCCAGTGGGGAGTGGGAAATACTTGGAATGAACAGAAAAATTTGAGAGAATCCAGAGCACAAGGACTTGTTTCTCCCCCTTCAAGACATAGTAGCTGAGGAAAACCTCAAGCATCTTAGCCCAAGACATGAAGTAACCCCAGGGCAGTGGACATGGTGGTAAAGTATCCTTAAGTAGAGAAAGCACTGAGAGACCACCAGGCCTGGCTGCCTATGGCAGTCACGTGAGGTTAAAGAAATTCCCAAGGCCCTACAAGACCCACTGAGGGATGCGCAAGGTGACTAGGAGTTTGGAATGGCCGGATCTTTAGAGGAAGGTGGATGAACTCCCCATGTGCAATCCTACTCCCTCCCCCCTTCTCCTTGCTGTGCCCTGATATCATCCAGGAAGAAGAAAGGAGGCTGGACGAAGGAGGAAACCTGAAGGAGGCAGTTTTAAACCAGCTGTAGGACTCCTAACCCTGCGTCTGTGAATCATCAAATAATTTACACAGGTAACCACTTTTTCATTAGAGTAATATATATAGTCATTGAGTTTTATTTTGTTGTTTTTTTCTCTATTTTCTACTTTTTTTTCTCCAAGTTTTTATCTAAATTCAAGTTAGTTAACATATAGTGTAGTATTGGTTTCAGGAGTAGAATTTAGTGATTCATCGCTTACATATAACACCCAGTGCTCATTACATCAAGTGCTCTTCTTAATGCCCATCACCCATTTAGCCCTTCCCCCCACCCACCTCCCCTCCAACCACCCTCAGTTTGTTCTCTGTAGTTAAGAGTCTCTCATGGTTTGCCTCCCTCTTTGTTTTTATCTTATTTTATTTCTCCTCTTCCCTAATGTTCATCTGTTTTGTTTCTTAAATTCCACATATGAGTGAAATCATATGGTATTTGTCTTTCTCTGACTGACTTACTTCACTTAGTATAATACACTCCACATAATACACCCCACATAATACATACACATAGTTGCAAATGGCAAGATTTCCTTCTCTTTGATGGCTGTATAGTCATTGAGTTTTAGACCTTGAAGGAACTTGAGGATTATCAGCCCTTTTGCTCTCATTTGACAAATATGGAAACTAAAGCCCAGAGCGATCATGTGAGTTGGCCTATGTTTGAGAGCTGGTGGTGACTCCCACTAGCTCAACTAAAGACTGAGTTTTTGGTAGTCCTTTATGGCACCAGCCTTCTAATGCTTTTTAGAACATAAATTCTTCCCACTCAGTTTGGATGCTCTGCAATGTGTTCAGAATACCTCCAGTTTGGCTGAGCTGCTGATTCCTCCTGAGTAGCCAAGAACACCTGACATCTTCTATTGCTTTAATGATACGTGAAGAGAACAATAGTGAAACAAGCTTCGTGAACACTGGTATTAGGCATCATGAAAGCACTTTGCGGTAGGGCCGCCCAACTGAACCTTCAGCAATTTTGGAGATGTTCTATATTGTATTGTGCAATATTATGGCCACTGCCTGTTGACGCTTTTGAGCACTAGAAGTGAAACTAGTATGACTGAGAAACTGAATTTTAGATTTTACTCAGTTTTAATTAATTGTAACTTATATATGCATAATCACATGTGGCAACTGTACTGGACAGTGTAGATTTAGAATATTCATAAAAATGAGGTTCCTCTTCTTTTTCATCACAACGATCAGGAAAGTGGTTGAAACCAATAATTTCTGGCCTACATACCAATGTGTTCCTCAGATCTTTTATCTCCCAATTCTTGAGGAGACAGAATTTTATATTGTGCCAGAACAACAGTCATTCTATGGAAGATCAAACATGTTCCTTTGAAGGCCAAAGGCTGAGCATAAATCTTAGTCACTAGACCAAGATTTATTGGTGTTATTTAATTTTTTATTGACTTTGACTGTGCATGTGATTTTCAAAATTAAATTCAGTTTTAATAGCGTTAACTTCTAATTAATGTTTTCCTAATTCCCCTACATTTTCAGATGATATTTGGTCTCTAGTACTACTGTATCCATTACCTATCGCTGCATAAAAATCATCCCAAAACTTTGTGGCTTAGAACACCAACATCTTCACTGTCACAAGTTTCTGGGGGTCTGGAACCAGGGCACGGCTTAGCTGGATTCCTTGGCGCAGAGTCTCTCAAGAGGCTGCACTCAAGCATCAGCAGAAACTGTAGTCATCTCCAAGCTCGACCAGGGGAAGATGTACTTCCAAGCTCCCTCCTGTGGCTGTTGGCAGGCCTTCGGTCCTGGCTGACTCTTGACGGGAGGCATCAATTCCTTGCCATGCAGGCCTCTGAAGAGTGCTACTCACAACATGGCCTCTGGCTGGTGGCTGCTCTCTGTTCCTTGCCACATGGGCCTCTACACAGAGCAGATCACAACATGGCATCCTGCTTCATCAGAGAGAAGGCAAGAAAAGCCTGAGACAGAATAGGAGCAAAGGGCCTGCTCTTTTGTAATCTAATCTCAGAAGTGACATCCCGTCACCTTTGCTGTATCTTGTTAGAAGCAAGTCATTAGATACAGCCTGCACTCCAGGTGAAGGGATTAGACAAGGGGGTGCACATCAGAAGGCAGGGATCATCAAGAATAATGTGAGAAGCTGATCTCCACAACTACTTTAAAGAAGGCTCTTTTCCTTGCTGGTCTAGTCAATCTTGGATCTTAGTTTCAGGGTCAGCCTCCCTGGAGCCACACCAGAATGTGGCTGTGTCCAATGTCACCCACCCGGAATCCAAGACTCCTAAGTTCCTGATCAGTCCTCTGTTTTCTTTCATGCGTGTCTAGTTAGGACCCTAGCACACGTACATGGAGCCCCACAGTGCCAAGCAGAAGAATTTGACTTTAAAACACAGGCTCTAAGGTTTCTAAACAGAAGAGTGCTATGACAGAAGTGATTTTTAAAGAAAGATTAGTGTGATGACTGTAAAGTGAGTTGGAGAGGGAAAGACTGGAAATTACATTAATTCCAATTTATTTACACTTAGCATATTTATGCTCTACGGTTTTGTAGTTTGTGATTGTAAAAACATCCCATGTGTTTTCATAAGTCCTAATAAAATGGTCTTTGAAAGAATTATTCCGGCCAAAAATATTTCAAGTAAAATGCTACATTGGAAAGTCTAAGACCAGGTTTTATGATACACAATATTTTCGCTCGTGCACATTGAAATAAACTCTAAAAATGATCTCCAGTGAATTTCCAGAAATGATGTCTTCTACTAACCTAGGAAGCTCCTGGAAGAGTCAGTACTTGAAAACCCTGAGAACATACTGTAGTCTATAAAATGTTTTAAAGTACTGTCCTTCTAAGCCTCTACCTCCAGCCATGACAACACATAAACTTGCATTTAAACAAGTAGGATGGTGTGGCTAAGTCTTCTACTTATCCAGCAATATTCACCCTCGCCTTCTTCTTTTAATAGTAAATTTTCTGAGGCTTAGCTGGGCACATCACCTAGTCAAGACTACATTTCCCAGCCTCCCTTAGGGTTAGGTGCGACCATGAAGACAAAGTTCTGGCCAATGGGCTATGAGTGGAAGTGATGTAACTCCTGGTTGTGTCCTTAATGGGAAAGGTATGTGTTCCCCTTACTCCTTCTTCCCTTCTGACTGGTTGGTATGCAGATGTGATGACAGGAGTTGGGAGTAGTCAGAGGCGAAAGCTCCCATAACAGCCTGGACCATTTACCTATGGAAACTTCCATGACAGTTAAAAATTTCTTTTTTGCCTAAGTCACTGTGGTTTGGAGTGTCCATATTAGAGCAGTTTATACTATAACTTAACTATTACAATAACTATCCACCTTTCCTTTATCTTGGTTCTCTACCTAAAGAAATAACAGAAAAAAAAATTTTTTTTTAATAAATAACAGAGGACACCTGGGTGGCTCAGTCGGTTAAGCATCTGCCTTCGGGCTCAGGTCGTGATCCCAAAGTCCTGGGATCGGGTCCCACATCAGCCTCCCTGCTCAGCAGGAAGCCTGCTTCTCCCTTTCCTGCTCCCTCTGCTTGTGCTCTCTCTCTCTGACAAATAAATAAAAATATTTTAAAAAATAATAATAATAAATAAATAAATAAATAAATAACAGACACCTAGACAAAAGTGACAAGGAAAAGGGATGTATTGGGCCATGTTAAATTCTTGCTGTCCTCTCCTACTCACCAGGGAAGCTACCAGGATCATAATGGTAGTAGCAAACTCCTAATTTTTCTTGCTATTTGAGTTTACTCCACCTATTTTTTAAAAATAATTATTTATATTTATTTATTTTAAAGAGAGAGAAAGAGTGCACAAGTGAGCTTGAGCCAGTGGGGGGTGGGGAGGGACAGAGGGAAAGGATCTCAAGCAGACTCCCAGGGAGTATAATGCAGAGCTCTAGCTCCGAGATCACGACCCTAGCCAAAATCAAGAGTTGGAAGCTCAACCAACTGAGCCACCCAGGTGCACCTACTCCCCCTTTTTTTAGCCAATAATTAAAAGAGCAGTAATATACATCATATAAGTTCAGACTTGCTAATGAAGCAAGGGTGACTTTAAGTTTCCCTTTCCCAGGTTTGACTAGGGTCCGGAACTAGAGATCTAGTCAGCTCAGTAACCACTGGCTCCCCAGGGCAAAACAAGCCCCAGTTGGTAGAATTTGCCAATTTCCATGGTGTAAATACTCCCACCATGGTCAATTGCAAGCTAGGAAGAGGAGAAGAAATGTTCACATTTGCACTTTGCAAGGTAATACTGGCTGGCTCCAGAACCCCGGGCTCTCTTTATCTGTTGCCTCAGCCTGGGATTGCTTCCTGATCTCCTTATACGCTAGAGGAGGATGCTATATTTCCATTGATGTGCAACAAGAATAGTAAAGACAGTGTGGGGTGTGGCTCTCATGATCTCGGAAGTGCATCTGGGGCCTGACCTTCATCTGATTTATGATGCTCCTGCAGTAACATTTCATCCTTTTGGTTCAAGTCAGTGGCTGGTCAACTTGACTGCACACTGGAAACACTGGGGAGTTTTAAAAACTATAAATGTCTGGGGTCCAGCCACAGAGATTCTGGTTCAATTGATCTGGTCTGGGAGTGTTAAAAGCAGATGATTTTAACTGTAGCCAAGGTTGAGAGCTGCTGGTTTAAAGTAGACCTCTGGGGCATCTGGGGCTTAGCCAATTAAGCAGCCAACTGGTCAACTCTTGATTTCGGCTCAGGTCATGATCTCAGGGTCCTGGGATCAAGCCCTGCATCAGGCTCTGTGCTCACTGGGGAGTCTACTTGAGGATTCTCTCTCTCCCCCTCTGCCCCTCCCCCCCCCCACTGGCTCTTCCTCTCGCTATCAAATAAATCTTTAAAAATAAAGTAGCAGACCTCTTATTTATGTGGCAGAGGGTTGGTATTATTATCTTTGCTTTTGGCATCAAGAGGAAAAGTCAACCTTACAAACCCTGGCAAAAAGGGAAGAAGTCAATGGCAAGGTCAGGACTGTTTCTTAGTGAAAGGGAAGCCTGAGGAGAAGGGGTCTGTGTTCTGCCTCCTCTGTGGGTCCTAGAAAGACCCTTAAATAGTACTTTTCTGAACCCTTAAGAAAACACTAGTGAGGGCGCCTGGGTGGCTCAGTTGGTTAAGCGACTGCCTTCAGCTCAGGTCATGATCCTGGAGTCCCTGGATCGAGTCCCGCATCAGGCTCCCTGCTTGGCAGGGAGTCTGCTTCTCCCTCTCCCACTCCCCGTTTGTGTTCCCTCTCTCGTTGTGTCTTTCTCTGTCAAATAAATAAAATCTTTAAAAAAAAAAAAAAGAAAACACTAGTGAGTCTTCCTTTTTAATTAGAAATTTTAGTAAGCATAGGAAATGCTGAAATCCTAGGAAGCTGTTATATATCATTTAATCATCCCTGTTATGTTTTGAATTTTTATAAACTGGTATTTTCATTGTGAAATCTTGTTCAATTTCTTTCTGTCCATGTTCAAAGATGTTAAATTTACTGCTATTCAAAAATCAAAAGACAACTAGGTTGTGCAGTTTTTGACCAATAAGTTAACCTCTGAAGTAAGTTGTGATTAGAATTTTACAAATTGGGGCGCCTGGCTGGCTCAGTCAGTTAGGCGTCTGCCTTCGGCTCAGGTCATGATCTCAGGGTCCTGGGATGGAGCCCAAGGCCAGGCTTCACGCTGAGCAGGGAATCTGCTTGAGGATTCTCTCTCTATCTCTCTGTCTCTCCCCCTGTTCACTCTCTCTCTCAAATAAATAAATAAATCTGTAAAAAGAAAAAAAAATTTTACAAATTGATAAAATTGCTAATTTACTAATGAATCATTTTCATGCGGTATTCTCTCATACAATAATCCATACAAGTCTATATATAAATACACAGGCAATATAAGCAAGGCACTAAAGATCTGTTGAGCCCAGCACTTGGTCAGTAGAGGCGAGCATGAGATGGAGGAAGAACAGAGGAGTAGGATGCCCAGGTGCTCAGCTTGACACCGTTCAAGTCTGATGCAGTTTCCTGAGTCATAGAAGTGAGGGCATAGAACAGGGTGACTTCGGCCTCTTCAACTTTAGTATTTTGATAAGGTATCCTGAGACTGAAATCCATCAGAGGTGTCAATGCACCATATAGGTTCTTTCCCCTAGATTTGGCAGACATTGACAAACTCTGAGGATGAGTGTCTATTTCTAGTGGTTTCTTTTTCCCCCTTGAGTTTATATTCTTTCTAAATCAGACATTGTAAATAAGTCTCATCTCCAGGTCCAGTCCATTTGACTAGTAGTGTTAGGAGTTACTTGGACAGTTAGGTAGTTAGGACCAGGGTCCCCAACAAGGAAATACAGAGTCAGGACAGCTAAGACAATACAGCACTAACATCCTGTTTTCAGCTTAGACAGAACCACACTAGCATTCTGCTTTGCAGCCTTTGCAGAAATGGCTTCTGCAGAACTTCCTAAAATAAAACAATTAACGACAAAGCATTGGGGTTTTTTTTTAAGATTTTATTTATTTATTAGAGAGAGGGAGAGAGAGAGAGAGCACAAACGGGGGAGGGGGGACAGAGGGAGAAGCAGACCCCTGCTGAGCAGGGAGCCCAATGTGGGGCTTGATCCCAGGACCCTGGGATCACGATCTGAGCTGAAGGCAGATGCTTAACCGACTGAGCCACCCTGGCGCCCCAACCACAAAGCATTTGTCCCTATCACAAGCAACGGGCAGTTAAGACATCAGCCCCCAGATGTCAGCCCAAAAAGACCATCAGCACATAAACATTAACCTAATAGGTAGACAAATGCATGACCAAAGCCCTGATTGGCATGACTCAGCACACCCTGGTTGCTTAAGATAGTTCTGCAAAGGAGCTCATAAAAAACCCTAACCTTAGAAACTCCAAAGTAACTCTCTTGGGTTCCCTCGCTCTTCGGGGGCTTTGTACTATCACTCAATAACCTTGGCTTTGCTGCCCACCACTCTTCATCTGGTCTACCTCTTCATTCTTCAAAGCAGCGTGACCAAGAAAAGCACGCACTAAAGGCAGAGAAGTCCTGCAGCAAGAGCAGTCTTCCACAGCACCGTGGTGAGAAGGTTTCTGAAGCCAGGTGCACACTTGGTGGGAGTTAAGAGTGCCATGAGAAATGGGGATCGTCTTGGGTCCGAAATGGGGGAAACAGCAATACAGGCCTGCCACGTGCCATCCGTGTTCCCAATCTTTCCATTGAGACCAGTGTTTTCTTCACTTCCCATTTGGTACTTCTGAAGGGAAATGAATTTGGGGATTCTGTATTCTACCGTCTTCCACTAGGAATATTTAGCCCATTATCAAAGTCGAAATGGATCTGAAGGTAATTCAACCAAAGCATTTGGCTACTTCCTGAGTCTTTGACAGCTTCAATTTGGTTAAAATCTTTATAATGATCAAACAACCAGTAGTAGATTCGTTTAAACAACTAATTTACTTAAAGAAACAAAAAACCTTGTTATTTTGTTTTGGCTAAAACAAACATACAAACAAACAAAAACCCTGCTTTTTGATTTTTCGGCTTTTAAGCTAGTCCCATTAGACACAGTCTAAAAGATAACAGAAGTCGTGACCTTCCTTCTCTCCGATCTCCTTAGGCCCAGGGGGCAGCAGCTTTCTATGCAGCCCATGTGTCACCACAGCATGATCTGAACAGTAATTAACTACTTTAGAAGTTAATCCAGCAT
The DNA here is from genome assembly GCF_011800145.1 of Mirounga leonina. NCBI lineage: Eukaryota > Metazoa > Chordata > Mammalia > Carnivora > Phocidae > Mirounga > Mirounga leonina. The sequence continues at coordinate 1,889,097 of NW_023270827.1, read as the reverse complement.
GTACTTTGAAGCAGAAGCAATTCCATTCCTAATAGTTGCTTGGCAGATTGATTCTTACTTCTGACTCTTGAAACTGTACGTAGTAATTGCCCCAGAATTTAAAAATCATCTGGGAAATTCCTTCTTCCACATCTAGGGTACAAACAGCTAATGACTTTGACATTTTGTAGTGTGTGTGTGTGTTGTGGAGGAAAGGGTTGTGCTGCTTTCTGAACAGTGTCTTGAAAATCATGATATGATAAGAAAGTTGTCTCTTCTCGCTGTAAAACCTGAACAACGCTGATTTAACCAGACTGTAAAACTGGGTTTTGAAACTAGTAAATGGATAACGTGTAGAGAGAAATCTTTATAAGGTAGGTCTTCTCAGAGTGGATGCTCTTGCACTTGGATACTCTGGTTACAGAGTTGCCTGTTCTCATGTTGGTTTGGGTGGTGCTATTACGGTTTGTAAACCAGTGTTGTGACTGGTCTTCAGAGCAACAACTCAGTCAGTTTGTAAATTAACCACTCACTTTCTTGATCGAAAGATCTTACTTTAACACTGTTCTCGTATGCCTTCATTTTATGCCTATGGCGATTTGATCATTAGGCTATGTTCTGCACGCTACCCTCCCTAAACTTGCTAAATTCCTTGTGACTGGGGGAGTGGGTCAGACCCTCTTCCAATTTCCAATTTCCAATTACTTCTGTCTTCTCCAACTTTATAGTCTCATGCAGCACTTGACATACAAGAAAGACCTCACTGAGTAGTCTATGAATTCACTATCATGATGGTTGTGTTTAGTTTATATTAGTTACATTCTGTCCCTCTTCAAAAACCAGATGTGGGATAAAACTGAAGATGGTTCAGTTGGGGTTTTCAGCTATTATCAGTTATCTGTCAATCAATATAAATCCTTGAACTGTCAAGTAGGACTTCAATATCTTAATGGTTTGAAATACTAAAAGTAATTGAACTAATAAACCAGAGATAAATCTCCAGTTTGAGGGTAATTAAAGGAATCCATAAAAAAAATTTACTTATGGTAAAAAGAAAACAGAAAACTTAGGCCTTGCTCTCAAGTTGGTTGCAATGAGACAACGGGTACAATGTGAGGCATTTGATTACTGAGTCCTAATGGCTCTCTTTAAGTTATGGGGGGCATGATCCCTGAGAATTGGTTAATGAATAAAGGCTTCAGAGACGAGGTAAACTGAGTCAAGTATTAAAGGAGAACAAGGTTTGGAAAGGCAGAGGGAGAAGAGCAGGCATTCCAAGTGAGGCCCTGACAAGGGCAAATGCATGGAGAGAAAAACCAGTGTGGTCAATGAGGTGGTCAGCCTGTCTACAAGAGGGATCTGGAATACCGGGGCAATTATGTAAATTTGATGGGTAGGGGTCCAAGTACTGTGGGGCTTTAAAGCTACACTGAGAGGCTTGTGGTTCATGTAATAGAAAATAAGGGGCCACAGAGGGATTTTGACCTAGGGAGTGATGTTATAAAATGGTGTTTTCAGACTCTATTTCTGGCAGTGATACAGAGGATGAAGGAAGACTAGGAGCAAGGCAGCTGAATCGGCTTAGCAGTAAGGGAAAACAGGACACTGACCATAGTGGAGGCCATGGGGGCAGAGGCAAGAGATAATTCAAAAGAAATTTCAACGAGTCTTGGTGTCTGGCTAGATGTGGGATAAGGATGGAGTAAGTCAAGAGTACATTTGAAGGTGGGTGAAGGTTGGGGTGGGGGTTTCAATGACAGAACCAGGGAAGCCAGAGGAGGAAGTGTCTTTGAATGTGTGAAATTTGAAATGACCCTGTAGGAGGCTGATTTGAGAAAGTAATGAAACTTTGTTTCAAAACCTGAGTCTAAGTCATTTAACTGCACTAATGAGGAGAGTAGTGCCTGACTCACATGGCTACGGAACTGATGAACTGTGGTAAGAATGTGAAAGTGTTCTGTAAAGTGCTAGCCAAATGTATGCCTTCAGCATTTTACTATGCGTGCATCTTCTCCCCACGAGCATATGATGCTGAAGAGGATGTAGAGCTTTTTATTTTATTTTATTTTATTTTATTTATTTTATTTTATTTGACAGAGAGAGAGCGAGAGAGGGAACACAAGCAGGGGGAGCGGGAGAGGGAGAAGCAGGCCTCCCGCTGAGCAGGGAGCCCGATGCGGGGCTCGATCCCAGGACCCTGGGATCATGACCTGAGCCGAAGGCAGACGCTTAATGACTGAGCCACCCAGGTGCCCCGGATGTAGAGCTTCTGCTCATAAATTTCACTCTGGTATGTTTTGAGATCTATCACTTATGGTGACAGGGAGACTGGTTGGGAGGGCTTTGCAGTGAAACAGGTAAGAGATGAGGAGGAGGATCTGGCCGAGGGTAGTGACAGTGCAGGTAGACCTCAGTAGACTCACACGCTTTTCAGGAAGAAGAATTGATTGGACGTGGGAAATGAATAAGAGGGAGGATCCTAGGATGACATCTAGGCTTTAGTAGGGGAAATTGATAGATTGTGGTTTAAATCACTGAGAAAGAAAAGATGGGAGGAGGAGCAAACTTGATCAGGGAGGAATACCATGAATTTAGTTTGCACACTGTGGTAGGCAGAATCCTGCCCCACCCAAAGAAGTCCACATCCCAATTCTCAAAACCTGTGCACATGTTTATGGAAAAGGGACTTTGCAGATGTGATCAAAGATTTTGAGATGAGATTATCCTAGACTGTCTGGATGGGCCCAGTGTCCTTCTGAGTGAAAGAGGCAAGGAGAGTTAAGAGTCAGAGTGGAGGGATGTGAGAAGGATGCGCCATTGCTGGCTTTAAAGATGGAGGGGGCTGCAAGCCTAGGAATGTGGTGGTCTCTACAGGCTGCAAAAGGTAAGAAATGGATTCTCACCTAGAACTCCCCACATGAACACAGTCCTGCTAAAACCTTGATTTTAGCCAAGTGAAGCCTGTCTTGGACTCCTGACCTTCAGAACTGTAGAATAATACATTCTGTGGTTTTAAGCCACTAAGTTTGTAGAATTTTTTTTACAGCAACAATGGGAACTAATATAAACACATTTGAGGTATGTAGGAGTCATCCAAGCAGAGATCTAGGACAGTTTTATATACAGGCCTGGGATGGAATCACAGATTTGTCTATAATTAGTCATTAGCACATGTCATACATATATATGTATGTATGTATGTATATTTTATATATTTATATGTATATTATATATATATATATGTATATTTTAACATCTCTGAAATCAGGATGTGTCTTACAATTGATAATATCTTATAATTGTTGTTGTCAGGCAACAGATGTGTTGTCTGTGTATGTCCAGGTGGCCAGACTAGACAAATGTCACCTCTGGACATTTCAGTCAACAAAACACAAAGACTATTTGAGAAAGATTTGTGAGTCCTGTTGTTGTCTGAAGACTTTTTTAAAATAAGTTTTGGTAAGATCAAGAAAGGGCCAACCTCAGATTTTTCATTATGGGTGTCAATGACTTTGAAGAAATTCTTCGAGACATTACTAATTCTTTTAAGTAATGCCAATTTATCAATATACATGATAGGACAAGAGATAGCACTGTGATGGAAAAACAAACATAAAGACGAATATGAGTCAGGAAGTAGCTCTGAGGAGTTGGATTCTGAAAAATCTTAAATAATACCTTAATCAATATATTGTGCTTATATTTCCTTTTCATACATGTACAGAAGTCTTAAAGAACTTTTCAAAAGTTATGAAATGAAAATTTTAAGTGATAAGAAAGCATCATGTCAACCTAATTAACACACACTTTACTTCTGCCATTCACAAAAGAATGGTGAACCTTACAATTGAATGGACTCTTAAACTTGACAGTGTTTATAGCCAAAGAGATGGGTAAAATGATTCAGAAAATACAGTATAAAAAGAGAAGGTTCATGGAAAAAGTGTCAGAAATATTAGTATCAAATAATTTGACAATATGTATCTAGAGCCATACAAATATTTATACTCCTTAATCCCATTTTTTGGGTAATTCATCCCAAGGAAGTCATCTAAAAGAATAAAAAAAATGATAATTAGACAATGGAAGGCTACTTCCATGAGGAGCTGTCATGGATGACAAGATCAGAAGCTGGCCTATGACCCTGAGTCCCAGCCCTCTGACAGCGGCAAGTACAGCATGCCTCATGCCAAATGAGAAACACAGTTCATAGTTATTCAGAATATAGTAGTAGGTCTGATGAGTCATGACTTGGGTACTGGTAATCTTTTCCCCTTTCCAAAAGGGCATATCGAGCATCTTGATTTCTCTGTACAATCTTACATCTATACTTACCAAGACATAGGAGAAAATTGGATCAGTTTGAGCCCATCCGATATGGTGCCATGCTATCGTGCAGTCTCTTACAGAGCCACTTCATGGGCCTTTCTGCTATCCAGCCTAAACACGTCTGCCTCTGGCCCAGGCACAGATCCCTGGCCCACTAGTACCCAGAGTGTGAAACCTTAGGAGGAAAAGAACTGTCTGTGGCTACTTTCTCAGAGGCAGGCTATGCCCATGGCAGGCACTTAAAATTTCATGGACTATCTACAACTACACAATTGAGGAAGGGGGAAGGGCTATACTTTTTGTTACAGAAAAAAAGAAATCATCTAAATATCCAAAAATAGTGAAGTAGATTATTCCATTATTTTAGTACATTCACTCAATAGAATTTTATTCACCTTTTGGAGATGACAATTATGAATAAGAAGGATAACAAGGAACAACATGGAAAAAAGAGAAATACAATAATGAACATAATTACTAGTGAAGTTTCTTAAAAATATATATTTATATTGAAAATGATCACAGTTGTATAGGGAATGGGATTTATGAGTGACTATTTTCTCTATAATGTGAATTTTGTGGGGCATTATTGTTATTTTATAATCATAATAGAAGTAGGAGAAAACATGATTTGAACAACTGTAGCTTGTGAAATAAAGTCATCGATCCACCTTCATAAAAGATACATAATCTGGAGTTGCAAACTACTAAAATATGAAATAATTAATAGAAACTTTATGACAAGTGACCAATAAAGGTCTGATCTGAGTAAATAATGATTTAAAATGGACTTATAAAGCCCCAGAGCAGAATAACCCATTTACTTTCATGTTCTTTCATTAGAAGTAAGTTTGTTACCAATACAGTGGTTCTTGCAAAATCCAAAACAGAGGGGCACCTGGGTGGCTCAGTCCGTTAAGCATCTGCCTTCGGCTCAGGTCATGATCCCAGGGATCCTGGGATCAAGGCCCCGTGTCGGGCTCCCTGCTCAGCGGGGAGCCTGCTTCTCCCTCTCCTTTTGCCTGCCACTCCCCCTGCTTGTGCTCTCTCTGTCAAATAAAATCTTTTAAAAAAAATCCAAAATAGATTTTTATGTAACTCCTACTTAATAACATTCTTGACATCTTCAAAGATCTCAAAGGATTTTCACATATAATAAGTTTTTCTACCCTAACAACTGGGTAGTAATGATCAGTCCCATTTTGTGGTGGAAGAACTGGTAAAGACCTGTCCAAGATAACCATTGCCCAAATATTCAAGTGAAAAATATAGTTAGCCTTTTGACTGCTCATTTGATAACAACAACTGCCCAGCATTCTGTACTCATGGAGCATTGCTAAATAGTAATTTTCCAGCTACATGAAACTCATGTCTTTAGATATCAAGGACCCCCACTCCTACATTGAGAATTCTTCTCTTCATCAATGCATCAAAATTTTCTTTACCTTCTTTAACATATAGTGAACATAATTGAGCCTTTCAAAATGGAGGGTTCTAGTTATTAAAATGAATTATCAACAATTATATACTAACTTCTTTGCAGTGATGACTTCTTAGATTATTTAAGTTTATGATAATTTTTATGGGAAAATGGCCCCAAATATATTTTTACCTTTTGCATTCCTGAATAATTATTCCTGAATATATATAAGTGTATACACACATAGACACATACACACACACACACACACATACAGATTCCATCCTGGCAAGCCTGCCTACTTTCTTACTGCCCCTTCTTTTTTTTTTTTAAGATTTTATTTATTTATTTATTTGAGAGAGAGCGAGCCAGCAGGAGAAGAGCAGAGGGAGAGAGACAAGCAGACTCTCCACTGAGTGCAGAGTCGATGCAGGGGGCCAACAAAGAGCCCATGAAGGGCGATCCCATGACCCTAAGATCATGACCTGAGCCGAAATCAAGAGTCTGATGCTCAATCGCTCAACTGACTGAACCACCCAGGTGCTCCCTTACTGCCCCTTCTTAATTTCTACTTCTAATTTGCCTTGGACATAAAAACTAGTAAGCAAGTTTGTTAAAAATGTGTGTAGAACAAGAGTTTAAAAGTTTGATTTGGGTACTTTTATATATGTAACATTATAAGCTTTGGTATGCAGTTATTTAGAGGCTCTTTTATAGAGAGATGAGATTGTTGGAAAAAGAAACCCCAATTAAGGGCAGGTTGAGAAATAGCCATGTGCCAGAGACCTTGTGTTTTATGCCTCACTCCTTGACTTCTAGAAAATTCCCCCCATTTTATCTGGAAGTACCCCCCATCTATGTGCTTATAATGGGAAAAGCCATGATTGGGCGCCATGATCCCCTCTCCCCATTGGGTCATAAATGTTTGGCACAGGAGTAGGCACATGATTGAAGACTGGCCATTCATCTTCTTCTCTGGAGATGTGAAATCAGAAGGAAAGGAGGGAGAAGGATCAGTCTCTAAGTGGCCACACGCATCATATGAAAATTCTGAGAACTGGTAAAGGTCCTAATCTCCATCCCATGAACACAAAGGCAGAGAAGGCAGTAAGAGAGGATGGAGTAGATGCAGAGAGAAAAGAACGGTAGGAGAGGCAGGACAGCTTCTAGGATCCTGGTTCTAGTGCCTTCCTGAGGCCCAGCTAAATCTTTGTCCTTGAGTTCCATGTATCCCCATGGGGGGTGGGGGGGGGCTTTCAAAATGCTTAACAGTGAGGGCTCCTGGTTGGGTATCTGCCTTTGGCTCAGGTCATGATCCCAGGTTCCTGGGATCAAGCCCCCTGTCGGCCTCCTTGCTCAGCGGAGGAACCTCTCCCTCCGCCACTCCCCCTGCTTGTGCGTTCTCTCTCTCTCTCTGTCAAATAAATAAATAAATAAATAAATAAATAAATAAATAAAATCTTAAAAAAAAAAAAAACTTAACAGTGGCACAAGAGAAAAAAAACAGGTCAGGGTCAGATGGCTGCTACACAGTCCTGGAAGTCCGCTGCCCTTCTAGGCATTACCCCTTTTGTGATAGAGCACAGAATCCTGAGAAATCCCCAGAAGATAAGCTGGGCCGGCTGAGGCATGAGGAGGCCTTTGGGGCAACAGAGCACTCTATTTATTTTTTTAAAGGAAGGAAGAACCCCCTCTTTTTTAAAAAGTTTTTTTTTTTTTTTATTTGAGAGAGAGAGAACACAGGAGGAAGAGGGGGAGGGGCAGAGGCAGAGGCAGAGGGAGAAGCAGGCTCCCCACTGAGCAGGGAGCCCAATGTCAAACTCGATCCCAGGACCCTGGGATCAGACCTGAGCCGACGGCAGACGCTTAACCAACTGAACCACCTGGGTGTCCCAGGAACAGAGCTTTTTAAAATATAAATAACCAACATCACTGTATAAGTACAACCAACTGACTTAACAGCCCTGGCTGTGTCCTTATAAAAAAATGTTGCTTTTTCACTTCAGCTAGTTTGAGTGATTTGTTATTCGTAAGTATAAATCTAAAAAATTATGATTGGTGCTGTGTCATGGTTTGCCATCTATTTTGCTGACTGAATTTGACGGTGGACGGCGACTTCATAAAGCCTTAGGTGCTGGAACAAACTTTGAGGTAATTTTGTCCAGTCTCCCACTCAAATTTACTTTTTATCCAAATAATGTATCACAAGGAAGAAAAAAAATCTGTGCCTCTTAATTTAATCAAAGTACAAGGAATAAACCCACTAATTAATTTTGTTCCTATTACAATGTAATACATGGTCATTGTAGAAAATTATTTTAAATCTAGATTTAAAAAAACCTCTTCTCCAATCATTAATTTAAAAAATCACTGTTAACACTCTTATTTGTATATATCCTTATTTTATGCATTTATAGAATTCCTAGTTTTTTCAAGAATAGTTTTACATGGCAACCATCTCTTACTTAATATATTATGCTCTTTCTTTCCACAAAACCCAGATTTTAAAAATCTCTTGTCCCATATTTCATTTCTTGGTGTTTAGGCATTGGGGGAAGGGAGGAGGACAGATCTTCTGAGTTCTTCGAGGTACAAGGTTTATGTAGCTCTTTGCTCCTTGCTCACAGTGCAGATCTCAGGAGAACAGGGTTGACCTTATTTCCAGGCAGAATTATTCATGTCACTCCTTTTACTTTGGAAGCTGCTTAGCGAGTCATGTCTGACTGTATGAGAAGGGATGAATTTACACATTCAGCAGCAGGTGCACTGAAGTCAACGAAGTCCATTATTTAATCTCCAGTATTAGCTCCCGAATTGCAAAATGGGAGGAAGACAAATGAGTTATGAAACCTCATATATCACTTAGCTTCCTTACTTTTATCCATTGGGAAGTAAAGTCTTTTCAAGTAAGAAAAGCTGTTTGCATTTAATCACTTAGACTTCCATCTAGGGTATTTTTAAGGTGATGCAAATTGTTGGTGTTAAAGAAGATCCGCCAGACCAAGTGAAGTGGCTGGCCACCGTATGGGGACACATACATTCCCCACAATGCAGCAGAAATGGAGAGACCTGAGAATTCAAATGGCCACAGAGGAATAGCCCAAGATGCTGGAAATAAAGAGCAGCAGTTAAGCTATGTGAGGCTGGGCAGATCTGTGCTCCTAGAAGCCCAATAAAATGAAAGAAGAAAAACTATTGCCATTTCGGGCTGCAATGTTCAAAAAACTGTAGTGGCTCACCTGAACTCCACATCCATTGTCATCTGTCTGGATCAGGGGCTCAGTTCTGCAAACCACGATTGAAGAGGGAGACTGGCAAATTAGCATATGTCCAACAGTAAAACAAGCCGGAGGGAAAAAAGGGCACATAAGGAGGTTTAAGGTAACAGGTATGGTTCATTTAGAGAGAAGAAGACTGAAAAAGAGGACATCACTCTCTTTATAAATTTGAAAGTACCTAAACGTCTATCAAAAGGAAAATACTTAAATATATTAGGGCATGTCTGTATGACGGGGCAGTGTCCAGCCATTAAGGATCTCGCATTCAAAAAACAAAGGAAGTGACAAAGTGAGAGTATAAAACAAATTTGCTTAAAAATAAAATGTTCTGTCTTTAATGTTTATGAACTTTCTACAATAAAAATATTACATCTGTATTCATATGAAAACCAGTAAATATGTAGACAAAAGAGAGAGAAAGAGGGAACAAAAGTCTGGCATGGTAAGATGGAGGGGAATGTGTGAGTGTGTGTGTGTGTGAGTGTGTGTGTGTGTGTGTGTACAGAAGAGAGATTAGTGTTTTTTTCTCTCTTCATTTTTATTTTAAATTATAAAAACATGAACATGTACTGTAAATAATTAGAGAATAATTTCAATCTTTCAGCAAATGTTTACTGAGCATCTACTAAGTACTTTTACTCTTCATGGTTTTAAAGGACCGAACGAGTAGCAGTGGGGAGAAGGGACCTGGGAGCAGAAGGTGGCTCAGTATAAGAAAGAAATGTCAGAACTGCCAACAGAATGGGCTGCTTTATACAGTGAAGAACTTCCATGACTGGAAGTATTCAATCATGTACTTTACTGTGGGAATTCTTACACTGAATGATAAGATATAGGATTTCCAAGATCTCTTCTGATTCTGAGGATATATTACTTTCTACATTAATGTAAAGGATCAGGAGATAAGTCCTCACCACTCATCCACCATACAATATTGGGCAATTCAATTCTCTTCTGATAGTCCTTTCTAAAGTAGGAGAAATAATACTGACTTAGACCAATGTAACTTGATGGATAAGATTTAGAGAATGTTTCTGAAGTAGTTAGATCATGTTTAGTAGATAAGTGAAGTCATTTGTTATAAATGATCTAATGCAATAGTCAGGGCTACAGCATCATCTATAATATTAGAATCTTTAATGAATGTCTGAAACTCAAGCTAGGATTGCAAATGCTTACTTTAAAAACCTCTGGTTCTACATCAAGCTCGTTGTTCATCTATTATTTCCACACTTTCACAATACAATTATGTCACAATGTGCCAGGGTCATGCTCATACTGCAGTGATTCAGAAAACATCATTTTGGAGATTGGAGCATGTTTACAAAGGAAAAGGAAAAAGATAATTGTAAAAGCAAATTAATGCCACAATGAGCTACCACTTCATACCTGCTAGGATAACTGTAACCAAAAAGACACAGTAAGAAATGTTGGTGAGTAGATGGGGAAATGGAAGCCTCATACAGAGGTGGTGGAAATGTAAAATGGCGCAACCACTCTGAAAAACAGCTTGGAAGTTCCTCAAATGCTCACTGGGGAGTTATCACATGACCCAAAAATCCTACTCCCAGGTATTAACCCAAGAGAAATGAAAACCACATCCACACAACAACTCGTATTCGAAGGTCCATAGCGCCATGATTCATATAGCTAAAAAGTAGAAATCATTTAAATACCCATCAACCGATAAACAAAAATGTAATATTCATAAAATGGAATATCATTCAGCAACAAAAAGGAATGAAGTATTGACAGGTACTACAATGTTAGAGGAACCTTGAAAAGATGATGTTAAGTGAAAGAAGCCGGTCACAAAAGACCACATATTGCATGATTCCATTTATATGACATGTTCAGAATAGGCATAGAAACAGAAAGTAGATTAGTGGTTGCTAGGACTGGGAGGCTGTGGGAGGGGGCGCAGGGTTTCTTTCTGGGGTTATGAAATGTTCTCAAATTAATTGTGCTGATTACATGACTCTGAATATATGAACACATTGCATCGTACACTGTAAATGGGTATATTTCAATAATGCCATTTTGAAAAAAGAAAAAAATTATAGTTTTTATAAGTTCATTTCAGCTTCCTAAATTTCTCTGGCTGATATCAGGCCTGCTGTAATATTTCCTGGATTTAGTTTCATAACCAAGACACCTCTACAGAAATAGTGTGTGGTCTTCCAGTACAATGTTCCGCTGTGAGTCAGAACTTTAAAACAAAGGCCAGGAGGTAGAATAAGCTAGCAAACCAAATTTAGACCTTGTGAAAGACACTGCAAATGTAAAAGATTAGCTCTAAGACCTCACGACCTCATTGGACCCAGTTAAAATTACTGTAGAGCAGAGCTTCATCGCATGGATCACAATCTAAACAGATAACAAAGCAGATGTTCCAATGTTTCAAAGTGCACAAGTGAAAAGCCAGTCCCTGATTTGAGTCAAAGTCTTCTAAAGATCGGAAAAGGAGGCAAGAGTAATTTTTAAGTTGCCAAAAAGGAGAGAGGGAAAGAAACAAAACACCACAAATGAAGATATTCACCAAAGAATAGGGGGTAGTGGCTGAAATACATCTTTTCTTTTTTTTCTTCTTCTTCTTTTTTTCTTGCTTGCCATGTCTAACAGGATTGAAAAATCCCAAGGACAGGGCCCTGTGCTTTCCTTTTGAGTCCCTCCATGGCCCTTAAACAGTATTCTGCCACAAGGAATTATAGTGACCTAAGGCTCTATACTGCCCAGCTTCTGCCCACCCTCACCTCACCTCCTTCTACACCTCCTCCCCACATGCTGGTTCCTGCCATTCTCAAATCTCAGGTTCTCGACCACCTTAGGCCTCTGCCCATGCTGGTCCTCTGCCTGAATGCTCTTCCATGTTCTTCTCATGGTTCCCTTTTCTTCATTTTCAGGTCTCTGTTCAAACATTACCTCCTCAGAGAGGCCCCCCTTCGCCACCCCATATAAAGCAAATCCATTCCCATGAGTGTCAGTCATCTCATCCAATGTGTTTGCTTCATAGTATTTACCACAAAGTCTTTCAACAGCATTCCACAAATATTTATTCAGTCCCTAGTTTTAGGTGCTGGGGAATATAGCAGTGTACAAAACAAGTAGGAGTTCAATTTGTATTTGTTGTTTCTTGCATATTCTTCATCTTCTCTATCATAACGTATTCTATAATCTCTATCACATAATCTCTTTGTAAGCAGGGACTGGCTAAAGGGAGGCAGCATGATGCAGAGGTCAAGAGCAGTAACTCCAGAATGAGGAGAGAATCCTGGATCTACCACCTCACCAAATTATTTAATCACTCTGACCCTGTTTCCCCATCTGGCATAATAACAGTGCCTTATTTGGGGGGTGATTAAAGGACTAACCTGACAGTATGGTTTAGTCACTTAGAAAAATACCTAGCACATAGTAAACCCTATAAAAATGTTTATTAGAGAAAGGTTTTTTGACTATTGGGCCAATCCAGTACCTGACAAATAGCTAGTTTTAGCTGAACGAATTAGTAATTGCAGTGCCTGTGGTTAAACTTATATTTTAACTGAGCCAAAACTCAAAGAGAAAGCGGATAAGCAAGAGTAAGATGCTCTTCTTCATCTCTGAGCTCCTTGTTGGAAAAAATTCTTTGGTCTTAGAAGGTGACATCTTTGGTCAAGTGAAAGCCAGAGGCAGGATTGTCTGTGGAATCTGCTAGAAATATTGTGGCTGTTTTCTGCCATAGGAGGTTCTGGGACTTTCCAGGAAGGAAGGGTGGTCAGAATTCCACTTAGTCAATAGTCTGGTGTCCACTGTCACGTGAAAGAGACCATCTGTCTCCTGGTGGGGCTGGTGGAGGAACCATAAAGATACCTCTGTACTCGTCATCTACTTCTCCTATCCTCTTCTCATTACGCATACCCACAATTTCTAAATTGATTTTTTTTATCTGCTATAAAACCAAAATGGATTTGTGAAGAGGCTAACTCCTTACCCATTCCCAACAACTCCTCCCAGTAAAAATTAGCCAACACATGAATAAATGCAGTGCATCAGCACCTGAGAATTCTGTCCATATGAACTTCCAGGAAAGATAGAATCCAATGGAAGTAGGATGACTATAGTCATCGAAGCCATTGGGAGCTGCTTGTAAGTATTTACCAAGATCCTATCAAATTCTGGCATTTTTGAAAATGTTAACGGGGAAGACCAAAAATATAGAAAAGCAAAATATTTTATCATAGATTTACCTTCAAGAAGTCCACAATTTACTTAGATCAAAATCTCCATACGTCAAAATGGGAAAAACTTTATAAAGGAGGACCAACATATAGGAGGTAGAATAATGGGCAACGCCCCCCAAAATGTCCACATCCTAATTTCAGGACCTGTGACTATGTTAGGTTACATAGCAAAGGGGATTTAAAGTTGCAGATGTGATTAAACTGCTAATCGGCTGTCCTTAAAATAGGGAGATTATTCTAGATTATTAAGGTGGGTCGGCTGTCATCACAAGGGTACTCCGAAGTGGGGGAGGAAGGCAGAGAGTGTTGGAGAAAGAGCTGGGATGACAGAAGCAGGCTCACAGAGATGCTCTGTTGCTGACTTTGAAATGAACAAAGGGAGCCATGAACCAAGGAATATAGGCAGCCTCTAGAAGCTGGAAAAAGTAAAGAAACAGATTCTCCCCTAGGGCTTCCAGAAGAAACACAATCCCACCAACATCTCGATTTTAGCTTCAATGAGACCTCTGTTGGAGTTCTAGCCTATACAACTGCAACATAATACATGTGTGTTGTTTTCAGCCACCAAGTTTATGATAATGCATTACAGCAGCTAGAAAACTAATACAACATATAATAAAACTCCAAATGTTATCAGAAAATAGATTAGGAAGGGAAGAGACAACCATGCTGACCAAAGTTATCAGGAAACGTGATAGTGAGTGTACGGGATTTCAGATTGCTCTTTTCATAGCTTACAGGATGAATGTAAAAAACAAAAGCTGAGAATGGATATAGGCTATAAAATCATAAACAGAGTGTGGATTTGTTTACTAAACCCCAACTTACCAGAACCAGGGAGTACTTCCCTGACTCTTGAAAAAATAGCTTTAGGATAGATGGAGGGATGGAGAAACAGATGGACAGATAGATAAGTTGGGATGATGGCGGGGGATGGGGGGGTGGGGGGAGGACAGAGAGACCGAGAGAAAGAAAAGGAAACCATTGCTTTATACAATGTGAGACCCTTTTATCCTTAGAGGCTGAAAATATAAAAAGCTTTAAAATTTTTGGATAAATTCAGGGATGCCAGATCCAAAATGAGGTGAGGGAAAACAAGATGTTTGGGGTACAAGTTGAGCCTCTGTCAATTAGAAAACTTGCTTTTCCTCAGCCTGACTTACAAAATTCTGTCCAAGACAGACCTAGCTTCCAGCAACTTAGAGCCGACACAGTATGGCAATTTCCGTTTCTGATCCCTGGTGTGGGGCTTCCTTGGAGAATAAGGAAGCTGACTTAACTCTTCCTCTCCCTCCACACTATAATGTGTATGTGTTTCTGGTCTAAACACAGCAAACAGGGGAGCGCCTGGGTGGCTCAGTCAGTTAAGCTTCTGCCTTTGGCTCAGGTCATGATCCCAGGGTCCTGGGATGGAGAGAGCCCCCCTGCACCATTGGGCTCCCTGCTGCTTCTCCCTCTCACTCTGCCCTTCGCCCCTGCTTGTGCACGCTCTCTGTCTCTCTCTTTCTCTCTGTCAAATAAATAAAATCTTAAAAATAAATAAAATAAATAAACACAGTAAACAGAAAAGGTCCTCATGTGCTCCTCGAGGGAGGAAAGTGAAATCCGGCATCTTGAGCAGCTAAGAGCCTCTGCGCTCACTGTGGGGGCGTCAGTCACACCACTGCTCTCCTGCTGCACATCTCCGTGAGTACTCCTCTCCCACAGGCATTCTTCTTCCCCTCTCAGACCCTGTTCTCTACTTCCTACTGGGGTGCCTTCCCCTGAGCTGTGGAATAGCACTCCACTCCTCAGGGAGCCACAAGACAATGGTGGGTGAAGGGACGCCTGTAAGCTCTGCCAGGCCTTGCAGCTGCTTGCATCCTCCAGACCAGAGGTCCCCATTTGCATGGCTGGGGTACAGGGGATCAGTCTGAGCCTGGTGCAGCTCATGAGGCCTGACCCTGGGACGCTGAGGGGACGGCTTGCTGGAAGTGTCCCTGCAACTGCACTCGCAGTTAGGAGATGAGACCCGAAGACCAGATGCTGAGCATTACTCACCCTTTCCGTGTCCTGGGCGATCATCTGCTAAGAGCCTGTACATTCACTTAGGTCTTTAAACCAGCACGATGTGGGAACTGGGCATGGTGGACACCTTCTGATGTGGAATCTGACAGACTCAAAAAAAGAGAGCTGAAGCTACCAACCGCATCCACTTGCTTCCCCGTGTAAATTGTCAGAGTGACTATGAAATCAGTTGTAACTTATTTCGAACCCAGGCATGTACCTGTCATGCTTCATTTTAGAGAGTGATGGACTTAGAAATGTTTTAGGTTCCCAGCAACTGTTCAGAAGCAGATAAGAAATATAACCGACATGCATGGGGCTGGAGGAATACCATGTGACCATCACATTACCATCATATAAGGCAGGTGTGCCTTTTTTTTTTCACTTAAAGCCGTCACCGGCCATTTATAAAGTTTGGGGAGTGGAAGGCCTCTCTGACCAACATTGCTAGCTGTTACTCTTTCAGGGGGTAGACCTTATCAGCACCAAAGGAAAATCTGGGCGCTAATTCAGGAGGCATTTTAAATGGACTGTTTTACCAGTTGAAGGTCACAAGGGCAATAGGAAACAAATGACCAGAAAATGAATTTTCTGCTGCTGGAATAAAAAAGTTCCCTAGAAATTAACATCTCCGCCCTGCTGATCCATTGATAGGGATTTCCTGTAATATTCGAAGAACTTGGCTCTTCTATCCCTGCCACACCTCTTGTTCTTTTCAGTGTTTATTTCTAGTATCACCCACCAATATACGAGGCAATTTTGTGCATTGGGCCTTTCCTAAAGCTTGGCTCAGTTCTATTAACCTTTATGCGGTAATTTATAGTTAAGATCTAAATAACACCGGTGCATGTAAATAGTGTCTGTGGGCTCTGCCATCATGAGGAAAGCACTGTGCTTACGTGGCCCCAACACATTTGCTCAGAACATTATGGAAGGAACTGCTGAGATCTCCGTAGGGAATTACTTAGTGAAATTCTCCAGAAGATGAACATTGCTTTGAAACAGACTTTTTGTTGTGTTGAGTCTAGTAATTCTCAGGGAAGTGTGTGGAATCCAAGGCTCTGTCTTTCTTTAGCATCAGTTTCTGACATGCTCCCCTAAGAAGAAAAAATTTTCGAAGCCAAGAAATTTCAGGGACTTTCAAATTTCCTCGTGATTTGTCTTCAAGGATGAATGGATTTGAGAAAATTCTCTGTCTCCCAGGAGGAAATGCAAAGAAAGTAAAGACATCCTCTGGCCAGGCTGATACCATAAAACAAATGTCTTTCTTTCACCTTCTCTTAGCCAAAAGCAGCCTATCTCTGGCCCTTCTCCGGATCTGCCCATCCAGACTCAAAGGAGGCCCTACAGTATCCAAATGGCCCAGTCAATAGACTGTTCAAAGCACCCCAGAAACTTGACTGGTTTCATATCTACTTCTATCCATCCATCCATCCACTCACTAATATTCTACTGATCACCCTGTATTTGTGAGGCCCTCTGCAAAATTCTGGGATACAACTGTGGGCATTACGAATATGGCTCTTTCCCTTATGGAGTTGTAGGTCTTGGCTGGGAAAAGACACATTCAAAAGGTAATTCCATAAATAATTATTTAATTGCAGCTGGATAAGTACTCTAGAAGAAAAGTATTGTCCAATGAGAGAATTCAACAAGGGTTTTTGGCCTACTCTGGGCATAGAGATAGGGGAGGCACCAAAAAAAAGGGGGGGGCTTCTCTGAGGAAGTAATATTTGTGCTTGATTCTTAAAGGAAGAATGGGAATTCATCAGGCACATAATGTGTGTATTAAGGCGGGCTGGTGGGAGAATGTAAGGAGGGCAGGGAAGTGGGAGTTAGAGAATCTAGGCAGCCACAAAAGCAAACAGGAGGGCCGTGGTGTATGAAGGACCTGGGCACAGTGAGTGACAAGGGAGAGCAGATCAGTGTGGCTGGAGCAGGGCCAACATGGGGCAGGGAGCAGAAGATCAGGCCAGATTTCACTCTTGGAAAGGTTTAGGAAGAAATAGTTGGGTCATCTTAGCTTGCTCCCAAAGCAGTCAAAATTCTGAACCTGTGACCTTCTTGGGATTTTCAAGCTGGTTGTGCCCTAAACCTGTCAGACCTACATCCCCAAGGCCAAGCTGAATGACACGGGGCCAAAGCTACAAGTGATGAACAGTCAATCAAGAGCATAAATACCAAATGCAGTGTGTGGACCTGGTCTGACTCTTAATTTGACTAAGTCAACTGTAATTAAACATTTGGGGGACATTGAGGAAATATAATGTGGATTAAATATTAAATGATATAAAGAGATCACTGTTCATTTGTAAATACAAAAATGGTACTGTGTTTGAGAAAGAAAATGTTCTTACTTTCTCATAGTATTTAAGAGAGAAATGTCATGATATCTATGATATAAATTAAATTCAGCCGAATTTTCAGGAGGTATACATATAAACAAGCAACCACAAGATACAAAGTAAAAGGCTTCCTAAAAAGAGATTTTTATATAATCTCAGTGAGAATACATTCCAGGATATAGAGAACAATAGGAGCAAAGATGCAAAGAGTAAAGCATAAAGTGTGCTTTAGAAACAGCAAGTGATTCACTTCAGTTGGAACTTTTGGGCCTGTTAAAAGGAATGCTGAGAAACAAAACCAGAAAAGAGAGTTGGCCCCCATTACATAGGGCCTTGAATGCCAGACTAAAGAGTGATGGTACTCAAGGACCACTGAAAGTATGTGAGCAAGGGAGAAACATGAATGCAGGAAAAAGAGTAATTATGCCAACATGCATATGACAGAGGAGCCTGGGGACTTATTATAATAAATAGTTACTGTGCTCATTGCAAGTGTCAGACATTGTGAGCAAAAGGGTCCCCGCCCACATGGAGGCTACAGTGTAATGGAGGAATGAAATGTTAAAACCACGCAAGTAAGAGTTGTGAAGGAAAAGTACCAGGTGTTGGGAGAGCTCACAAGGAACCTCATGTAGATGAAGGGATCAGGAATTCTTACCTGAAGCGGTAACATCTACTGGGATGTAAAGATGCTCAGGAGTAAGGCAAGTGGGGACCAGGCAGAGGGGCAGGCCAAGCACAAGCTCGGTGGCAGGAGGGAAAATGGCCCCTGTGACCTTCCAAAAAAGGCCAGTGGGGCACAGGAGGAAGGGGGTGGGGACTGTGACTTGAGATAGGGGAGCATGAGGCAGGGTTAAGTCACCCACCACCTTGGGCACAGCTGATGGGGCCAGGAGCCAACACCTGACCAAAGGACAGACTCCCTGAAGCTCTCCAGTCCCCTATGAGGTGACCTGGACTGACACCAGCTATTGACTGCCTGAACCAATTAAAGCTTCTCTCTCCGGAAG
Organism: Mirounga leonina; assembly: GCF_011800145.1. Taxonomy (NCBI): domain Eukaryota; kingdom Metazoa; phylum Chordata; class Mammalia; order Carnivora; family Phocidae; genus Mirounga; species Mirounga leonina. The sequence goes on along the minus strand of NW_023270827.1, from coordinate 1,870,467 downwards.
TTTGAATATGGGAGAGAGGGAAAGACCCAGAAAGAGAAAAAAGCAAGCCAACAGATAAATAGGATGCAGTCAAGTGGAGGCACAGAAATAGAGATGTGGGCCAGGTAGCCCATATTTAATATCTTGGCCTTTATCTTAAGAACAAATACTCATGAGGAGTGATAAGAGCCTGACCTAGGACCGTGGAAAGAGATACAAAGAAGAGGGGGTGGTAGTTTAAAAAAATAAAAATGTCCACGAATTCTTTGACATTTCTCCTTAATTCTCTCATGCTACATGTGGGCTGTACTTAGTGATTTGCTTCTAACAAATAGAATATTGCAAAACCAATGGTGTATGATTTTCAAGATTGGTTATAAAGACACTGCAGCTTCCATCTTAAGTCTCCTCTCCCCATCCCTCTCCCTTTCTCACTCCCTCCTCTCTCTCCCTGTGGGGAGAAGCCAGCTGTCCTGGGGTAAGCAACCCTATGGAGGGACCCACCTGGTAAGGAGCTCAAGTCTCTGGCCAACAGCCAGCAAGGAACAGAGACTTGCTAACAACCACATGGATGATCTTTGAAGCAGATTCTCCAGCCCTGATCAAGCTTTGAGATGACTGCAGCCCCAGCAAGAGCCTGCCAACAACCTCATGAGACCAACTAAGCTAAGCCACTCTCAGATTCTTAATCCTCAGGAACCATGTGAAACAATAAATGTGTCATGTTTAAGCTGCTCCACCTCAGCATGCTTTGTGATGCAGCACCAGATGATGAATATAGAGGAGAATGGATGACACTAGCATTACACAGTAGAATTGTTAGGACTTTGTAATGATAGCTGTTGGTCATCGGGAGAAAAAGAAAGAAGTCAAAAGGATTCTGAACTTTGAGTCCGGCTCACTGAGGTCCCATTTTAGAGAAGGGGAAAGAACGCAGGAGGAAGAACTTTGGAGGAAAAGAAAATGATTTCCATTTGGACTCATGGAAAATGAGTTGCTGGTGAGACTTTCAGGTGCAAGTGGCCAAGAGATTTGGAAATCTAGGAAGGTGGTAAAGTGGTCGTGGGAGAGAGGAGAACCATGGCAGTGGAGGGCATTTCCATGGAAGGCAAGGAGATAGAGAGGAAGGGCAAACCATAAGGAACATATGTATTTATGAAACTAAAGGAGGGAAAGAAGAAGTAATGCTCAGGAAAAAAGGGTGAAGAGCCCAAAGAGAGTCTTGACGAGGAAAAGACATTCAATATTGCCAAAAAACTGTAAAAAGGGGATCCCTATCTCTGGAAAGCTCTACCTCACATTGAAATCCATACATTGGATGATTTAGAAATCTCCTACTTGGTGTAAGCCCACACTGGCTACATGGATGAAATTAAATTTCAAAGTCCACAGCAGAGAAAACAAGAACTTGAATTGTAGCGACCCTAGCAAAGTATTTGCCACCATGTAAAGCTCTGCCCAGGCCATCTATATGTCATTCTATAATGTCTCTCTCAAACTGCAAGGGAAGGAATGTCTGTGATTATCTCTAAACAACCTACTCTTCTTACAAATGGGGATTTTTCAAGTTGCAAAATATGGAGACTACTCTTTCTCCTCCGGGTAAGAGTTTCCACTGTAGGGATACTTGGGAGGGTTGAGGAAGGAAAGTGAATGGTTTCCAGAGCTACATGGCAAGCCTCGTGGAGAACTAGAATATTGTTTGGAATAAAACAGCAGTTTCTCCAGCATCCTTCCACTCCTGAAGCATCTCCTGCATCCTACTCCTTTCTCTATGGGTTTATTCTACTAACTGATGGTTTTCTATACCTTCTTTCATCACCTCCATTACTGAAGTCATCTCTTGCCTCATAGTTTCTGCTTACTGCCTTCTCTTTCCACATCCCTAGTTTTTGGCATTGACACTGGACTACCTTGTTTGTAAATGAGTCTGATTTTCTCTCTTTCTGGGTCTTTTTTCTGTCTCAAGTTCAGACTTCCCTTTCATTGGTTCAGACAATAACAATCCAGTGCCACTCTCAGATACCTCAAGGGGGCCTGGAGAGCCCTAAGCAGGCTATACTTTTAGTCAGATGTTGACTCCTGTTGTGGCCATGGTGGTGGGAGAGATGGGCACTATGTCTACAGAATTCCCTGTGGCCTCTTTTTACCAAAAGGAGGCAGTTGGCCTATGAATCTTAATGACCTTTGAAGTACAAATCCCCCAGTCAGTTAATGGTAGAAATGATTCAAAGTTTCCAAGTATGGATTTATTCCAAACAGGTCTTTATCTTTAATATTAGTTTAATTTAGCAGCAACTACCCATGGTACTAAACCTCAAAGGAGCACATGCTGACTGCTTATAGATTAAAAACCCAAGGTAGACAGAAAATACAAACAAGGAAGCCTTTGATAGACTGAAAAGGCCTAAAATATCTCAGTAAAATCTGCCTAACCTTAGCCAGTTAGTTCCTGCTTTTCATTCCTTTTTTTTTTTTTTTTTGAAAGAGAGAGAGAGAATGTGTGTGCAAGCCCAGGGGTTGGGGGTGGTGGGCGGCTGCTGCAGAGGGAAAGAGAGAAAGAGAATCTTTTTTTTTTTTTACATGAAAATATGTTTATTGAAATATGAAAACATCATTAATCATTAGGGAAATGCAAATCAAAACCACAGTGAGATATCACTTCACACCTACAAGAATAGCTTTATCTTTTTTTTTTAAGATTTTTTTTATTCTTATGTTAATCCCCATACATTACATCATTAGTTTTAGATGAAGTGTTCCATGATTCATTGTTTGTGCATAACACCCAGTGCTCCATGCAGAATGTGCCCTCCTCAATACCCACCACCAGGCTAACCCATCCTCCCACCCCCCTCCCCTCTAGAACCCTCGGTTTGTTTTTCAGAGTCCATTGTCTCTCATGGTTCGTCTACCCCTCCGATTTCCCCCGCTTCATTCTTCCCCTCCCGCTACCTTCTTCTTCTTCTTCTTCTTCTTCTTCTTCTTCTTCTTCTTCTTCTTCTTTTTTTTTTTCTTAACATATATCGCATTATTTGTTTCAGAGGTACAGATCTGAGATTCAACAGTCTTGCACAATTCACAGCACTTACCAGAGCACATACCCTCCCCAGTGTCTATCACCCAGTCACCCCATCCCTCCCACCCCACCCCCCACTCCAGCAACCCTCAGTTTGTTTCCTGCAATTAAGAATTCCTCATATCAGTGAGATCATATGATACATGTCTTTCTCTGTTTGACTTATTTCACTCAACATAATACCCTCCAGTTCCATCCACGTCATTGCAAATGGCAAGATCTCATTCCTTTTGATGGCTGCATAATATTCCATTGTATATATATACCACATCTTCTTTATCCATTCATCTGTTGATGGACATCTTGGCTCTTACCACAGTTTGGCTATTGTGGACATTGCTGCTATAAACATCGGGGTGCACGTACCCCTTCGAATCCCTACTTTTGTATCTTTGGGGTAAATAACCAGTAGTGCAATTGCTGGATCATATGGTAGCTCTATTTTCAACTTTTTGAGGAACCTCCATACTGTTTTCCAGAGTGGCTGCACCAGCTTGCATTCCCACCAACAGTGTAGGAGGGTTCCCCTTTCTCCGCATCCCCGCCAACATCTGTCATTTCCTGACTTGTTAATTTTAGCCATTCTGACTGGTGTGAGGTGGTATCACACTGAGGTTTTGATTTGGATTTCCCTGATGCTGAGCGATATTGAGCATTTTTTCATGTGTCTGTTGGCCATTTGGATGTCTTCTTTGGAAAAATGTCTGTTCATGTCTTCTGCCCATTTCTTGATTGGATTCTTTGTTCTTTGGGTGTTGAGTTTGATGAGTTCTTTATAGATTTTGGATACTAGCCCTTTATCTGATATGTCATTTGCAAATATCTTCTCCCATTCTGTCGGTTGTCTTTTGGTTTTGTTGACTGTTTCCTTTGCTTTGCAAAAGCTATTTATCTTGATGAAGTCCCAATAGTTCATTTTTGCCCTTGCTTCCCTTGCCTTTGGTGATGTTTCTAGGAAGAAGTTGCTTCGGCTGAGGTCAAAGAGGTTGCTGCCTGTGTTCTCCTTTAGGATTTGGATGGACTCCTGTCTCACATTGAGGTCTTTCAACCATTTGGAGTCTATTTTTGTGTGTGGTATAAGGAAATGGTCCAGTTTCATTCTTCTGCATGTGGCTATCCAATTTTCCCAACACCATTTGTTGAAGAGAGAGAAAGAGAATCTTAAGGAGGTTCCATGCTCAGCAGCGCAGAGCCGACGCTGGGCTCAATCTCCGAACCCTGAGATCATGACCTGAGCCCAAATCAAGAGTCGGGCACTTAAAACTGACTGAACCACCCAGGCACCCCTCCTGCTTTTCATTCTTATTCATTCATTCAGCACCACTACCTGGTAGGCATTTTCCTAACCTGATTAATTTATAAAGACAGTTAATAGAGAAACCCCACCCTCAAGGAACTGACCTCCAAGGGAGGAGAAAGGAGCTGCATCTTCCTTCCCATCTCTCTTCAGTCTAGCTCAACTTTCTCTCCCCTCTTCACCCCTGCATCTTCTGGAAACATGTGTGTTGAAAAAGAAGAGTTGATATTCAGTTCTCCATGTGTCTTTACTATACTTGACAAGAATTCATAGAAAATCTAACTGAGGGGCACCTGGATGGCTCAGTCAGTTAAATATCCGGCTCTTGGTTTCGGCTCAAGTCATGATCTCAGGGTCCAGGGATGGAGCCCTGCATCAGGCTCCACACTCAGCAGGGTGTCTGCTTGAGGATTCTCTCTCTCTCTCTCTCAAATAAATAAATAAATCTGAAAGAAAGAAAGAGAGAGGGAGAGGGAGAGAAAGAAAGAAAGAAAGAAAGAAAGAAAGAAAGGAAGGAAGGAAGGAAGGAAGGAAGGAAGGAAGGAAGGAAGGAAGAAAGAAAGAAAGAAAGAAAGAAAGAAAGAAAGAAAGAAAGAAAGAAAGGAAA